>NW_005054461.1:285910-339764 GCF_000277835.1 Geospiza fortis | reverse complement strand
GAGGAAAGAGTAAACAGGGATTTGAAAGTCAGTGTCAGAGAAAATAAGGACAGGTGATACACAGCTACTACTACATGTCTCTACAAACAACACAGCTGCATAGGTTAAGGAGGAGGGTTAAGGTGGCACACCAGTCTGTTTCTGATAACAAGTTGACAATATTTACAATGACAAGGCTTTTATAAATCCTATTATCAATATGGTCTTTCAAGCACCTTTATAAATTTAATGACTTGACTTAGTGTGCTCATAATTTCCCAATCTCCTTCATAAATACATTCTCTTATGCATTAATAAACCTTAATTATGTAATGTAGTGAGATTTTTAATGCTGTTAAAGTCAAAGTGAGAAACTCTAAAGACTGCACTTGAAAGATACAACTTGAACTTAACCCAGTGTACTCTGATGTGGTTGTCACAGTTCACATTTGAACACATATTGTTTTCTTAGGTTAAAAAAAATGCATGAACGACAAAGGCCCATACAGATTTGACATAAAATCAGACTGAACAAAACCAAGGCTTTGGTGCACACTCTAAGCTTGAACTCAAGTTTCAAACTGATGGCAGGCAGCTTTCTGAAAAACCTCAGTTGTAAATAACTGTATAAGTGTTTTAAACATTGAGGTTTGTAAAGAACTTTTAAACCTCAGATGAAATCTCTCCTGGCATTTTCAAGGGGCAGTAAGAGGAGAGAAATTCCAGCCAGCGAAGAAAGAAAATTCCAACTCAAGAATATAGAATTAAACTAGTATCTTCAAAATGAAGAAAAATGTGCATTCAACAGCCATATATATGTTAAGTTAAAAATTACATTCTTGAAATTAACAATATTCTTTGGAACAACAGATATATTTTAGTAACTTCTCTGTATGAACAGTAAGAGTCTCGTGTAGAAGTTAAACTATTTTATCTTCAGCAAGTTAAACTAAATAATTGCAAAGACATTAACTCCAACAGAAACTGAAAGACAATCTTTAATTTAAACTGATTTATCCAAATACCTTTGAAGAATATTAAAAGAGGAACATGGAAAGTGTAGAAACAGTAAATAAAGTTCATAGAAGTAACTGTCAAGGGATTCTCTTACATGCCCAACATGCAGCAACACAGGAAGTCCCCAGGCAAGACATCTGGAGGTCCCTTCCGACTTAAATTACCACATAATTTTCCAGAAAAATACAAAATATAACAGGAAAAAAAAATCAGAGCCCTTAACTTTAACGTGGCCCCTTTCTATAATTCTAACTTTAATTAGTAAACATAGACAGGAAATTTGAGATTTGAACACAGTCAATAAAGAACTGGCCAATTAGAATTATTTAAGTGAGAGATGTATTCGTTTTACCAACAGGGCAACAAAAAAAGTGTGGCTTTCACCTGCAGTGAAATCTGCACATAACTGAGTACAACCAGACCTCCTTGGAGAATTGTGTTCCTGTAGCTACACAGATATTCAAAACATATACAGGTAGACAGTATGCATTCATATATATATTTATATAAGAACTTGGAAATGTAGAAACAGAATGTACTATTACATTTCATAGAGAAAGAAGTTAATTAGTCCAGAACCAAGAAATGAACAGAACAGTATTCCAGACAGATGGTCCAGCACTTCTTAGGCAGATGGCTCTGCTAATTAGATACTGGCAAAAATAACATTAAAGGAGATGGTTTAATTACACAATGCCAAAAACTAACAAGTACATGATATTTCCTTTTTTTTTTTTTCTTTTTTTCACTATCTGCTTGCTTTCATCTCTTATATCATGTATTTAAACAATACTCTGGGGACGTGGGGTATAATGGCAATAACCATAATAATATATGTCAACAAACGTGAGCAATATCGCCTTACTGTTCACATCAAGTCCAGCCATGGAATGAATGGCTTCAAAATGTTTTGACTTGTTTGGCAAGGGTGTCTTACAGCCTGCCTAATTAGCTCTGGATGCCGGATTCCAAAGGCTGAATTTAAAGAAGCCATAAAGAAAGCGTCAGGATCGTAAACCCAAAGAAAGAATGTAGCCACGGAGCAGTACACCAGCAAGACATTAGCAGCAAATTAGCAGCCCCGGAGTTAGTGGTGGTTTTGATGGTTACCAGAAGTTTAAAGGCATGCTTTGGTATAATGACATCCTTGCTTCCAGCAAATATGTAAAGCCACTTAGGGAAGATTTATACCTGTCTCTACTTCACAGAAACCATTTTCCTTGCTTTCCACAGAGTCATGACCCCTCATCCTTGCAGTCATTACTGCTGCAGCTGTCTATCTTGCCAATAGGCTTCTGACAAATATCTTTGAACCTATCATTCTCCAAATTAAAAACAAGAGCAAATTATTAAAAAGGGGCTTCCTTTTAATATAGCTTCACCTTCTGGATCACAAGAAAAGAGGAAAAGCTGGTTTCTGAGGATTTAAGGCATCCTGGTTAGGCTTTATCACATGAAGTGATAGGCCAGCAGCTCATACAAGAAGTCCAGCACCATATGGACAACTTTACTAATTGGCTGCAGTCACTGCATTATTTTGCCTCCAAGTTTTTTTTTGCCACATGCAACAGCCAATTTTCCTGGGAATAACATCATGTGTGTTTTCATTTGTTCAGAATCAGCTTTTACTGTTCATCCACAGTCTAAAAATTACAGTTTCTTATAAAGTAAGCACTGCAAAATGTAAGGAAATAAACATAAAATCATGCTTGAATTTTCCAGGCTTAGGAATTCAGTTAGAACTGAGATCCCCTGATAGATATATAATTCTGTACTTAAACCAAGTAATATCTAAAGCTTTATATGGCTTCAAGGAGCTGATGTCAACTTAATTTTATTCCAAATATACTAGCCTGAAGTATATTAAAAAATGAGAAGTACATACCCTGCCAATTCATGAAGCAGTCAAAATTTTAATCATCTGATTTACTGATTATGCAAATAAACAGTTGTTGAAAAATTTCAGAGCTAGTATGAAAAAATAGAAAAATTAACCATATTGGAGAAGAATTCAGAGTTACTAAGACTTTCACAAACCCTCAGTGTTCGGCCACTCCACTGCGCTGAATGGCACAGGACTCTGCCCAAGACTGAACCTTCACACATGCCAGCTACCCATCCACCTGTGCATTCCCCTCTTTGTCTTCTGCAAGGATTTCTAAACGTGACAAAACATCCACTCCCTTTGCATTTAACAGACACAGTTTTAGAGAGGAAAATGAAGTTCCAAACCTAGAAGCTAGCAACTCAAAACTTGAGTATGTTTGGAACTAGCATTTCCAATCCTGCTCCCAGAGAGTTATTAAAAAACCCAAAACTGTTGCACTGTGACTTTCAAAGTTTTTATTGTTCCAATCTGGCATTTTGAGGCTTTTACAGTTTTTATGGACATTTAAAAATTGAATGCAGGATTGTGCTGAAGGGGTAAAACAACAAAATGTTCTTGCACTACCAAACTTGGCAGCCATTCAGCAGGTAGGAATGAGATTTCACAACACATCTTTAATGCACATTCTGAAATTATACTACATATAGTAAATTTAATGTTTTGAATAAATTACATATGAATCCTTTAAGATTTAACATCTGTGTTACCACACTGAGTTTTGACGTGCTTCCTGGGCTGGTTTTTTCTTTTTTTTTGCAAATAAGATTGATTTTAGTAGGCTCCAAGACCTTTTGAAAGCAACATTTTGAGTTATGTTACTTTTTTTACTGATAGTGTTTTAAACTTTTAGGTCTTGATATGTCGGGATTCTCTTTATTCCAATGAAATGAAAGGAATTTCAATATAATTTCATACTTCTCAAGCCTCTAAGGTTAACAACAAAGTAAATGATGAGAAGAGTCCTCTGGTACTGGAGTGCCACAAAATGTTGGTTTGTACCTTGAGCACAGAAAAGCAGAAGTTTGGGGGTTTTTTCCTGTACACCTGCTCATTGCTAATAAGTTGTATGGAAATTTAAAGGAAGAGACTGCATTGGAATGTGGGCAATCCTGCCCCATGGTCACTTGCAGGTCAAGACAGCCATGCTGATGCAGGGTGCCCAGCAATCACAACTCCTTAACTTTCAGCCACAGGCAGCCAAGGAAGCCATGGCATTTCAGAGTGCTTTGTGCAAATCAAAAACCTTCCTGAAATAACTTCTGAAAGACACGGCCAACATGCTATATCCTTCCCCTGGGACGTCAAAGATAGCTGCATTTTAGCTTCCAGGCATGAGCTGAAAAAACCTCAGATGAACCTGAGAGATACACTGGAGGATGAAATTTATTAACACCTTCTAAGTGATATTGAATAACTGAGACTACAAAAAAAAAAAGTATTTCTGTATGCTTGCATGTTATTTTGTACATAATGTCACATTAGGAAGAGAAGAACAACTTCATCACAATTTCCACTTGTTGTTTTGACTTGTTTATTTAAATAGCTTTGTCATTAGGCTTTAGGGATGACAGACTTGATTCTGTCAACAGTAATATCTATCTACAGTTCTAGAGAAAATACTATGCTTTACAACAACTGTTATTTACAATATTAAAAATATTTTTTAAAGTTAACTTAAAAATGGTATCTCACAAGACAGCAAAGAGACAAAATCTGTTGAAGGAACTTCAAAATACATATTTTTTCATTAAATATGCAATAAAATAAGAAGATTTTAGATAGATGAAAGCACAGAGAAAGTAGAATGCTATTGACAGAAGAAATGTAAGAGCCACCAACTCATGTAGCTTGTCCAGTGAAAAGCTAGTGAAAAAAAATACATTTCAACAGCAAAGAGACACAAATTCTACATCCTTCTGGTTAACTGCCCAGAAATGTGATTGTGAAAATCAAGATTAAGTTTTCTTTTTCAAGGATAACACATAAATATATAAGACATCTAGAAAATGGACTGAGCATAATTGAACACAGTAAGGAAAAAAACAATAAAAATTTCCAAAGACTTGGCAACACAGTTGATGACATCACAATTGACAGTTCACCAAGAGAAAGATGGAATAAGGAAATTTCAATTTTTGTTATGTTTACTTTAAAATAATTTGCCTTAATTTGAAAAATGCTAAAATAACATGAGAAACAAAATAGCAAGAATATGGAGAAGAATAAAAAGTAGAGAGGCACTTAAGTGAGTGTCATCGAGATATAGATAATATCCTGAGCTGTGGAGTTGGACAAAAGAACCCCAGCAGGCTGAGAAAAATTCTCATTAGATATAAAATGCAAAAGATGCTTATTAAAATCAGAAATCTTGAACCTATAGCTAATAGGAAAATCATTGGAGTGTAACTGCACTGCTAAATTATACAGAAATCAAGGGTGAGAGAGACAAACAGGAGCCTCAGGAATAAGGAGGATATCTGCTCAGAATATGAAAATGTCTTCACAGGAACATCATGTACTCCAACTGCAATGAAAGGAGCAGTGGGAACCAGGGGGCCTGGAATCCAACTCTAAACCACAACTTCATCATGAAGATGTGAGATAACAGTGAGGCTATGAAAAAGCCTGAATCTAAGGGCCCTTCTCTCTTGTTTTGAGAAAAGTGAACTGTCAGGGGCAATGTCTGTGGCACACAGAACTTTGCCCATCTGGGTTATATGCTGAACATTGTTCCAGTTATTAATTAGCAGAGGTCAGTGACATCTAGCAACCTCGTAGCAGTAATATTAAATGGGTGGGTGATGTATATCCAATTTTTAAAAGACATTCAGATCCCAATTGGCCACATTTGCAGGGACAATGGAACAGCTGCTTAAAGGGAAAACATACCCCTGTTACATATAAAGGTGCTTATCTCATTCAGCATTGACAAGGAATCTTAGAAAAGCAGTCACTAAAACAATCATCATATATTAATAATTCATCTGCAACTTTTCCCCTCCTATTTCCCTCCCTGCTGACCTTGTAGACTTGTAGGAAACTACACAACTTTTAGATTCAGATCCCTTCAAGTGTTGAGAAAAGTATCTCCTAAATTTCAGCAACACACAGAAATTTTAGTAACATCTCATACAGGGAGGCCGAAAAATTTATTTCTGAAACAGCTGTGTAATCTTCTACTCCTGTAGCCTATTTTCCATATTTCTTGATTTAGAAACTCTTTGATTGCTGCATTAGAAGAACAATATTGTACTTTGGTATTTTTCTTCCTATGTTGCTGAAAGCTCAGTGGAAGTAACTATAAAAACATGATAAATAAAACTCATTCAACAGAATGCCCAGTGCAACTGGTAATGAGGCACTTCTGTGCAGCCTTGGGGCTCTTATTTCCTTTTGCAGATATCATCAGCTTTCCCCTTTCAAATTACACCTTATTAACAACTGGTCCCCTGATGCGTATGTTATAGCTCTTATCTCTTTAACAGTGGTTTATATTGGAAGCTAGTTTATAATTATAAACAGAAAGTTACAAAATCTATTACTAGGAATTATTTCTTAAAAATTCTCCTGTGCTTTTTATGCTGAAAATCTTTTGAAGTCAGTGCAACAAATCCCAGAGCTTTTACTAGAGCATAGCACTCCAAAATCAAAGCAAGTTTTGTCTAAGAAGAACAGAAGAAAGGCGAGAAATTGTAAACATTCTTAATATCCACTACAGAAAAGGGGTAGCCACACAGTAGTTTAGAATAGGAAATCCCCTTAGCATATGTCTGAAACACTGAAGAACTTAAGAATTAGATCAAAGTCCACTCATTTTAGCTTTTACTGTGAATGGTGAAATGAGTTTGAAACTCAGATCAGGCTGTTCTGAGAGCACCTCTACAAAACTGCAAGGTCAAAAAAATTCAAATAAGCAAAATTAATTTTCTGGTTAAAGTTCAAGGTACATAAAAATGAATATATCTCAGTATTCTTGGGGGAAAAAATAAAATACAATCTTTATTTCTGCTAAAAAAACCCAAGCAAAACCAAACAACAATGAAAGTAAAAATTAAAACAAAAATAATTTAAAAAACCAAACAAATGCCCCCCCCCCAAAAAAAAAAACAGCAACAAAAAACCCAACACAACAAGAACCTACAAACAAAACAAAAAATAACTCAAATAGCTCAAAAGCAAAACAAGAAAAACCTTGCTTACTCAATGTGGCAAGTAAAGCCTGAGCAGAGACATCCTTTTGGCCTGGATGTTAACTCTGACTTGAGAACCTACATAGCCCTTTCCTCAAGTGCAATAGAAATTTCACATCAGCAACATAAGACTAAGATTAAGACTGGATAAAAACAAAGCATTCCTTCCTGCTTGTGTTCCTAGAAATAGCACAATTTTTGGCTACATTAATCCAGACTATCAGTATTCTGTGTTAAATGTGGTGCTTTGGATTTGGGTATGTTCAATATTAATCTGTCAGTTTCTGGAAAAAGCAGAGGGAAGACAGGACAGAAACTGGAATGTGTGTACATATAGCAAGCATGCCAGACTGTAGGCAGCTTGGCTGGCTGCCAGATGCCCACCCAGCTTCTTTCTCATGAATTCATTTTATTGACAATTAAGAATAGAGTCTGATGGTCAGAAACAGACATAGCTAAAACACTTTCCCGCCACAACCACGACCAGATTTTCAGAGGAACAAATTCATCCCTTCAATCTGGACTTGCCTCCTCCTCACCAGCAGCACAGGGATTTAGGGAATGGGGAGCCATAACCTGTTACTCTGCCCTCCCAACAATTTTTCCTACTCCATATGATATTCATAGCTAAAGACTCTTTTTCTTTTAAGCCAAAATGGTTTCAAAAGTTGCAGTTCTGTTAGAAAACACTTCCCATTAATCCCACAAAATCTATACTACAGTAAGATGTGGCAAATAAATTTCAATGTGAGTTGAGGGCAAGCAAGGACAGCCATTCCACTGAGAAACAGAAGAAACAAAACACCCTAAAAATTTGAATGTCATATCATTCCAAACTGAAATTATTATATGGTTGTATACATTACAGAAATACCTTACATACATGTATATATAAAAATTATATAATTTTAAAATTAAAATATTATATACATGCTTTCCCATTTTTGCTTCCATTTTGCACTTTTTTGGTAATAGTTTGGATGCCGCTGTCTTCAAATCACCTAAAATCCAATGTGAATATCTTCATTCACAATGTTCTCCATTTGTCAGAAATCAGATTGAGGGGGAAAAAATGTTCTCACAGACACTTTAGCTCTTAAAAGTATTGATTCTGATGGACACTTTATCCCTTCTTTCACTTTTAATCACTCTTCCAAAAATATATGCCTGTTCCTATTCTTACACAACAGATTGGATCAGAGTGAAAATGGAGAATATCTATTAACACACATCATATTTTTATGACTAATCAATACACCTTTAGTAAAATAATCTGCTTCTTACTCTTCATGGTACTTTCCAACTTTCTGAAACCTCCTCCATTCAGACTGAAATGTTCCTCTGCTAGAGAAGGAAATACCAGCAAGATAATTTTTTCTTGTAAGAATGACAGTAATGAAAAATAAAATTTTTCAATTGTTTTATTTGCAAAAAATTTCTCTTCCTAAATTCCACACACACAATCACAAAGTGATTGGGGTGAAAATAAGATAACATCATTGGCAGCTTTTTGAGAAGTTGTATTCTGTGCATGACTATTAAAAACTTCTGATTTTACAAAGTTATTAGATAGAGTAGCACAATAGAATAAAAATTTTGAATGTACCTAAGCTGGATCTTGTATTTTTTTGCTCATTTTTCTGGGACAATTAAATGACATCTCAATAATTTTTTTAGGGATGGCTGATGTCCTCAGGCAAGAAAACTCAATTTTTCAAAATAAATTCTTCTGCACATTAAAAAAAAGGCCTTTGGCAAGAATATTAAATAGTCCCTAAAAGATAAACTGCTAGAACTAGTAACAGCAGTAACAGTAAAACCAGTAATAGCAATATTGAAGCACATGAGTCAATGATACCAGAAAAAAGGTGTACCACAAAATGAGATGGTTGTATGCCTCATTGTAGAGCAGCAACTGCCCCCCCTTACAGTTGAAACTAAACACAGCTCCATTACAGAATATGAAAGCATCTAAACTAAAAGTAATGCAAAATAAAAGCTATCATACTACTATGGAAAAGAAGGAAGAACAAGAGGAAGACATATGGATTTCTTTGCTAGTTTTCATCTTCTCTTACTCCACTGTCACAAACCCACTGGCAACAAAGTGCGGTATTGGATTAATGGCAGTTGGGAATTCATGTTTTACTCATACATTAAATTCCTTCCTTCTACACATATCCGTGAACTCCTCTATAGTGGAACCAACTCAACAAATTTGTTAATTAAATTAGCACATTTTACCTAGCCAGTCCATAATCCCACAAAGGCTTCCTAATATACACAGGAACAACTTCTAGTATACAGTAATCCTAGCATAGAAAGCCATAAATTTGTCTCAAAAAATGGCATAATGTATTTGCAATAAATGTTTTTAATCTCAATCTAAATACAAAATCATGTTTGATGTTGTGCTAACTGAAAGTTATCTTCTAACACACATTATTTTTCCAGTATAGATGTAGCTTGTCATGTCTTACTGTCAAAGGATGCCAGTTTTCCAAATGCGATAAGCCAAGCAGGAATCTCAATAATTTGTCTCTTGTTCTTGGTTTAATGAAGAGAGATTGGTATCTTAAGAATCCTGGAGGGGGGAGGGTGGTTAATGCAGATGTGATGCAAGGCAGAGAACAGATAACAATTCTGATTTGGTAACAGCCTGAACATACTTAAAATGCATGCTTGGAAATCCCTCCCACTGTTGCCACCACAATAACATCTTTTATCAAAGTTTTGTCTACTTTAGGAGGTCAGTTCTCCACAAATCCTAATCTGATTCAATTCCAGACTGCAACATGCACTTGTATAAATCAAAACAACACAGAGCAAACCAAAAATATCAACAGGTTGACTTCTTTCTGCACACAAAGGGCAAGTGTATTTTGCTGCACAGGGAGTACAGAGGGAATTTCTTTTGCATCTTAGCAAAAGAAATTAACACACTTTTTAATTTCTTGTCTCGCATTTCAGGTTTCACACATGGTCCTCAATCCAAACACCACAAGTGGAAGAGTGGATGAAGAGAGGGCACTAGCTAATATTAGTGGCAGTCAGAGTAAATATCCTATATTTGGGCAAAGTATCTCATTACCACACATGAGTACGTGCCCTAGTGAGCAGACAGAACATACATCCTTTGGTCTTTCCTGAGAAAATTACATGCCGCTGTTGAGTTCACTCTAAACACCTACAAAGGGACAGGGAGAGCACTAAACTGTTGAAGAACTAAATAAAGATATATAGGAATGTGTTGAGATGACATCCAGGAACACTCCAGTACAGTGCTATACCCAAGAAAGATCATCCAGTGATATCGGAGCAGGTGAGTGAGTAGAAGGAGAGGAAAATGATCTAATGTTGGGTTCTCTCTACTTACACTAATGTGTATGGGAGCAAATATGCCAACAAAATGAAGTTAGGTAGAGATTTGATCATCATGTGTTTCACAAAAGAAGCTGAGACACATTTAGAGGGATCCATAGTCCATGCTATACATCATCTTCAAAGTTAATTATTGAAAGAAAATCAGGGTAGAAGCAGAAAGATCAAATGGAAAACCTCTCTCCAGTGGTCTGCTAGGAAGAGACTTGAGTACATAGAGGGGCATCCTCTCCAGAGCAGAAGGTAGTTCCCCAAAGACATATTGCAAGGAGTGCTATGAGGCCAGAGAGTACAGTAGGCATGGCAGACTTCAGCTACCCTTATAAAATCTGGACAGCCGTAACACTATAGCCTGGCAGCAAGAGTAAATTTTTAAACACAAATCAAGGTTTTCATGAAGCAACTTAAAGTAAGGCTGAAGAGTGAAAAAGCAGCTCTGAACTTAGTTCTGAGTAGCATGCAGGAGTAGCTCTGTAACAGCAACCAATACGTACTTGCATACTACAGCATGTTTGCCTCATGAAAGGGAACTTCAGGAGGAAGCAGTATGATAAGAAAGAGTTAGGTCAGGCAGCTGAGAGCTAAATTTTTTGCTGGCAGCATTTAAGGAGACCTGGCTGGAGACACATAAACACTACCTTGCAAAAATTAAAACAAAACAAAACAAAACAAACCTGAGGCAAAGGGCAACTTGGAACAGATTAACAACAGGACAGAAGTAGTTAACAAAAGGAAGTAAGCATCTTTCTAAAAACTAAAGCAGTGTCAAAATAAAGAAAACAAAGCACTGAAGAATAATTTTTAAAAGTCATAAATATTACAAGTCCTTCAAACACATTAAAAGCAGGAATCTTGACAGTTCAAAGAAGCAATAAAAGATCAAAGAAGTGATTAAGATAAAGCCACACCAAAAAAAAATCATATTTCTCCCCCTGCCCAAGTTCAGCATGGCAAAGCTCAAGGAAGTTATCATCCCAGAACATGCAGGGCTGCTGATGAAAAAACTCACATCTTAAATGACAGTGTTGTTACAAGAGGTTATAGAATACAGATAAAATGAAAAGCAACATATTTTCAGCATGGTTAGTTGTTCAAGAATATTAAAACTAATTCAGAGAGAAAAGTGCTGAAGTATTAAACAGTGCATGACCTTCAACTTACAAATGCTTTGGTATTTGAGGTCTGGAAAACAGCAAATTAATATTAAAATTACTAAAATTGTTTCTAAAATGGGCTCCAGGAAGATCCAAGAAACCATCAGTGCTGATGTCTCCATCAAGCAAATTATCAAAAATTGTATCATAAATAATAAAGAGGGAACAAAGATGTGAGGTCTGGTGTGTGAATTTAACCACCCTGACTGCTGGGTGTAAACTGTCCAGAGCAATATCTCTGAGCCTACTGGCAAAGCCTGTGGAAGCAAAGCACTGCTAAATGTAGAGGAAGATCAGAGTTAGGAGGCATCTAAACTGAATATAACTAAACTAACTGTACAAGTCCATGGGACCAGAGCAGCACCTTAGGGCACTGAAGGAGTGAACTGAAGACACAGCAAAATCATTCTCTACCAAGTTTTCAAGGAAACAACCAGCATGGATCAAACAAGGAAAAATCACCTCTTACCAACATGATTGCCTTCTTTGATGGGAACAGTGCTCACTGTTTTACCTTACCTTTAGCAATAACTTTGCCAGTGTTTCCTGTAGTATCCTCAGAGCCCAGCCATTGAGATACTGACTGGACTAACAGTTGATAACAAAAGTGAAAAACTGTCTGGGATCACGAGGTCTAAAGGACTGTATTCAGTAGCACAGAATCCAACCGATCACCAGTGATCAGTCAGTTGAAGACTGACATTTGGGCCAATACCATTTAATGGCTTTATTAATAACCCAGGCAATGGGACTCAGGGGCTACATAAATTACAGAATAGTCAGAGAATATGGGAGATCAAAATTCTGGAGAGTCCAAAATGCTCTGTTTTTTCAGAGGCACCTCAACAGACCAATTATGCTGACAAGAGCCACAATAAGCACAGTAAAGGCCAAGTCTTCCATCTAGAATGAAATAAAATCCTAAGAAAATTACTAGAAAAACAGATATGGATATGGACAAAGTATGATCAAAGGATATCCAGAAGTTACATTCTGTTTAGATTTGAAATCTTAATTGGACAAGGTCTCTTACCAAAGGACCTTTAAGAATTTCTCCAAGAAAATCAGGGCATGAGGGAAGGTTCTTAAACGGATTAAGAGGTAAAGAAGTTAGAGGGTGGGTATAAGGTCAGTTTTCAGGGGGGATGATGTGAGTAGTTGAGATACACAGTAATCTACAGCAGAACTCTTCAATGCTGAACATATCCTTGGGTGATGCAGAAAAGGGAATGAACAGTTACATGACAATACTGGCTAAAGCCACCAAGTTACTGAGATTAGCAAAAAACTGACTGCATCGAGTTCTAGGAAACCCTTATAAATCTGAATGGCTGGTTTTCTATATTGAATTTAATTTGCAGTTTTATTAAAACACCAGGAAAAAAATACCTTAAATAGATACATTATTTATTTTCATGTATTCTTTGATGAGCTCTGAACTGAACATCACTATTCAAAAATAAGATCTTATCAAAAATAAGAGTAAATTATAAGAAGTACAGAATACTAGAGAACATCCTTGTACCATGGAACAAATCTATTTATTCCCTTGTTTTGAAGACTTTTTTTGCATTTCAGTCCCAATCCATAATTTCAAATTTGAAAGTAAGACTAGGAAAGATGCACAGAAAGGGGACAAAAGACTTTCAGCTTTTTGTGTTTTCTTTACAGAGTAGGATTAAATAGACTGATTCCTTAGGCTAGGAAAAAAGGCATGTGAGGAGAGAGATAATAGACAGTTATACAATTATGAGAAAGGTGCACAGAGAATATCATTCACTGATTTTAAACAGTGAATTTAAAGTGTATTCACTGTTCTTTGAATTATAAAGAATATTTAAGGATTTAAACCCCAGAAGTTCTTCATTCCCATGATGAGCTGCAGAACACTCTTCCATAAAACAACAAAGATACAAAAAATGAGTTAAATGTCACAGGGTGAAATTGATATGAAAATATCCCTCAGGGAAGTGAGGTCTTGATTAAATCTGCCCTGCTGGCAACACATTATTCTATTTTGTGCTATAAAACCTAATCAAACAGAGAAAATTGTTTAATTATTATAAAAATTTCAGTCACTGAATGGTGTGATTTTGTTCCTGTGGTTACCCCACTTTGCAAATCCTCTGTGACAGATTAAGAGCTGACTGGATAAAAACCCACCCAGGACCCTATCTTCACCGCAGGAAGCTCCTGGATTCCAATGGCTGAGAAAATTTTTGAAGGAACTATCATTTAAAGTTTAGGCTTTTCACAGGCACCTGCTGCAGGCTGGATACAAGACAGTACAGCAGGTATGGTCTGACCCAGTACTGATACAGCCTTCTAATTGTAATTCCAAATAGGGAGACATTACCTACTATTTATCTTAATTTACTAAAAATTAGCAATAAATGTTCATCAAAATTATATATGTTTATGCTCTTTAAAAATAATTTATGCAAAAATGAAAGAAAATCTAGCATATTTATAATTAATATCACTAAAGTTATTCTACATAGTAAGGGAAATTATATGAAATGCTTATAAAATATGGACCAAGTTTGGGGTTTTTTTCAAAGTAAAATCATAAAACCAAGAATCAAAATCCTGTGTTAAGCCTAGACTCCACCCAAAATGCATTCTGTTATTTTGATAATACCCAGATTCAAGCAGCACACGCTGCCTTTTCTTCACTCATATGTCACTTATTTTACACTGAAAGCACTTTTCCAGTTACTTATGATCTGCTCTGTTCTAGGCAGGTTGCAAGTCAGCATTCATAATCTTGTTACCTGAATCTGAGTATGTGTTTCTACCTATGTTACCCCCACTTCTGAATATTTCTTGCTACAGAAATTTCCCTTGTGCAAGATTTTGCATGTTCTGCACATATTCTTTTGCAAATTGCTTTCCCTGATTCAAAGCAGAGGGAAGAACTTCTAGAGATTGTTCTGTGTCCTGTCTGATAAATGAAAGCCCTGTTTTCCTGTTGCCTGGCTACGCTCTGTGTCCATGATGGTGCCAGTGCAACAAACACATTCTTGCTATCAACATTGGCCTTTTTTAGTTTGCCACTCCTGCTAGGAGAAGTCAGGGAAATGTAATACACATCCACTGCTGACATTTAGAGCTGGTTGGAACAGACTGTTGTTTGCAACCCAGGGAGGAAGAAAGGCTGAGGGAGAGATACTCTGGATGCTGCCCCTAAAGACAAAAGAAAAGACAGGAGTGAAAGAAGAGATTAGACTTTCCCATGGGTCTCGGGGGCCAGAAATTCATGAAGTCTGGTCTTACTAGCAAAACCTGAGGTAAAAGAAGCACTGAGTGCCTTGGCCTTTTCCATGTCATTTTTTACCAGTTCCCTGTGCCCATTCAGCAGTGGGACCACATTTGCCCCAGTCTCCATTTTGCTGTTGTGCTGCTTGTAGAATCCTTTGTTGCTCTTATCATCCCTTCCCAGATGTAACTCAAGGTCAATCTCAGCTCTCCTAAGTCTATCCCTGAAAGATCAGACAACTACTCCAAACTTCTGGGTAACCAGCCCCATCTTTTATCTTTTTTAGAATTCATTTTTATGTCTTTTGAGCAGCTTGCTCCTTTCACGGTCTTCCATGCACATCCATTTATAACTGCCATTTTCAGTTGATTCATTGTAAAAATCCAGGTACACTACCTTTGGGGAAGAACCCAGGACAGGGGTAATTTTCACTATAGCTGGGAAGGGACATGGAGGTTATTTTATACCACATCAGTCATAATCAGGGGCAGGGGACAGGGACTCTCTTCCGTGGAGAAGGGAGTCCTCATGGTCAAGAAAATGTGGTGAAGAGAGCCATCTGGTATTGTCCATTTTTGGGGGGTTTACTTGTGTGAGTCAGTTCTTTTCTTATGCCCTCTGTCATTACTATTGTTGCTGTTACAGTTTGGTTTCATATCTCATTGCTGTTTCCAGTAAAACGTTATTTTAACCTGTGATCTTTGCTTTGCACCTCCAATTCTGAACTTCATCCTGCCACATTGGGAAGGGGGAGGAGAAAACTGGGAAGCAAGAGCAGCACGTGGTTTGGGGAGCCTCGGTGGGGGCACTGAATTGGGAAGTACCATTCCTAAACCATGACATCAACAGGGAAGAAGAAAAGCTATTTCAAATTAGTAATGAAGGCTTTGGGTTCCAGTATTCACTTTCTGGTGCTCAAGTACCTTGGCAGTCCAATGACTGCACTGAAGTGTCATCCACCTGCCTCACTTCCCTAGCACCAGTCCAGGAATCACATTGCTCTGTTGTTTCTGTGTAAGCCTTTGCTGTGCCTTGTCCTCATCCCAGGCAATAATCAGGTTCACTGACTCAAGGAACTAGCTATGGACCTGTCAAACAGAAGCATCATTCTACCTGTAGCAGGGACTTTATTTCTGTGAAATTGATCCCAAAGTCAGAACTTTCAATTTATCACAAGGAATACTCAAATTAACATCCTGTATTTTGAAGCACCCTCCAAATAAAAAAAGGAAAGGATTTGTTTCTGAGGTACATTTTGAAAACCAAAACATAAGTTATTCTAGAAGGAAAAAATCAATACTTTATTCAAGAAATTTTAAAATATGCTGAGATTTTATGAAATAACCCCAGATTTCCTTACATTGCTTACTACAGCTTACTTAGATATAGAATTCATCTTTTTTTCATCACCAAAATTCTCATCCAGTCTAAAAAATTATCAGGCTGTAGTCTCCCGCTAGTTTTAAACCTTCCTATAATCGTCTTTCAACAATTTCTCCCAGTCTTCTAATAGTCTCCTCCCTACCCTGAAGGTCCTGTGACCATCATGTTTAAGATGAACTCCACAATTTTCAGAAGGTTTCTTTTTATCAATACAGAATGCATGTCCAAGTGTTCACCCATGACAAAAGAAGTGAAAAACCAGAGAAGAGCAAGTAACAGAATTCATAGACCTATTCCAAACTAAAAATAAAGGGGATGATTACTGGAAAGTGTCCCTTATCAATCCCCAGTAAAGTAGGGAATGATTTATCCTTTCCATGGCTAAGCCCCAGAACGGAAACCCTTCTGAAAATATTGAAGATCTGCTAGTCTAAAGCCAGACAGACAATTGGGAAACTGCAGACAGCTCAGAGTCAGCAAGTAATATCATGCAAGAAAGGAGACATATAGATTAAGAGATCCCATAGGAATCCAGATAATTCACAACTGGAAATTAGCTGGAGAAAAAGAAACAAACAAATAATTATAGAGAAAAACAGAGGTTACAATTAGAATTGACTAATGAATAAATCCCTTTTTACTGTTTTAAGCCTTTACTCTGCCTTGCAGGTTTAGGAATAGGGTTAAACAAGCATTTCATTTTGCTGTTTCTGAATAGATTCACTCATCTTGTTAGTCTTCCATTTCCAATAAAGATTACATAATACCAAACAGAGGTAGGATTTCTCATTGGTCCAAAGAGCAAACACCAGTGTTTGGTTACCAGGATGCCAGGAAGAAATGCTGCAACTGTCACCGAGGGAAAACTGAGGGAGAAAGACTCTGAAGGAGACTAAAAGAGATATTAATCACAATTTTGTCTGGTGCTTATTAGACTGGTTGGAAAAAGCTTACTTAGGCAGGTCTTTCCCATTTTATTCCTTTAACAACATTACCCCAAATCCCATTGTGTGTCATTGTTAATAATGTCAGTGTAAAATAGGACAACAAAATTTACCTAAATTGGACAAATAACCACTTGCTGAAGTAAATATCAAAAAAACCCCTTCATGGCTAAGTATCTCAGCTGGAAAAACTACACTTGATGAGTTTTTCCCATATGAATATGCATATGCAAATAAAAAATCCTATCTTTCTTATTCTGTTCATCAGTAGCCCTGCACATCTGATACAGTGATGCATTATTGAAATGCTCTGAGCCTCATATGGATAATGTTTTATACTGCAATAGTTTCCGGCTTCCAGCTGAGATGCTCAAGAAGCAGTGGATATTCTGAAATATAGCCAAGTTATTAAAATTTAGTCACAAACTATGTAACATGGCATTTCAGTTTTGAATTTTTTATTTATTTCTTTTTTTAATTTTTTTTTAATGCTGGCTTTTGGTATCAGCCAAGTTACTATTTGCTTTCCAATTGAGATCTTGTTATTCTGAAAGCCAGGATGCAGATTTAAAGAGAGAAATAGGCTGCTATGATCAAGCCAGTGTTTTGCACAAGAACACTCCAGACTAATTTATTATTGCACAAAAATCTGCCAGATAGATCCTTGAAATGAAAGTAGCAGGGCTTAAATGAGGTTAGTAGCAGTCAGAGCTCCACTAAAACTTCTAGGCACAGGAAGAAGACACCCATAGTTTCAAGTTCTGCCAATAAAAATGACAGAGGACCAGCTGCAACTGTTTTTTTTAAGTACAACACTATTTTCCTAGGTGTCTATCCAGTCTCTGTGCTAGGTGTTCAACATAAGATATTGAGGCATGGTGTAACTTCAGACATAAAACAGCACCTTATCTGATGGCTAATGTATGAAAATACAATTTGAAAAGCCTGAAAGACACTGCTTAAACATTGCAGCATGGGGAGCAGATGGGAATCAATAAAAAAAAAAAACAGGTGGAAATTACAGGCCTATTTTAAAAATAAGTGTGATAAAGTGTAAAATAAATTTAAATAAGTGTAAATGAAGTGACTTTCCTCATTTATTTTTCTTTAGCACACTCAAAACCATGATTTGATCTTTCCACAGATGTGTATTTATAAAACCTCTCACTATCAATAGCATATTATAGCATAATAGTTCATTAGCATAATAGGTGCATGGTATTTTGAGAATCTCCAAGTTCACACAACTCCACAGAATACAACTCACATGATGAAAAGTGTCCTGCATAGAACATTTCTTAATTTAACAGTGAGATTTGGGAAAGCTGAATAACAGCCCTGTGTCAATATCAGCACTCCACTGCAAAACTACCCAGCATTGTCAATCTCTCTATTAAGAGAATCTTTTCCTCTCTTGGGCCCAGAAACTTTATTTGGAGTTGGGTTTACTTTCTAATTACTTTTTATATTTCCTTACTGCTCTTCCACATTCTTGAGAATCTAAACCTTCAAGTTTTAATGCTGAAATTTCCAAGGGTAGTTTACCAACTTCAGTTTGAACGAAGATGTAGAAAGAACAGATTTATAAACTGGGAGCACAGATTTTCAACTGAAGTAACTCTTTGAAAAGAAACTAGCTATTTTAATAACATTTTTCACTCCAGCTGCATTCAGTGACATAGATTAGACAAAATGGCAGAGGCAAAAATGCCTTCAAGGAGATAAGATTTAAGAGGGAAAGTGATAGTATGAGTTTGGAGTCTTAGAGTAAAGAGAAAAACAGTGCTATTTATTCTCCCCAGAACTCTAAACTGTCATAGCCTTTGGCCTTTCAGGCTGTGCTGGGATCTCCAGCAACAGCACTGTAAAAGAGCAGCTGAAAGGCACAGGAGTTCATTCCAAGATGGCCCCATCCCTACTAGACACAGCTCAGAAATTCAGATTCTCTTCCTAGACTTAATTTTAAAAGAGTAAGTGTTATTAAGAGGCTTTAGATTCTTCTAAAGTTTTTGTTTGATTGGCTTTCTTTACCAGCATGTGCATTTCACCTACTACTCATAAATAAATAACAGTTCTTTCCCCTTTCTTTTTTCAATAAATAGAAACAAACAGACTTTTTTTTAACCTGTTTTACCTTTACTTTCTTTCCCTTTTTAACCTTTACTTTTTTACCTTTTAGGAAGATTAGTCAAAACAGGTGCCTTTATTTGTTCTGGCTTATGAGGCTGAGTTCATGTCTAGTAATAAGGCGTAAGTTGAAAGGTGGGTTCCTCTCTCTATTCCCAGTTCTGCCCTTCAGGGTTCCCCTTAAGCCCAAAATGTTCATGCTTTACCCACAAATTCCTAGCTCCTCCTCTGTGCCATCACATCTGCATGGTACCTGCTTACATCACTTAAAATGGCCTGAAAACATTCACTTTTTCCTTATAGACCAGAAAGGCAAGAGTGATGAGTGGGAGAGGAAAGCCATGTTCAGCCACAAATGGAACTTGAGTATATGTAGGAATGCTGGCAATTAAACCAGATCATGTTGCCAATATGAGCATCTTGGCCCCTTGGGGATCTGTCAGAGCAACACTACCATCAGTCTCAACCCCATGAGGAGTTTTATTTCCAAATTATTTGGAAAATATTTGGTGATCTTTTAAAGAAAGTTCCTAGGCCTGAGGAAAATATGAGGCTCAGGCACTCAAAATTAGGAAAATAATGTTTGGATGGATGCAGCCTCAACAAAATAGAAAAGGACTCAGCATTTGGAGCATTACTTGTTCACTATCTAACAACAGATTCAGGATTCTGTCTATGAATCTGAAAATGCCAAATGATAAGTCAAAGGAATCCAACATAAGGCTGTTTTTTAGTATGCCACTCTGGCAGCAGAATATCCAGACTTCTTCTTGATCCTGCAGCAATAAAGCCTCTTTTGACACAAATGTGAATTTTGCCCAAGTCAGGATTACATGCTCAAACCTTCAGTATAGCATGAAAGACTGAAGTTTGTGAAAAAGATCAGTACACTTTTTTATCCACGAGTTAACCTTTCATACGTTGCAAGTTTTTTGAGCGAACAGTGGAAAGGAGAGAAGGCAGTGGCATGTGGCAGCTCCTGAAAGGCTATCCAGCTGTTGAATAAAAAGTCTAACATTTGAGCACTATCATCACCATTCCTCTAATCTTTGCCATGCACACTGTCAGGGTATTATAGTTTTCAGATAGGAGAACAGAGAAATTGTCTCTGGGCTACAATATCTAGGGAGCCATAAATTCCCCATTTATTGAAGTTAAAAAGGTATATGGGACATCACATTTTTTGATTCAAACCTTCAGAATTTAAACTTGAAACCAAGCTGTCTGAACACTGTATCATAAAGATCTTGTTATACGAGGTGCAGCTGATAATTCAGCTTGATGTACCTGTATGCCACCATTCCATTAAATAAATGGTCTAGAACCTGAGCAGGAAGATTTCATTTGCAACCTTGAAGCAATAATGGGTGCCCCTCTACAGCCTTCTTGCACACAAGGGAAGTTGAACAAGTGACGAGGACAGACCTACAGCAAAAACACTAACAAAAAAATCTACAGATTTCTATGGAAAGTTTGCTCCTATTAGTATACACTGCAGGGCACTAACACTAATTTCACAATTCTTGTTAAGGTTTGGACTCAGTGATCTGTGAAATCTCCTTCTCATTAATGGTTTCAACTTTGCCACACTTTCAAACACTGGAAAGATCTTACTGCAATGTAAGAGAAACACTCAGCCCAGGCATAGGTAGACACTAGACATCATTAAATCAGTGAAAGAGGGTTTCTCTAATGAAATTTCCTTTTCTAATTTTAGACATTAGAAATGTTTACTCTTTGAACGGAAATAATAAGCCTTGAAACATACAAAGAAGAATGTTAGAAATAGATAAATATCACCTATGCTGCTTCATTATTAACTTTACATGTAAATCTGTGTTGAGAAACCCTACAAGATTACTTTCAGCATCTGATGTCACTTTTTTAAAAAAACACAGGTTTTAAATGTCAAGTTTGCATTTGAATTAATAAATTTGAATCTAAATCGGGGCATATGTATTGTATAGAAATTTTGTATATTTCCCCTCTAATTCTCTGTTTCCCCTACAAGCAAAAGTAGCAAAGGGTCACAGATTTAATGCAGTTTCTGGTCTGTGCTGTATGGACTTCTGACATTACCATCTTGTTGGTACAATCATTACTCTGATTAACTCTCTTCTCTCTGCTCATTGTGTTTGCATTTCCCTCCACACAAATACAAATCCTAAGGACACCATGCAGCTTCTCATTAATAATGCCAAGAAGGGTTTTTAAATGTACATGTTAGGAAGCTCCTAGGCAAAGCAACAATTTTTTTTTCACAACTTGTTTTTCACATAACTAATTTGGTAAAAAACTACAGTCTAGACACTGTACTTTCATAGTAGTTTCTGGCCACCTACTTTTAATGCAAAATGTCTGCTTTCCTTTAATATTTTTAAAACTTGTCTCTTTTCTCTTTAAAATACACTTTCTGCTCTTCTCTGCTCCATTTTGTGACATCTGTTCACAACAACATGGCTCTCAGTTTGTCAAAAAAGAAATCTTATTACAGAGTTTCATCTAGAACTAGAACGGCAAGTTACATTATCATTTTCTCAGTATTACATTTCCCTTCATCTATTTAAGAGTTAAGCTTCTGAAACCCCTGTTTGTTTCCTAAGCCCAGAAAAAATGTCCTCTGTGCTTGATTGAAGTCCTGACTATGGTCTCAGAATTTAAAATGGCAAAAGTAGACCTAGATGAATAGTTCAGTCTTACAACACAGGAACACATGGAAGCCAAGAATCATTCTGCAGAGAAATTCAAGAAAAGAGGCTGTTGCATATTTTAAACTTGAAGTAACAGTAATTATTATTATCATCATCACTATTATCTTTATCATTACTGAGTTTACAAAGTTGAGAAAGCAATATTGTTAACCTTCCTTGTATACAACTATACTAAAATTGACTGTGATATCAAAAAGGCCTGTGCTAGCAAGAGTGACAAGCATTCCAGAAATGGCATTAGAGGATTTGGACTTTACACCCGGAAAAATAAGAACTTAAAATTTCTAGAGACACTAAGCATTTTGGCTTGCCATTGACTTATGTGAGGAGGATGCATCCATATGAACATGCAATGTTATATGGCTTTTTTTTCTAAAATGTAATTGCTATCCATGGGGACTGCTGAAAAGCTTCTGTTCAAAGACGTATTGATCCTCAGATCCTGCAAAATAATGCTAAGAGCCTCTTGAAAGAAGAAAAAGTGCTGAAAAATTTCTTGTCATTAGGTAGATACTAATGCATATCAAGACATAAATAGCTAAGCCTATTAATAGCAGAAACCTACTCCGAGCATTAATCAGTTTATAAATCAATTACTTCTGTGTAATAAGATCCCCATCTGTTCTTCAATGAAAGAGCAACCTCAGATATGCTTTGTCTACCCACAGAATTATTCATCAGATTTCCAATCAGTCAGCTCATTTTTATAAGCTATTTTCAGGATTCTCTGAGTATTACCAAGCATACAATTCAATCTGATAGATTGTTGGTATAGCAATAGGGCATGAGAAGGGAAGAATATATCGTAGGTAGAGTCTGTAAGGGTGGCATTTTTGTTCGTTTTCCTTTACAAGAGCTTTGTAGAGAGGTTGCACTGCATAATGCATACTCAGATGACAAAAGGGACACATTTCTGCTCTCTGAGTCATTTCTTCAAGAAGTTGTCTACTTTAGCAGTCCAGCTGTCCTAGTGTTCATGACAGCAGCAACAGCAGAACTTATATAAGAAACCAAACATTCTCCCTGTGAAGACCTTGCTTTGCACTGTCCAGAAGAATTAAACACTCTAGATGATCTCAAGCACAGAGATCATCTAGATCTCTGGATGGATGTCTCTACTAATCAAGCAGGTGACAAATACAAAAGAAGTTATTCTACTTCTTTAAAAATTGCTGTAGGTACTTGTTTACTTTCAAGACAAAAACCCATAGATTCAGATAACCTTTTTTTGATGTGATTTATACCAAATATGTTCTGAATGGTCTGAAGACTTGCGGAATTTGCTTTTGTGTTCCTCTTCTGAAAACAAAACAGGAGGGAAAACAAACTCCAGCAGGAAAAGAGCCTCAACTAATACTCCCATGGCTGTTACAAGAGTGCATTAACATCAGAATCAGTAACATCATTATTTATAAACTTCCACACAGCAATTACACTGTCTGTTCAACAGGCATTTTAAAGCACTGTCTATACCACAGACAAGGAAAGGATATCTCAACACGCTTCAATTAACACAAACATCTGCTACTCCAGTGCCATGATATTAAGAAGTCTGGTGCACAGTCTGCATAGAAGTCCATGCTCCTACAGCTGAGGTTGCCATAAATCCTCGTACTAGAGAGATTAATGCACCTCTGGTACGCCACACATATGCACAGCCACTACAGCATTTCCAGCAAGGTCTGCATTGGGCTGCAAGGGTAGTAGGGCAGCACTATCCAAACCCACACACTCATTCATCTATCAATGATTCAAAACGACAGAGTTTCAAAAATTCAGCTACATCACATAAATGTCAGCAAAAGAAACACTAGCCAGCTCTAACAGCACTTCGCCCTGTCACCCCAGAAGCATGCCACAGCCACATTTGAGAAGTCCTGTGGGCTTCCTGTCTGTCAAAACCATAAGCCTGTATTACACAAAGGCATCAAATCTGGACAGGGCTTTTCCAACAACAGTAACAATGATGTCTATGAAAAGTATTCCCAAAAACTTTTCCAAGTTCCATTACAAATTTACTAAAAAATCTTCTCAGAGCTTGATTTAAATATCTGCAAAATGAGAAAAACCAAAGAGTCTTCTAAGTCCTACTGTTTAGGAAACTCAAGCTACAGAAGAGAGAGATCCAAGTCTAGGCTGTGAATCAGATGACAAATAAAGACATGAGTAAGTCTTACACTCAAAAGCAGTATGCTAGCTGTTGGATTCTTAATTCTATTTCACTTTCCAGCTCTCACTGCTTCTGAGATTTTCTACTTCACACAGAAAACACAAAATATTTATTAGGAATATGAAAAACTTTCTTCTGAATGAGACAGAAAAGTAGTCAATATCTTCTATTATTCCAATCCATTATATGTTTCCAGTGGCCATTTCTTAAGAATGGCTGGAAGGGACTCTGGAGATCATCTAGTCCACCTCCCCTTGTAAAGCAAATTCTCCTAAAGCAGGGTGTGCAGGACCACACCCAAACCAGTTGTTACCTCCTTAGAAGACCTCCACCCTGTTTTATTTCAGAATCAAGGGAATTTTTGGAAGCGGGATTGACTGATAAATTCAGTTTTCCAATTAAATTATCTTAATTTTGTTCTAGTTACATTATGGTTTAGGGCTGTGGTGGCCCAAAACCAGGTTTCAATTCAGATAGATTTAACACTTCTAAAAACGGAGTTTGATATTTGCATGCTACACCCTGCCCAGCATAAGAGGAGCACATCAGCTTATCAGCTGTACTAAGTCCATTATACATTAAAAAATTAGGTTTTTCCTACAGGAGGAGCAATTTGAGAACCACTTGATTTAGATGCTCTTTGTTTCATTTTTCCCTTTCCTACTTTTGAGACAAAAAATATTTTTATTTAGCCACTCCATTCTACTGTCTGCATCAGTATCATTTCAGAGGCCAGATATAGGCAGCAAAGGGGCTGTGTTGGGCTCTGTGATCCCAGAGGCACAGCACCAACAAGCTGCCCTGACTGAAGATTTAGGAGTTTGAATGACTTCAGAGACTCCCTGAGCCTTATTCAAGCCTTCACAGACTACATTTCTGCCAAGAAACCTGAATAGCTACACCCAGGATCCACAAAGCCATTTGCACATCTTCACAGAGACGTGCATCTGGAGAGTCTCAATCACCTGCTCTGTAAAAATGCTGGCTGAAAACTCTGTGTACCAGCCTGGTAAACGGCACTGGCCTTCCTCCTCCAATCTGTTAATCACACATTTGCACTGCCTCCACCTTGCTCCAGAGCTCGGTGAGTCTCCTCTGCCATGGTGATCATGTGGGATTTTTGCTGAAGATTTTTTCTTGTCTGGCTGGCTTCCAGAGATACTCTAGATTTGTGACCATTTTGCGGCCATTTTAAAAGGGCTGCTTTTCATGCAGTGTATTTAGCCAGACCAGATGTTCTTCTTGAAGAAATTACTAGTTTTAATCCTCTTTTCTCTTCAGATTTTATCTTTCAGGACTCCATTTTCTGTGCTACACTGACTAAAGCTTTTTCATCTATTTGGCTCTGATTTTCTACACAAACCAGATTCAATCTGTGTTTTTAGTTTTTTGGGGGTTTTGTTTGGCTTATTTAATTTTTTTTCTGAAGAGGTAATCTCCAGTTTCCTGGCAGTTTTTCTTCAACTGGCTATTTAGAATCAGCAGGGAGTTTATGCATGGCTGGTTCTCCCAGCAAGGACTTCATGATCCTTTCTGTTATGTTCTGCATTGCCCATATACCTGCTGTTCAGAGAAAGTCTGGCAAATATTACTTATTCTTCACAGATAAAAACAAATAACACATTTTTACCTACTTCTTGCAGTAAACATTGAACTTTCCCTTTTGGAAACTCCCTAACTCCATCTGCAAGATGTGTTTGTCCTATCATGATTTCGCAGGCTACAGGATTTATTTTCTTTCACAGTTCACACAGGTGATAGCAGAGACAGGGTTTCCATAGCATTACTAGTGAGCTTTCTATGTTGCACCAACTAAAATGCATTTATAGAGCTTTAGTCTGATTGGATTCATTTACAGGAATATATTTTTACCTGTGTTCCAGCCTGTCCAGCTACTCTTCTCTGCAACTTGCAAGTCCCAGTGAGAATGTAACTACTAGAAACCATGCTAGCTGTTATTTCATCACAGAACTCTCAGCAATTTTGGTGAGGGACATACAATTATTTCTTCAACATATGCCTGGGTAGATTTATCATTCTTTAAGGCCAACTAATTAAAGTGCAATTGTACAATGAATAATACCTTCTTACATTTTGTATGTAATTTTACAGAAATAAAAATGACTGAACTTTTTTCTTCCTCTACAATTGAAAAGGAAAGCAATTCTTCCTTTTATGTGTTGTGGCTGGGCATATAGCAGAAAAATCAATTAAACTACAAATTTTAGTGGAAAAATGTACTTGGTTTACACAGTAAGCCTGCTTTTGTAGATTTTTTGCACATGATTTTCCATGCATCAGTTCCCAGGTTTCAGATTTATTTCTCAGCCTCCTTTATGGGATAGCTAGAATATAATAATCTAAATACAACTCCAAGAGGAAACACAAAAGCAGCTGATTCTTATCTGATTTATTTCTTTTAAAATAAAGTTCTTGTTGCTCTTCCCATCCCTCATGGGATTCAATTGCACATGTGCTTTGGATTTCCTCATCCCACCCAAGGCTGCTTGGACAGGGATTTCTGTATTCCTTCCTAGTCACCTGTCCCTGCTTCCACCACTAGAATATTTATTTATTTTGCTTGAGTTTAGTTGGAAATTCATTGTGCATCCATGCAGGTCTCCTGACACCCTTGCTGTTTTCAGTATTTAATGTCTATTTTATGACCATTTTATGTAAAAAAAAAACCCAAAACAAACACATCAGTTTACAAAGGATTTTTTCTACATATATATTAGCATGTGAAATTCTCCACTCAGCTTTAATTTGTCAATGCATATGCAGAGTTTTGTCAAGTATAACTCATTCAGCTTTATTTTCTCATGCTGAATAGCAAAATATTCTATAAGTAACACCACCGTCAGATGTTTGAGAAAAGACTGGAATCATGCCTAGAGCAGTCTTCATAAATATATGATGGTGTATTTTTGATCTTCTACAAACATACAGAATTATTGTTTCTTCAGACCTGTCCTGACATATTGCAAAAGCTTCATTAATAAATCCTAATGTAATTAAAGTAAGAAAAAATGCCACCGTGAAAGGTTTTGTGTGAATTTGACAGCATAAAACTTAATTCAGACATTTTTATTGCCTAGGTATTCAGAAAAAAAGAGTATGCATAATTCTACTGAGTAACAAAAATAACCATGCACCTGGGAGTCAGAAAGAGTTTTGTGGTAGGAGGCCCCCAGCCAGGTAATAATTAGCATTGACTCCATGATCCAGAAGGCATGAATGACACTTTATTATTAGAAATCTACAGTTCTTATAGAAACACTGGTGGACCTAAGACCTGATTGGTCTCAAAGTGAAAACCTCTCACACACTATTGGTGGCTATCAATAACACACTCTAGAGAACCATCACTATAAACAATGGTTACTGAAAGAGAGATAATAATTGGTTGAATTCTTTTCCTCTAATTTTCCCACAGCTTGCCAGGATTTTTCTGGGAAAGTCTGAGGCCAGAGAACTGCTGCCTCAGAGTTTCCCTGAGAAAGGTTTCATCTCATCAATGGAAAGTCAATCACTTCCCTCAAAGTCTCTCCTCTTGATTTCATAGTTCTCATAGTAACAAAGTGGGGGAAAAATTAAAGAACAGTTTCATCTTTCATCATTTCAGGTCCCTGAGATGAGTGGGAGGAGGCACAGAATCACTCTCGGAATTGCCCAAATATCTAGGCAAAGACTTGGGGCTTATGAGCTATTACCCTTACAAGCAGGATTCCCACAGACAGATACCCTAGAAGCAATGCTGTGTACAAATACTAGGCAGCTACTGCATTTTTCACTCAATGTGGCTTCAGAATTAATTAATTCTGTCATTCATATTTAAATGCAATTAACAGAAACCAATGTCACATAAATGTACCAGACACTGTATTTAATTTAAAATGCTCAATTCAAAGACTCAGAAAGCAATAAATATAACAGCATATAACAGTATAAATCTGGTGGGGTTTTTTCCAAAACAATGGAAAACATTTAACTTAATCTCCATCCTACCTCTAGAAATATTTACTGATTAATCAAATTACCTCCAAAGTGATTTCAAAATTCTGAAAACTCATGCCCACCACCTTAGTTTTCATTTAGAAATGAAAGTATTAAGAAACTGAATCACATAGCACATAAAAATGGTCAATGTCACAATGAAGTTGTTATTTAACTAATAATTAAAAGAAATTTGTTTTGCTTCTGACGCAGTTACTGGTTTCTCCAAGAAGTGATTTCCATAAGGTTGCTTTATCCTGGGTACACACATATACATGAAATTCTGAGATTTTCTCAGGTCTTTAATTTGATTTTTAATAAACCTAACTGAATCACACAGTTTAAAACCTGAACCAAAACATGAACAGTTTTGTGGCTGACTATTTCTGACTACTAAAATGGTAGATGTACCCTGGGAAAAAAAACCTGTAGGTTTTCATCAAGGATGTAATTTTCAAAATCGAATATAGACATAACTGTAGGTATAAATATTAACCTCTAGTAAAACTCCTTTTTTATTTTTTTTCCTTTGAACTATTTAGTTTTCATTACTTATATAAATCTGAATTGTTATAAATATCTCAATATATATGAACAGGCCCAAGTACAGACCCTGTAATTTCTCAATTTTCCATAACTTTGTAATGGTATGTTCTTTGCTTTTGGTATTTTGATTATTTGTTTACATCCCTGATTTGGAGAAGCAAATAAAAATCTTTCCCAGGCACTAGAGCAAACATACAACATTCAGAAGTACTGACTGAAGAAGATAGTATTAAGAGCAGGGAAGAAAAATAAAAAAGGGAAAAAAACCAAACATACAGGATAGAAACCTATAACTAACTTAACTCCATAATAGATCAGCCCATATTCAATTCAGCCTTGCTTAAGAATGCACAATAGTGGTCACACACTCTTCAAGTTCATACCGTTTGCAGAGTTCAGAAATTATGACTGAAAGAACTTGACACACATTTTACATACCATTTACTCACAATGGAAGCCTGCTGCATATGTGTGATGTAGAAAAAAATCTTATTGTCAAATTCAATAGAGATACTTAACCAAAAAAAAAAAAAAGGTGGCATTTATTCATTTATTCTTCTCTGTGCACTCAACGTTCTTCCTTAGGAGCATCAGAAAGTTCAGAACTCTGATATCAGTGGATCCAGTGCTTGGGTGTAGAGATATCCCCATCCACCAGACAGAGAGCCTAAATACCTAAGCTCAGACTCCTAGCTCCACTTTGAGGACAAACACCTAAAAGTGCTGTGATTTGAAGGCAGGCAAACTTTAAGAAAAATACTGACATCATAAACAGTGACATTATTTCTCTTAATTGCCTTATAAGTAAGATTAGGTCCTTTAGAGGGCAATTTGTTCCACTGAGCATTTGGGAATTGCTTGTGGTCTGTGGGGGTCTAGATTTGCCTGCCTTCAAATAAATTCAAAATAACAGCTATACAAAAAATTTAATATAAAAATCTCATATATGTGTCTAAACCCAGATATTTCAAAGGACATTTAGCTTTCAATTTTAACGAATTGATTGATTTCCACAGTTTGATATGATTTATCACTCCCAGACCTGACAACAGAAGTATCATATTGAGGTACCATCTGGGATGGGTAAAACAATACATGCCAAAATGGAAGTGAACTAAAAACGGGGTAAGGAAAAGGCAGCAGAAAAATAATGATAAGGCAAAATATGTCCCAAAATACTGGATAAGCCTATCAGAGTAAAACAACTTTCGATCTCAATTCAGAACAGGTCTAGCTTCCTATGCTATGACTAAGTTTGTCTCTCTCAAACATTTAGAAGCAACAATCCACCTCATAAATTGGGCTGACCAGGCAAGCAACACACTGGAAGCAACCCTCTCTTTGTGCCCTGAACCATTTAGAAGAGTAGATCCCTCCTTCCCACACATCCCTGCATGGAATCCTGACCAACCGATGTTCTTGTTGCAAGTTCCTCAAATCCATCCTTCTACCTAGGTTATAGTGACAAGTGTCCATGTCTCTCAGCCTCAGCATAGCTGCTCTGTTTCCTTAAAAGGTGAAAAATCCTGAGTTTTCCTTAACTGTAGCAGCAAAAAACTTGTCTCCTAACCTTGAAAATATTTACACCTCTTCATGAGGAAGGAAGGGAACAGAACCTTTTGCCTCATGGAAACAGCCAGCTCTTCCCATAGTTCAGCAGTTGGGTGCATCCTTTAAAGTCAAAGCTGAGAGTCAAGATGTATATTTTAAATTTTTCTGCCCTGTGGCGAGGGAATGTGAGGCTGGCTCCATCATTCTTCCGTTCAAAGTTTAAATGTTGGTCTTCTTAATTTTATCTTTATTTTTTTATTTCAACAACCAATTGCAGGGGACAGCACAGACCAAACAATGCCTTTATGCCAGTCACTGATGATCACTAACACGCAGGGGTAAGATGAACTCATCCCCTCTCTGTAGCATCACCCAAAAGCATCTATGCCCTATCCCACCTAACCTTGCAGAACTGTTGAGTGGATCTCTGCAGTACTGCAAAAGACAATTACCCCGTGGCTGAAAAAATGTGTCTTTAAGCCTGCTCTTTGAATATGCATGGCATACAAACTGTGGTTGGAACTCTAATTAATTTTTACAGGCCAGAACACACAATGCAGTTCCATAGCAGGAACTATCATGGTCTGTAAGCAAAAACCAATACACGTTTGCAGACACTCTTGTTACAGATATCATGTCTTCCAGAGCACACTGCACATTCCATTTCTTTTCTAAATTGCCCAGCACTGCAGCATCCAGTTGCCAAAGAGCTAGAACTCTTCATCAGCAACTGCTTGTGGCAAATTCTCCACCTGACAAGACAATATAAGAATTAAGATACTCCGCCTTCAGTCTCTATGGTAGTTTTTCTGCTCTCATTTTCTACAGTTTACTAACATTTCTGAACTTTCTCAGTATAGAGGTGACACTGAAAGAGGCTGATAGTCAAAGAGAGCTTGTGTCCCTCCATAAATATCACCCTGTTGTCACAGGATGCTGTCTGAATCCAGAATTAGCTGAAGTATGCCAGGGCTGTATACAGTCCAAAGATTTGGAAAGCAGCAGCCTGATTTATTTTCAAACAGATTCTACTTGGTGATTACTCTTGTGTGATTGTAATGATTTATAGTTTTAGTGAAAACATGAACGAGTGTCACCTTCTGAGAAAAAGCCATTTCCACAATTACCTTTTGTGCATGTAATGTAGTGTGGCTGACCACCATAGATAATACCAGAGAAAAGTATCAAGAAGGGTGAAATTATTCCACTATAAAAACCAAATCAGCTGTTTCAGGAGTATCAGCTGTAAAATGTGCACACATATGTTTTGATATCACCTCTACTTGTCATGAGAATGAATGCCCTCATATTATATCATCAGGAGATCCAGATTTCCCCTTTCTCTTTAAAAAAACAAACAAAGGAAAGCAAAAATGCACAAAAACAAACCCACAAATTTTTAATACCTGAAGAAAACAGAAGCTTTACTCCAGTGCAAGAGAAAAAATTTTAGTACATATTTTGCTTCTTTACCACAAAAAAACAGAACAGAAGATTACTGTAAACATAAAAGAAATGCAGCCTAACAAGCAGAGGTAAGGGGGAAAAAAAAGAGAGAATAAAAAAGCTGAGTGTCTTGGCTAAACGGACTCATTTGTCTAGGAATACACTTGCACATGTATTTTAGTACTGGCACAAAACAATGACCGATACAGCAAATAAATGAAGAATAACATCTCTGCCTGATTTTCTTTCTCTGCTCTTTTCCTACACCTCTGAACATACTAACACATACACATAAGCCAAACCAGCAGCAAAGCCTTGCCAAATTGCCAGCACTCTTTTTCTTCAGTTAGATGCTTTTTAAATTTACATGACAAATTTCAACTGTACTGAAGGGTAGGAAATCACAAATTCTGGAGATTAAAACCCTCCAATTTTGTAGAAGCCAAGTGTAAATGAATAACAAGCAGAAATGAGCAGAAGAGTAACACATCCAGTTGGCTGCCCTGCATGCCCTATCTATAGTTTTTTAATGGGGGTCTGCATATGAACTTAAAACATCACACACACAGGAAAAAACCCTTATACAATTAGCTGCTATGTGTAACCACACCTCTGCAGATGAAAAATCCCACACATGGAAAGAAAATTCAGAAAATTCAGAATGCAGAGTGAATCAGTACTTGGCTAAATACAACCTAAATGGTTTTGGAACAGTAGCCATCCTCTGACTAATATATAGGTGAAGCTAAGTGCACCAGCTGTTTCAATAACTGTTTCCAGAAAAATTTTTTTAGCAGAAATGAAGCACTGCCTGCTGGTAACTGATTTCTGCGCAAATATGTTGTAAAGGGATTATCAGGATTTGTGTGATCTAACATGATTTATCTAGGTTTAGGATCTAACATGCTTTATCTAGCTTTCAGCTGCATGTAAAAGAGGTCATTTGGGTAAAGATTAGATATGTAAAATTACCCATTGCTAGCTGAATTCATCCTTTTCTGGCTTCGCTGAAGTTTTACATTTGGCCAGTAACTATTGTTATGCAAGCAGCAAACAAGTTAATGACAATACTATTGGGATCCCAGAAAAAGAACTGGAATACACTCGCCACCAAGTCCATCTATACCTGCTACAAAGGACTAGCTCTGGCTTCACAAATATTATAAATCTTCTTTAAATTTCCAATAGTCTAATTTCTTATTTGTGCACTGATTGTACAATCAAATCCAACAATCTGCCACCAGAAAGGTACCAACAAGAGGAGGAGGAACTTGACAGCAGTGGCATTGTGATATGTAGATGTACCGCCTTTTCTTAATTTTTTTCTTTTTTAAACCCTGCTCTCAGCACCAATTTAGACAAAAGGTAACAGTCCAAATACCTCTGCACATATTGCTAATCCCTAGCACCAAAACAGACATTTGCACCAGCTCTATTATTTTTGGTCACTCTGTGTGATTTGGTCACCTCAGTCTTCTTTGGAAAGTTCTATAAGCACAAGTTGCTCCCTTCACTTCCAACCTTTTGAGGAACTTGGAACAGCATCAAAAGTAACACAAACTTATGCACTCTGCTTATTCATTGTGTGTCCTAGATACAAATGTAAAGGGCCTAAGGAGTATTTTGGTGACTGATGCTACTTTCACCCAAAAAAGAGAGAAAAGTACCTGAAATAGGGAGGAATGTTCTCTATTCCTCTCACTCTTAAATAGATACCAGGCACAGGAGAACCCAAGAGAGTTTTTTCATTTGTTTTTTTCTGGTTTTCCCCTGCTTAGATACTCAAACTGAATGTTAAATCTCAGTCTTCTGGGCATTTCAATATTGCCAAACTATGATTGTCATCAGTTAAGGACATCCTTACTCGAGGTGCCTTATGCCTTAAAGTGTGATATCAGAGAAAATATTTCTTGCACTTCCTTTTCAGCACAGTTGCTTCACCCCAAAATAAAATGATGATTCATCAGGTTTCCTTCATGTATTTCACAAATCAGGCATCTGTTACACAAATAGTGACTGTAAGTAAAATACAACATAAAATAAATGGATTGAAATACACTAAACAAAATTTTTAGAAAAATAATTAAGTGGCCTTTTAAGGATTCTATTTATTTAGTGACTTGAAAAACTTGAGGTTAAAATAGTAAAGTTTCATTCCCTTTATCTCTGAATTTGTTGATTATAACTACAAGTGTTTATCATCAGCATAAAGTAAAGATTTGATCCTACATAACTACTTACAACTTTTCATTTTGTTCATAGCAAAGGGAACTCAAGAGCAATGACCCAAAAATAAACTGTAAGGAGAGTTTGAGTGATTTGTGCCTCCATTTTTTATAGACTTGGCTAAATACCACCTTAACCAAAGACAAACTAAGGTTACAAAGGCTTCTCACAAAATATATAGTAACCTCTGTTTATAACAATAGCAAAAAATTGTTATTTTCAAAATGGAATTACAAACCTGGTGAGGATTTGATTTATTTAAAAATATTTTGAATTATTTTTTTAATTATACTTTGTATTAAAATTCAGGTAAAGTCTGAAAAAGCATTTCAGGTTATACATATGAATTTTTAAAAAACCTCAATCATGGAATCAAATTCCCTCTTGATTTCTTATAGGTACACACAAAATATATACTCAAAGAATAGTATAATATACTTAATTCATTATTTAGCCTACCATCTAACCATTAATGTCTCTTATCAAAGTGAACTATCACATGAAATATGTATTTCAGACACACTTGACATGTGCAAACAATAGCAAGAATTCCCTTAGGTAAAATTTGTTCTCCAAAATAGCTCCTTTTCCAGAAAATTCAAAGTTCCAATCTTGCCTTTAATTCCTTGAATGCCTTGCTAATACATGTGCATGTATAAACACAAAGACAAACAAATCTAAAAACCAAAATCCTCAAGATTCCAGACTTTAAAGTTGAATAATGCACATAAAAATGAAACTATGATCTTTGCCTGTATAAAGAATTTAATTTGAATCTTGCAGCAAAAATGGGCTAAAATTGCCTTTAAAAGTGGACTCTGAGGTGTGTGTTGTTCTAACTGAAAGATGTGAATGTCCTGAATGAGAATAAGGCCTGTGGTGAGCTATGTAAATACAGAAGCAGGTGGAACAAGCTCATGTTCAACCTTCTGGGCATCTCAAATAGCAAATAGACTTCATAGATGGAACATTTAAACGAGAAAGGCAAACTCAAGCATGTGCTCTATAAATGCCTTAATGACCTGAGTTTATAAAGAAGTTCACCTTACGGAAGAAGAAAAGATGCACACTTTGTATGTTTGTGAAAAGATTATGCAGGCTGGCTTATATTGTTTATGGCAACTGTAGCATAAAGACTTTTATAAACCAGCATGTATTAGCTTTTTACTCTTTACAGACACATCAGAAAATTTGTCATGTAGGTAGACACAAAAAAATGTTTCAATTTTGAAGCTCTCATTTCAAAAAATTGGAAAAAAGAAAAGATGAGAACAGATACTTGTGACAGCCACCCACCAAATAATGTCAAAGCCCCACTATTAATGCTGACCTTTGCTAGATGTCATGGTTTTTAAAGTACATTTTTGAAAATAAATTTACTCCTTTAAAAACTACTGCTTACATTTCTGTTTTTTTATTTTAAGAAATATAACAGAGTTTTCATGAAATCTAGCTTTCATCTTGGCCAATGTTTTTATGGATCATTCTACTGTTACTTGAGGTGAGCCATAACAAAGCAAAGCTCACAAAACAAATCCATGCAGGGTCAGGCCTTCTCTGTCTGTAAGCCTGCTATTTCTGCAGAGATATAAAATATTTGCCCTTCTACAACCCCAAAGAGTGCTTCTTCCCTAATCCATAATCATTATGCATGCATTGTTCCAACAGGCAGCTTTGAACAATTTGACTCTTCGGCTTCTCCGTCAAGAGCTTAAAAGGCTTTCACTTGTTCTATTTTTCTTTATTCTTCTACACAAAGAAAATTGCTGAGATACATCAAACACTGGTTTGCTGAAGATATTATCATATGAAACTTGCTTATTCAAACAACATGCTCTTCCTATAAAGCACAGAGCACAGAACCATGACATGTGGGACGACAACTCTGATGCACCCACAATGGGCAGCGATGTCTCAGCACACAGCGCCAGCTCATGTTTAAATGCACATCCTGTCTGATGTACTCTGGAAGCACACTAACCCCACTTTTACAAGGGATTAACTTCCACTAAAACTGGTGGAAACAGGACCCTTTTAAAGATGCTCTGCATTTCTTTTGTGATAACTTGAATTTCAAATGGATGTCTGGTTTTGGTTTGGATTTTTGTTTTTTTCCAAGGAAGACTATCTTGTGTTTACAAACTATTTTCCAGGCATACACTTATAAAAGATAGGACATACATATATTTTGGCCCAATTAAATTTTTGAAAAAGTTTGCAAACAACAAGTCATTATTCAATGTATTCCCTTTTAAAAAGGTTTCCTATTACAAAATAATATCTGGTAATCTTGCAAAGTCTGATGATACTCCAAAAGAACATTTTGTTTATTAAATAATATCTTTCAAAAAATACAGAGAAATTTGTAAAAAAAATATTTTCAAATATGCCTTTGCTATAAATATGAGATTATTACTGTTGCAGTTTATTACATGTAACATGAAGCCTATTGTCTTCCCAGTGGCAGTGTGTTCACAAACTAATATATTCCAACAGACAGGCATGACAGATGTGGAAATTAACTTGGACAAAAATAACTGAAGTGCGTCAATGGTCAAAATTTAGTTTGAGGTATTCCCTTTGTTTTCCAGAGAGAAAAGTACAATAAGAAAGATTCAACTGATGAATCAGCTACTATCAAAACAAAAAAAAAAAAAAAAAGCAACAAAGTGGCAATGCTAAGGAAATAAAGTTATAAAGGTCTAATTGAAAACTGTAGATAAGTAGGACGCAAGTTGTTCCAATTTGCTTCCATGTTGGAAGTATTTGCTGTGCAAGAGAAAAAGTCAGTAATTTTTCTCCTGACTCCCACAAACAATAGCAAAACTAGAGCTTGAGCAATTTTCTAAGATAATTAAACAACAGGTATATGAATTATTGAGCTATGCTGAAAGCCTCTAATAGCTAGCACTGCACTGTGTGCCCTTTTTCCAGATGTGAAAACATGGCTTATTAGCTTGTGAAATATCTGCATGTTTTTACAAAAGCTGGCTCATGAAAGAAAAAAAAAAAAAAAAGAAAAGCAAGCAACCTAAGTAGGATTAAAGGAGATTTTTTTTACATTATTACTATGACAAAAACTTTGTGAAGAAAAATAAATATTAAAAGAAAATTTTTTCTGTTCACACATGAAATGTTGAAGTGCTCAGCCCCTTGCCAAACAAACACTAACTAGCACATAAAATACGAACAGGTTAAACCACAACAAGCTTTATTTTCCCCTGAAATTCCATCATTCTGTTCTGCTAGAATTTCATACATCTTTTTCATTGCTTCCCACTTTTGTTCCTGTCTATTTTAACCATAATACCAGATTACAAGACAAGATCTGAATGTGTTGTTTAGCTAGTTTGGAAATCCTAAATAATTCACCCTACAAATTAAAACAAAGGCTTCAGTCACCTCACAGCTGATTTGGAGCTGCCAAAACTGGCATATCCAAGGAAACACATCTTTTGGATAATGGCTGTCCTGAGGCACTCTAACAGAAGTGAAGTAGAAGGAAAGAAAAGGAAGATAACATCTGGGAAGGAAAACTATGAAGGAGTAATAATGGTAGGCTTGAAAATAAGGGGGAAAAATTGAATACTAAGTGTAGGGATAGTGAAGATATGCTGGTGAAAGGAAAAATAAAAAAGAACACTTTTGATTTAGAAACACACATTTTCTAAAGATTTGTTGAAGAATGTTAGAAGATAGTGAGGCAAACAAGTGGTGCTACAATACTGAAGATAAAATAAGAAACTTTACCAAAAGTCAACTTGAGAATACGCTTTAAAGGCGTAAGACTGAAATCCAGTAACCTACTATAACATCAGCAGTATGATTTCTGTGCTCAGTTTGTAATTTTTTTCTGATTGGAGTGAGAAGGGGTCTGGCTGAATCAGCACAATTATAAACTTCTGTAATTTACAGATTTTTCCCTCATTAGTGAATTAGGCCTACTGATACATGTCCGAACAAGGGAAAGCCATGAACTTCAATCTGTGAATTAGCAGCATAAACTACAACAGCACTTCTTAGTGCAGCCTCTCAACAAGAATCTTTAGGACTTAAATTATTTGTCAGGATACTCAACATGGCACAGAAGATGAAAGCAGACAGCCCAAATTCTGTATATGAAAAGTGCTTGGTGAGTCGCAGATTTAAACACCAGCAACAAAAGTGAATATTTATTAATATTGCAATTTTGATTAAATATAACCTAACATCAGATCTTGTTTCTATAAAGGCAAATAAAATCTGAAAGTCTAATTAAAACTTACACAAAAACATACACATTTGTTTTACAAATTACAAGGACAGCCTTACCTGAAAGCATTTTATTTTTCTGTACTCAGCTGTATAGTATGACTTCATTAATTAATAGGGACAGTACTGAACCTAAAGGTGGTTAATTTTAAATTGTATTAATGAACACTATGAAAATCCACTCTAACAAAATCACAGCAGAGTAAGGCAACATCAGATCTGTATGGCCTGGGACAAAGGCTAATCTGGAATTAAAAGGGATAATATGACTTATATAATAAGGGGCCAGAAAAAGGACAAAAACAGATGCATATTTATGTGTAGCTATGAAGCTTATGAATATCTTGATTATCTGCTTTAAAATATCTGGTTACCTTCATCTTGCAGAGGAATTAAGGAAACCGAAATAAAACATACCTGTATTAGAGAGAGATCCTCAAGCTTCAATCTGAAGAGGTAGTTTCTGGGGTTAAAAAAAATAGCAGATAAAAATGAATTGTTACTAATGGTTCAGTGAAAAACCCAAATGTTACCACTGTTTAAATAAAAACATAATTAATTACTAAAAGGCAGAAAAAAATTTAGAAGTGACAGGTATTTGGGGCTTCAAATTCTTTCAGAGGCTGTCTCAAGATGCAGGCCTTTGGGATAAGGACTAAGTTAATTTCTAAAACAGATTTTCAGTCTGAACGTCTGGTTGAACGTGAATGAAGTAGATATTTTACTGCATTCATTGCTCCAGTCTTCCTTTAGACTCAATGGCAAGAAATACTCAGAGGTTTGGCAGATCCATGGCACCAGTGTTGGATGGCTCTATCAGGACACATGGACAGGCAGATTAAAACTCTGAATTTCTCCCCACAAAGATGGAAACCTCATGCAATTAGCTCAGCCACATGCATGTAAAGTTTGAAGCACAAGATCCCAGTATGATGGCAAATCTGCACAAGCCCCTGAGTTTTCACAATTTGGAGCAGTCTTGCCCTATGTGGTCTAATTCCTCTGAAGCCTAAGAATGTTTTCCCACAGACAGCAGGAGCTGCATGCAAACCAACCAAGCACAGATTTCAAAAGCCTGCGCATCTATTGCAAAAATATTTCTCACTCTGCCTTTTCTCTACAGCAGCATCAGTGCACCTACAAACCTTGGGAGGTATAAATTGTTCTCTTAACTCAGTTGTATCAGACTCATAGGAATGGCACATAAATGCCCCATCTGACTCTACAAATAAATGCAGTCTCTGTTGCAGAACATGTGAGCAGTCTGGCCTCACATTTTCCATTTTCAGGACTGTACTTCATACAGATTTCAATTGCTATGTGTACTTCATCTTCAGATATCTGCTGAAAATTTATGCCTGATGAGGGCTTTTTAGGACAGATTATCAAATTAATAATGTCTTTTTATCATCTTCCATTCTGACATAATTTCAGCCTGTTAAAAAGTAAGCTATTGTCCCAAACTTAAAGATTCTAAAGAAGTAAATGTACAAACATAGTGCCAGCCTGAAGAAAAACAGACACTCAACATTTTTCTTGCCTTTTTTTTTCTAGAAAATGAGATTTTTATCCTATTCAGTAGAGCACAACACTTCTACACATTAATATATTCAGTGTGAAATTAGAAAAATTGACCCTATAAGTGTTAGGGAGACTAAAATGTCTACATTCATGTGAATGATCAAGAGGCAGAGCTAATAAGTGTACATTTTTCAATTTCCTGTGGCTGCCAATAACCAATTAAAATATTTTTAGCTTTAAAAAGCCAGCAGAAGGAAAATTGAACAAGAAAAGCAATGTGCAAGAGACAGTAAAAACACCTTAGCAACACAAACTGGGCAAATGGACAGCACAGATTGACTGTGACTACATAAATAATCCTGGGCTAAGTGTCAAACTAGCACTCAGAGAGCAATCAGAGCTATTCCTACCTAGATGTGCCCACTTCAGTAAAACTTACAGGATTACATTTAGCTTTACAAATCCAACAGTTTAATATTTTAAAGCATGCATCTCTAGCATGTGAGAACTCATTCAGAAAGCACATATACGAGAAAATATCTAAAATAAAATTAAAGAAATGAGCATGACAGTAAAAAACACATAGGAAATGTAGTATTAATAAATCTGGCAGTCCAAAGAAAAAGTCATTGCCAATTTTCATGACATGTGCGGACCCACTATGCTCCTCATGAGACAGGTAAAAACATTTTTTCAAATTGTTATTGAGATTATGCCCTGGACTGCCATCTTTCAACCTTGGTTCAGCTTTATTCCAGTGCATTTATGCTTTGAAGGAAACAAAGAATGAGAAAGAAAAATGAAATTACATTTCTGAAGCACAGATACTACCTCTTAGCACACAGCCCTGCTTCTTTTCCAAATATGATGGCAACGAGCAAGACAAATTTTGCACGCTGGAACTAAACTGATTTGACACTGGCGGTAATTGGCAAATTTGTTTCCATTTGGTGCTTAATGAATGAGGAAAGCAAATATGTTACATAAATCTGCAAACAGAAGGACACTTAATGAGAAGAAAACACAACTAACACTGAGATAAAGCAACATCCTTTACTCCTTTGGAGATCCAGCAGGCAGTAAGCATTTTGCTTTATAGTCACAGCACTGAACAACTCTTCTAGCTCAGCTGTTATAATTAAAACCTATTAGTCAAGAGCCTGCTCAAACCCAAGGGTAAACACTTCCACTGGTATCAGTGGGAGCTAGATGAAAGCGCACAAAAAGCACGCTCCAGTCACCTCCTTCATAACAATATATTTCAATCTATTGCAGTGAATACGTTCAGTATGACTACAGCTAAAGGTACAAAACTAATGTTCTGTATGTTCCTGAACAATCCATGTAAAAAAACAATTAAAAATTCATAAAGATTCAAAAGTATATCATGTTAGTAATGGTTGTTAAATCCAGCATTTTACCTTTTTTTTTGTGAAATTGCAAGCTATAAAAGCTGAATGGAACAACAATAAATACTTTTGCACTAGACACAGACATGAATTAGAAGAACATTAAGATGGCACACACAGTTCAGGGAGACATGGATTCAGGATTAGGCCTTTTAAAAAAGATGGCAAAATATAACAATATTGCAGATAATCTCCATAACCCATCCTAAGCCCCCACATGCATTTGCAATTGAAAGCCTGAATCAAGAAATAGGGGTTTCAGCAAACTCAGACACTCAAGGTATGCTGCCAAATCTCCTGGAAATACACAAACAAAAGATTACTTCCCATTCACTTCTTGGAAGAAACTGACTCACATGAAAGAAGAAAATTTTATTCAATTCACTGGGAGAAAAATATAGTAAGACTGAAAATGTAAATTATAAACTCCACAGGAGTCAACTATTAAGCAAAATTTCAACATTTCACAATTGAGATGGTAAAGTTTTGGGTGAAAGGCAATTCTAGTTCTTCAGTGTAGTAAAGTCAGCAAGTGGAAAGAAAATTAAAAAAAACTGTTAAAGGCAAAAGGAGATAATAAAAATAAATAAAACTATAATGTACAAAATGTATTTGGTTAAATCATAAGTCTATAAGAAAAAATATCTCAAAAAGCCAAGGATGATATACTGGAAATAAAAGAAACCTAATACAAATGTTCTAGTTGAACCATTTATTAAAATTGTCAAATTGCAATAGCAAAAAGCAGAATGGCCAAAAGTTATATATTATCTTCATTTTGCATGAAATGGAAGCCACAGCAAACAAGAATAATGAAATGAGAGGCTTACTGATGAATGCTAAAGATATGGAAACAGCATATGCACAGAGACAAATATTTTCTGACTAGTAGGTCTTGTTGATCCATCCTAAAAATTATGGAAAAGTGATTTTTGTTGTTCTTATTGCTCTTTTTAAATCATTTCTAAAATTACAGGTTTTCTTGAGGAATGAAGACGAACCATATTTTATTAATATTCAAAGTGGCAAAAGGCAGACTCACGTAATAATAAGCTGACCAGTGAAACAATAAGCTTGTCAAAATGAATAAGAAAATCACTATGGGATTCAATTATGATAGAATCCCAATAAAAATTGAATTAATCCACTCAAAGATCCTGTGAAACCTGATTTCCTTCTCTGATGCTTTCTCCTCTGGATTAGTAAATCTTACTTTGAATCCCTGTGGTTCCTCATACAGCCTCAGCTACGCTGAAGATCCTAGAACACAGCACTCCTGCACAGATGTTCAACAACAGCCAGATGTCACTTCCACATATTTCTTGCCATGGGCTTGTCCAAAAAAAGCAGAAAAGTACCAGGTACCCCTGCACCTCTGGAGGTCACCCTCCTCCTGAAGTCATGCCATGGCATCTCAAGCTTCCATTAACATCTTTCTCTGTTGGCCTTGACTTCTCACACACAGCACTCAAGTTCCTCCCAGCTGGCAATGGCCTTGCAACATTTGACACCGGTCTGCCTCCAGTGCATGCTGGTCAAGCATGTTTCTGAGTATTATGTTTTAGTCCAGGTGAGTTTGGGAGGTTATTGAGCTATTTATTTAGCAAGCTGTTGTTGGATACAACTTTATCCTGAAATACCAGCTCAAGGAAAATATTAATCCTGTATTTCGTAACTGTGGCTAGCCAAATCTTTAATAATTTTTTATTGCTGCAACACATATGTCAAAGTACATGCCCCCATTTTTATATTTGGCAGATATTACATATAATGTACAGTATTCACTCACATCAAGGGCCATGCAAATTCTATGTGATCTTGTTACCATTTCATTGTTCAATACATTAATCTTCTTTTTCAAGATTAATTTGAAATTATATTTAAACGTTGCTGTTACATCTCATGTAATGACCCCCAACAATGGAAATGGGCTTAAAACCAGAAATTTCAGACAGTTTGAACTTTTTGTGGTCTCCTACTACAGTAACCAACTTGGGCACATAAAGTTTGCTTGAGTTGTTGGAGGTGGGGTGTAAGAAAGGTCAGCAGGAGAAGGTAAAGAGTCTAAAGTATCCAAAGTTTGGATATTTTCTTTTTCTTTTCTTTTTTTTAATAAACTGAAATTACAATGACAAAAGTTCCATTTACCCCTAATAAAGGGGTCATTTCTCTTTTTTTCTTACTCTGAGTCAACTCCAGGGCTCCTGTGATGATGCATCATGTCAGCTATTCTAATTAAAATGCCAAGACATTAAATCAGAACAAGAACAAGAAGGACTTTTGTGGAGTTAGTGAATTGCCTAGTGTCACTCTGCAACCAGACTATTACCAACATTGGTGCAAAGGAGACAACTGCAGAGTGGAACCAGGCATGAGCAGGAGACGTATGAAGCTTTAAAAAATATTCAGGAACCTGTTAGCAAGGTAGGAAAGACAAGCAGTAGGGGGAAAAAGACCTGCTCTTTTTGCAGCAGTTAGATGATAATTTCTTGCAGATTTAGCATTAAACCATACATTAGATTAGATTGGATTAGATTAGCCCAGTTCAGTCAGTGGAGGGACAGACATTGATTACCTTGAGCCAAGTGTTAAATGAGCAGTGATACCCAGATGGATGTTGAAAGAATAGAGCACCAGTTCCCTCTGCATGTATATTCTCTCTGTATCTGTAGCCCTCAGAGCGCCTTATTAACAAGAAGCTCTCAGATTCTCCAGCTGGGAGCAGACAACAGTAAAAAGCAAACCTGTGTAGTTATTTATTCCTTTATTAGAGATCCTTAAGCCACTGTTAATGAATCCTTTAATTTGGCTTTCTGTTATTATGGCAAGTAGTGGTAATGGTTCAAATTAATGTTCCCAAACACACATCTAATTAAGGGAGAAGCCATACTGTTGCAGTCCTTCATCAGTGAGATAAGGAGTGACTGAGGCAATAAGCCACCTCAAAGCAAGACATAGTCCTAAAAACCAAGTTTAATTAACTTGAAGGAGAACATACAAGAGAAAGCCACCACTATTAGGATACTCTGTGTAAAAAGAAATAAAATAAAATAAAAAGTAGAGTATATATAAGTATGTATTAGCCAATTAATAAGAAAGTTGGATAGCTTAGAGACCTATTTCTGATATTAACTATATCATTTAAAAGTATAGCCCAACTTGAATTTAAAAAGAAAATTCCACATTTTAGGAATTAACTCAATCCAGGCTGCTACCAGTCCAAAACTTCAAGCACAGGAGGCTTGGGGAAAGAGGATAACTTCATTTCTCTGTAAAAATAGACAAAATTCTTCTCATATGGTTTGAATAAAACCACTGAGAAAACAAAATAAAAAGTCACCAAAAAAGAAGAAAAATTTAAAAATTGCCCTAAACTACTGGATTTCAGACATACTTTTTGTCAAGTCTCGTTTAGCCAAAATGGATTAAACACTTTTAACAATTTTTGGTTTATCAAAACTAGAGTTGCTACATGTTATGTACATTGTCAGGAGATGAGGAGGAAAAAAACGCAATGCACAATTTGCCTGGGCAATTCACAGACTGTTGTATCCTTCCCCTAACCTGGTCTCCTCCCCCTTTAACTGACCTTCCCAAAGAAACATATGGCAAAGCACTTTCACACGGCAAAGAAGACAAGGGTGTTCTTGGAGAAATCCATGAATCTTTAAGCCTACATTTCTGTATTTCAAAACACAGAAATCACAATAATATTTTATTACATGCTAAATCAGTCCACCAATAACACACAGAAAAATATTTCATCTGAATATTTTATTGGAATTTATCAGAATAAGATAAACAAGTAGTTTCTCATTTCCGTGAGCTTACTGAGGAGCTAATGCCCTGAGAGTAATCCTTTGCTGGTGCCACTTAATTATAAAAGTAAATTCCACCCTGCCATATGGGTTGGCTTTTTTCTAAGAAAACAAATGAACTCCCAAGAAGGTTTCAGATTGCAATAGAACTCATTTATTTTTATCTGCCAGGTCATATACAATATTAAGAACAATGCCTGGGGCACATTTTAAAGATACAGTTTCATGGGAGCATGGATTGCATGATTAATGTGAAGGCACATACTAGCGTTGGAGTGGTACCATTCACTGATGGCTGCTGATGGTGTAAGGAAACTGAAACAAGGCTACAAGACTCTATCTTAATCAACTCAATATCTATAGGAGAACCAGATGTTTTGCAAAACAAAAAAAAAATTATCAACCAGTTATAATCTTCTCACAAGGAGTAGAAGACAACCTGCAGAAGTTGAGGGTGGGGAGAGGCAGAGAGATACAATTGTAAACCATCTATTTTTGCACAGCAACAGAATGCCCACAGGCATCAGAAGACCACCTTTATTTCCCAAACTGAACAAGCAAGACTAATCTCGGCAATATAGGATGAACTTCCCAGTTATTGCCTGCTATGGTGAATACTATAGAATAAAGTCCCTTGCATATTTTTAAAGACCTCCATATAAAAATTTTTTCTAATTTTGTTTTCCTCAGCAAAATGTGACAAATCTCATTGCTTCCTGACTAAATTACTCATGGCCAACTTAAACTATCTGGTTTTCTGTCAACTCTGCCATTCCATTTATACTGCTACATCCTTACCTAGGCGCACCTCCTGATGGATTTATGGGCAGGTGCTGTCCACATGCTCAGGCCTTGCTATCCTGCACCACATTTCCAACCCTCTTCTCATCTGCCTTTTAACAGCCCTTCCTCACATTCCTAACTAATTTCATTAAACCTTATTCAAGCATAAATAAACAGAATAGTACACACTAGCACAATTTAAAGTCTCCAAAGAACCTTGTGCAAAGAGATCAGAAGTTCTCCATCACTCTGGGAGACACCTTTTGGGGTATCATAGGATCATATCTGTCTTTCCACATAGCTGCATGACATTGGCAACTCCCAACAGAAATGCAGTCTAGATCCCAGTTGAGATCTTTGCTACCATTCTCAATAAGACAAATCATAAATATCCTTAGAGGCTGTAGAACTTCATAAATGAAAAAGAGTCACCTGCCATGAATACCAATAATGGAAAAGGGATTTAAAAATTTCCAATAGTATCAAACTTTCACAATAGTATTTTGTTTGATTTCTAAGGCAGAGAAATTTGGGATCATTAAATCCATTAAGGTGGAAAAAGTCAATTATGAACATAAGATGAGCCAAAACACAGCTTCTGGCTGTGAAAAATCATTCCTCTAGTTTAGAATACCAAATTACTAAAGCAGAATCCTGAAGGTGCAAGGATGGAGTGGGCTAATCCTGGTTGAAGACCAGGTTCTCATCAAAACTGCTCTATCACTCCCCTCCTCAACTGAGCAGGAAAAGAAAATGAAACGAAAGGTGCATGAGTTGAGATAAGGACAGGGAGACATCACTCACTGATTACCTTCATGGGCAAATAGAAACAACGTAAAGAAATTGACTACATTTATTACCAATCAAGATCAGAGTAGACCTGATTATAGGCTGGGGACGGTGTGGCTGGACAGTGCCCAGGCAGAAAGGGACCTGGGGGTGCTGGTCCACAGCCAGCTGAACATGAGCCAGCAGTGGGCCCTGGTGGCCAAGAAGGCCAATGCCATCCTGGTCTGTATCAGAAATAGTGTGGCCAGCAGCAGTACCAGGGAGATCATCCTTCTCCTGTACCCAGCAGTGGGGAGGCAACACCTTGAGTGCTGTGTCCAGTTCTGGGCCCCACAGCTTGGGAAGGACGTTGAGATGCTCGAGCGCATCCAGAGGAGTCAGCAAGGCTGGTGAGGGGCTTGGAACACAAACCCTGTGAGGAATGACTGCAGGAGCTGGGGGTGTTTAGCCTGGAGGAAAGGAGACTCAAATGTGACCTTATCACTCTCTACAACTTCCTGAAAGCTGGCTGTAGTCAGGCGGGGCTTGGTCTCTTTCTCCAGGCAAAAACTGACAGAATGAGAGGACACAGTTTCAAGCTGCACCAAGGGAAATATAGGTTGGGTATTAGAAAGAAGTTTTTCACAGAAAGGGTGATAAAGTACTGCAATTGTCTGCTTGGGGAGGTCATGCAGTCACCATCCCTGGATGAGTTTAATAGGAGACTGGATGTGGCACTTGGTGCCATGGGTGTTAGAGCTAGGTTGGACTCAATAATCTTGAAGGTCTCCTCCAACCTATTTATTCTGTGAATTCTGTGATTCACGGTGAATGGATTCGGTCTACCTGCAGTGGAGACTATGTGCAGAAGGTGTGTAATCCGTAAGATTATCAGTGTGATCAACACTTGCAATGTTGGGACTACAGCACCCTGACAAGTGGCTGCTAGTCTCTGAGTCTAGGATCCCATGATGTACAATGGCACGTGGGGCACAATGCCTAAAGAACAGAAAGGTGTGTAGCAAAAAAGATGTACTGATATCAATAATACATACAATTAGAGAAAACTGCAGGCAAGTTTAGGTATTCTAAAGGAAGATCTCCACGGCCAAACACAACAACATCAGAAAGGTTAAATTAAGAATGGAAATGCAGAATAAGGAAAGGGAAAATCAACGCCTTCTATGAACAAGTAACAGCCAACTATACTGAACTGCGTGAAACAAAATTGCTGCTATAATTTTAATAACCTTGTATATTTTTCTTTTTTTAATTTTAGTCAGAACAAGAGACATAAAGCTCTGAAGCATCACTAACTTCTAGGAAAAATACATATTTTGATGCAAGGGATCTTTAGCAAAAAGCAGAATTAACAGCTGATCAGCTGGTTTTTTTGTTGGTTTTTTTTTGTTGTTGTTGTTTTGGTTTTTTTTTTGTTTTTTTTTTTTTTTTTTTGGTAGTCACTGCTTATTCAACAAAATCATCCCAAGCTCATCCCACAGTGATTTAAAAAGCTTCATCAAAAGCACTGGTTTAAATGAGCTTATTTTTTGCTCAGATTTGGACTCCAGATAGGCAGTATAGAGAATAAGATAAGAGAGGAAGGAGGGAAAAGTTGTGGGTTTTTTTTGAACAGTTATTGGAATATCTGTACAGAGTGCACTAATCCAACACACATTTCCATGGGTCTAGGGCCTGAGGAGAGGCTCAGACAACTTACAATGACAGTCCTTACAGAGTAGCAGCAGTTGATAACCTCACACCTTGTTTCATTGGATAGCTTACAGAATTGAAAACTCAACATCAAGGCACAGAAGACCCCACTTCATGTGGACCAAAGATATATGAATATATATACACACACATGCCTATTTCCACGCTCAGAAAGTTTCCCCCTGTAGATAAGCAACTTCCACTGGTCCATGGGAAAAAGTTTCCTTGCAGTGCCTTTTATGACTCTGCATTTTGAACCTCATTTTCAGCTAAGAAGCAAACTGGGAAACAGAAATATATTCCAATGCTAAACCTATAAGTGAAGTGACTAGAACTTTGTTAATTGAAAAGCAAAATATATTCAGAAGGTGGGTGTGAATAATAAGTTTAGATGGTTACAATTTTGGCTAACCAAGATGTTTTACTACACCCCATATGCTAAGAGGGAAAAAAAATAGTATTCAAAGACTGCCACTGCTTCAATGTTGACATCTAAGACAGTGTCACTGTTGATCACAGCTTGCAGAGTGCTCTCCTACTGTGCAAACAGTGACTATCACCAACTTTACCACTAATTCTGCAGTCTTTAACAGATCGCTCCTGGCATCGTAGTGAATAATTATTAGAAACATCCCAACACAGCGAGCCACATCGTGTAGCCAGCTTTGGGATCATCCTAAGCTTCATGCAATGGCAACTTCTGTCGCACTGCCATATGGCACCTGCTTGTTCTACCGGATGCACCCAAGGATTGTGTACTCCAGGACAGTCCTCCTAAAATTAGGATAGCGTAAGGTATTATAAATCTTGATGCCAGGCAGGCAGTCTGTCTTGTAACGCTGGTCAGGGATTAGAGAAATTAACATACATAACATTCAGTTTAGTGGGTCTAGAAAGCAGGGGAGTCACACAAGAGCACACTGATATTGGAATTTGGCTAAATATTGCTTATCAACAAAGAACAAAATCCAGTCTGGTGCAACACAAAAGAGAAAACAGATTTCTCACCTTGCTCCAGCAATAAGCTCTTTTTGTCCTGGGTCAAATGTTAACTGTGAGAAGTCCACAGCATCTTCTGCTTTGAACACGTGTAGCCAAGGGGCAATTTCTAAAAACAATCAAGAAATACAACTTTTACTATAAATGTTATAGGTGTAGTACAACAGGTAGTCACCATTAAATCTGCAGATATTTCGAGTGGGTCTGCAAGTTTTCTCCTTATGGTCCTCTAAGGAAACATAGGAGACCTTCAACACCATGCCATTCAATTTATAATACAGGCCTGTAAAATATATAAGGCAGCCACCTGATACACACTTGAATCAAGTATCCATATTTTGTTCTGAATTGTTTTTTCTCCTTGGGTAAAGCAGAAAACACCACAGTACAACTGCAATTCACAGGGACATACTCAAGTAAAGTTATATTAAGTTTCCATGCATTAAAAACAGCTGAGGACTAAGGGTTTTGGGATTTTTTTTAGCTATTTAGTTATTTACTTTCTTTACAAAAGGATCTGATTAAGTGAAAAGCAATCAGGAAAACAAGCAGGTTTGACTTTTCATCATTTTTCACAATAAAAAGATTGAGAAATGAGGGATGAAAAAGGAAAAATGTTTGACATTCTTGGAACTTTTTTTTCACTTTCCTTTCTCAGACCAATTTAGTGCTACATTAAGCAGGGCAGACAAGCATGTGAATTACTGAAAATCAGCAAGGGGCATTACTTATATTCAGAATACAAACATGTTCCTACTTTCAAACTCTAAGCACACATAAATAGTTGCAAATCAAATCTTTAAATATTTTTATTACTAGAAGATCATTTTTTCATTCATATCACTAACTGGACACTAAACAGTTCGGCTAAATAAACACTATATTGTGGGAACAGAGCATAATTATATTTTATTTTTACTTTTTTAAAATAGACATATAGAATAAAGAACATTTCTGTAAAAACAGAAATGGTAGAAATGGCTTGCTAAAAAAAAAGTCCAGTTGTACAAAACCCTCATTCTCTAGAATTCTGAATTGTCAGGACATTGATTGAAGCTTTTTTGTTTGGTTTTTATTTTAATGTAGTCACAAAGCAGTGGGCTGGAACTTACATGAAAGGTGAAGAGGGCTGAGTATGTACGGCTCAGTGGGCTGTGGGCTTATTTGAAGATTACAGGTGTGAAACAGCCACTTGAAAGACCAAAGGTGAGCACATGGTCATGGCCATTTAGAATATGGAGTCAAAACCAACCCAACACCCTAAGGGTGTTGCAGAAATGCAATTTTTGACAATGGTATCATTAGCTGCAGTTCAGGTTAAAAACACTCATTCTAAGCTCGCTTCTTCACTCACAAGCATATTTTTGCTTTTGCAAGTGTCTCAGTTGAAATAATCTATGCCTGGTGCCTGTTTCAGGATGATTTGTTCCTAATTTAAAGTTTCAGCAGAAGTGAGCTATCCATTCCTAAGGAATGGGCCCAGGAGAAAAATGTTATTCTGTGTCAAAACGTGTTCAGCCATTGCAGACAACCATTAAATGCAGTGTGCAGAAGCTGTATCATCATATACTTTGGAAAAACAGATGGAACTGTGAAATAGAATCACTTGGGTGTCAGAACAGTAACTCCTGCATTTTTAATGTCAGCCCATTTGCATCTGGGCAATTTCAGGCTAGCAATGCCAGTTCATACATGTTCTGCAGTACTTGGAAATCAACAGTGAATTTAGCTACATCTGCATTGGATGGGTGCTCAAACCAGGATTCAAACACTATGGGGTGGAAAGGGGATATGGCCAAATATTAGATAACTGTGATTACAGCTGCCATCAGCCATTACTGCAGATGCTTTGCAGAGAACGCAGCAGGATTCTAAGGGAAGAAAAACACTCATATACATTACAGCCTTGTATATATAGCCTTATACATACTTACTTATCTATTTTTATTTAAATATATATATATATATATATATGGCTACACAGGCAAGTATAAAACAGGTGTTTCCTAAACTTTTTGCACTTGATTTTGCAGCTTTAACTTTTCAATCATGCATTTCATATGAAACAACCAACTGCAAAGTTCTAAAACGTTAAGAAATTGGGTAGGACATGAAGATGAGGAAATCCAGAGGTAAATCACAAAGAATCTCACTTACTGGCAAAAGAAGGGGGGGAAAAAAAGAGAACAAAACATCAAAACAGCCAGACCCACTGTGGAAAGAGCGACAAGGTAAGCAGCTGAGAATGGAATTACCCCAGCTCTATACTGGTAGGACAAGTGAGACCCTTGGTTTTCTGAAAGAAGAGGAGAGGAGTGGCTCCCCACAGCATGAGGCCAGGGACAGCACAGTACACAGAAGTACTGCAGTGCCAGAAGGCTACAGGGAAGACTGAAATTCAAAGACTCAATTCTCTTCGACTTGTCCTGCTGTCTCAGCAAGACACAATAAAGCTTCAAGGTAGAGCAGGCAGGTGATTGAGACCACTTCCAGGTTTGGAGCAAGGGGCCAGGCAGGGCAAGGCAAGCCCAGGCTAGAGAACAAGAATGAGGACTTGCTAAGAAATCTCTCTGAAATCTGAATCCCCTTCAAAATATAAATTATTTTATCCTGTCTTTGTTGCATTCAGCAGTGCTCTTGCTTGAGGGAATAAGGTCAGGAAGAGCAAATGGCTGCTAGAGCTCTTCTTTTTCAGAAAACACTCTGAAACTGTATCTCTTGTGTGTCACAGTGGCAGCATGTGTCACACAGAAATAAGTATTTATGAGATAAAGCTACAACTTCATGACACTTTTGTAAGGGAAAATGAACAAAACAGTGCCTTCAAAAATTTTTTTAAAAAGGCAATCCAACCCAATGTACACTGCAACAATAAAAGCTTATGTAACTAATTAACAGAATAATTAAGTTTCTTTTCACCAAAACAGTGAAATCTAGCTGAAACCCATAGGCAAAACAAGACTTTTTAGTTTTGCTTTGAATTATCTCCTTAGAGTCAAAAATTCATAATTAGCTACTAAAGCCCTATAAATTATTTTTTCCAATTAAAACTATAATGGTAAAGTAGTAAGAAGTAATAATTTAAATTTGTAATGGTTTTCATGCAGATGCAGCATGACAAGCTTTACACAAGAACACAGCAGTACATTTTGTGTACTACAACAGTAGCATGAATAAATGCGTAAGGCAATTAAGCTGCCCTGCCAACACGTAACCTAATAGCATTGCTTGCTGGTCACAGGTGACAAGCAGCAACATCCCTACACTTTCCCATCCTAACCCTCCTTTTCCTGACATTCCCCTCCCTCTCCTCTGCCCTACCTTCATGTGAATTACAGTAAAACACCAAGCCCTTTATTGACTTCTCTCTTCTTACTCCTGATGCTGAGAACACTTATTGAAACACACCTTCAGCCTGGATTTGCTTTTCCTTTAAAACTAAGAAGGCATGCTTGCCAATCTGCAGACATCGGTCTGGGACTCAAAGCTGTCCAGGGAAAACTATCATGGTACACATACAGTCATGACAGCAGGTGATTGCCAACACTCACTGCGTCCTTTTGGTACATTCAAGACACACTTACCCTTAGAAAACAAAAAAAAAAAAAAAACAAAAAAACAAAAAACAAAAAAAATTCATTGCTGTTATAGGGCTGAAATCTGCAGGCCTTGTAACTCAAAAATATTCCCAAGAAAAATACTTTCTCATGGAACTAAAAGATGGATGTTGAAAAAAAAATCTTTCTGAGAAGGCTACAGCTCTCTTTCACACGCTGGGAATTGGATGTTATGGGTTTTCCTGGGGGGGTTCAAGCTTAAGGAGGGAGGGTTAATAGCTTCAATTTAATATAAAACAAAGTTTGTCGTGGTCCATAAATCGACAGCAAAGCAAACACGCCGGATTCCACCCAGCTCAGAGGAGAGGTCAAGGAATTCTCTTTAAGAGGTTTAAAGACAAAGGAGGTTAACAATCAAAGCTGGGCAGAAGGACATTAGATACTCATATTAAAAAAAAAATGAAAGACCAGAAACCTCTCTCTGTTTTACTTTAAATTTAGTATCTGCCCAACAGGCCATGACTTGTTTGGTTTGCATTGTTCCAAGGATTTCCCAAGCGTTGAGCTCTAGAGGTCTTTGCAAATGAAATTGTAAAGTTCCCTCTAACCTAAGTTTCATTCTTTAGTACTTCAAAGTACAGCTACAGTAAACAGTAAAATAAATTGAGAAATCACTTACAAGGAATTGAGTGGTATGTTTAGAACCAAATTCAGAAGTGATCTATAATAATAATAATACAACTTTGCAAATAACAAAGTCCAAAGACAATAAGGACCTCCTGATTTCATTTAAAAATTAGCATAGATATTAAAAGCTTCAGTAGTGTTTACGGTGTACATATGTGACAGCTCGTGTCATGGTGTCCTTTTTGAAAATAGCGAGTACAACTTAACCATATGCACAGCAGCACCTTCTTGAAGAAACTCTGTTAGCAAAATAACAACAATAGCAATAGCAATAATAATAATAATAATAATAACAATAATATAATAATATTATAATAATAATAATAGTACCATGTCACAGACATTTCTTTTATGAAAAATCCTCTCTTAGGATTTTCCTG
>NW_005054461.1:251805-285884 GCF_000277835.1 Geospiza fortis | reverse complement strand
TTGTTGATCATTCTTTACTTTCTATTCTTAGGTAGCTAGCAGCTTCTAGAAACTCTCCTTTTCTTTTTCTTTTTAGTATAGTTATAATAGATGTATATATCATAACTTAATAAATCAAGCCTTCTGATCATGGAGCCCATCTCGTCTCTTCCTTCACCCCGAAAACCTTGTGTCCAACCGGCGACAGTACCACAACAATAATACCACCACAATAACAACAGAAAATAACACCATAGTTGAAAACTAGCAGATTTGCAATATTAACAGAAGTCTCTGGGTGGCATCAGTACAACAAACTCACTAATCTTATCAGAAGAAAATTAAAATATATTTCTGCATGCTAAAGCTAGTTTAGAATTAAATGTATCTAATCTAAGGATGATACAATAACTCCATCTTCCTGAAGCTGTGTAATAATTTTAGCCTTAGATTTCCTACTGTGATACTCAAGTTACACCACTATCCTCTTCAAAGGCAGCGAGACATGTCAGAAGTCTCCCCAGGGATGTGCCACACTGACACCATTGCATCACCCCCGGTGCCCTGGTGACAGTCCCATTAACCCCAGGGGAATCTATTAAGCAAGGTGTCAAGGCTGGCAAGAGGAAATCCACCTGTTCATTCATTCAGCATGTCCTGCCTGGGGGTTTCTTTGCAACATTGGTGCTAGAAGGACACAGCTAGGAGCACTTGTAAACGCTCTGCTGTGGTGCTTCGGGACTCCACAGTCTCTATCTTAAAACTAGAACTGAGAAAAACACGATTTTCTTCAGCAATTTCTGTGCACCATTGGTATCGATTCAGTGTGACTGTTAAGTTCTCATCTTAAAATAATGTCATATTATAAATATATCTGTGAATAATAAATTCAATCAGAACTATTTCAGGTTAACAAGCATTGCTCCATGTTGGGAAAACAGGCAAGAAAGATGGCATAGACAGAGACTGTTGCAAAATATTTTACGATTCACTTTTGCTTTTACTTTTTTCTTACACTTACAATGACCAGTTTTCCTACCTCTTTCACACTGTATTCTCTCCTCATGGAGATGTATTAAACACACCCTTGCTGGTAAGTCACTGCAGATGAAAGGAAAAAAGGTCCTTCACAGCTCGAGTGAAGAAAGGAAATACATGCCAACACTATTCCACAGGTTCCAACTAAAAAGAGGACTCCATCAGGAAAGTTCAGCAAAAGAACAGCTGTATTACTTCTGAAACCAATCACAATTCACACCTCCACTTACCAGAAAGGAGCTGAAGCCTAGTTTGTCAAAAATATAAGTCCTTTTTTAGAACTTGTACAAGGCATGTGTTTCTCAGCATTTGCATGCAATGACTCCAATGTTTTAAATAATTTCGATCAATAAGTTTAAAAAAGAAAGTAAATACTGGGTAGAAAGCAGCTATAGTTACAAACATGTAACTGACAATATAAGATATCGTATACAGGGTTTTTTTTCCCCTCGGGTGATCTTCTGAAAATACAGCTGCAAATGAACTTCTGGATTATGCATCAGGGCTTGTCTGGTTGTCATTGCAATGGAAAGAAACCCATTGCTGCACCTGAACAAACTACTTTGTGCACTCCTCAGGCTGCAGCACCACGAAGCTCCACCACAACTGTGGTGTTTCTATTTCTGGTACAAAGTGTTTAAACCCATACAAATTGAACTTATTCTTTATATACTTGTGAAGTCATGCTTTATTTTTACTTTCTTTGAAGCAAATTTCTACTCTAACCTTAGCTTAGCTCTGTTGCAAAACAGGCCAGAGCAGACTTTTCCCAATCAATTTCTGTTGGATGCATTAACCATGAAATCATTAAAAGTGCCATTTCTTTTGAGAAAGAAAGTCAAAAATATGATAAAATAATCATAAACAAAAAAAACCCCACCTCATCAAACAACTATAATTAACACAGCAAATATTTTTGATTTCTCTTACAGAAAAGATTTATTCTACGGGTTACAGTACTCCAGCAAAAACAATTTGCTAAACTATATTCATTACAAAATCTAAGCACAAACATCTGCCCTGCTTTTCTTCCATAAGGCCCATGGTAGAAGCCAAGCACTTGGAAGACAGCAGCTCACTGTAAAGCAGAGAAGGCCTGCCCATGACAGGCTGCTTTTCCTTTCATTCCAGACACATGCTTTCTATATGCAGCGTTATGTTGGCAGACATGCTTCCAGGACCATGCACCTCCTCAGCTTTATGACCCTGACTGCTTCTTGCAGAATTGTATCCCCAAGGTGAGTGCCTTGCCCATGCTGTGGAGCCTTATTCCACAGGTCTGGAGAAAATCCCACAGGGAGATTCTGTACAGTGTCCCTTGCCTAGGTTGTACATCCAGAGGTGCTGTGGGATGCAAAGCAAATACAATTACAGCCCCGGGTCAGCAGTACGGGTATCCATTATACCTTCCTACATCCTCCTATTGCTGTCCTCCTTTAGCATGCATTGCAGGGGCAGACAAAACAATTATTAATGCATCCTACAATAGTAGAGCTCAAAGGTAGGACCTACACTTCATTTTGGTTCCAAAGTAAAAGGAGAAAGGAAAATGCCCAACTAACACAACATTAAGTACTAGGCACTTATGCACACCACCAGGATGAGTTAGAAGGCACCAGGAACGTGCTTTTTCTGTAATTTTTCATACACAAGAAGGAAAGGCTACTGCATTGAGAACCTTAATCAAATAAATAAACAAGGAGTAAGCAAGTCTCTAACATTTAAACCTCACAGAAAGAGACAAATATTTACTGGAAGAAAAAATACAAATTGAAAAGACAATCCCAGCTCAGTGCTCCAGAAAAATTCCTGGTCCACCTGTTACTAGAATGTAGTTGGCATGTCCACTTTTTTATAGATAAGGTACAAATATTCAAATGTCAGGCCTAAGGAGGGGCACAGATGTAAATAAATCTAATGGTCTATGCTACCAGAAGGCTCCAACAACCTAATTGGAGTACACAACAAGCAGGCTGGACACAACATATGAGGAAAAGAGCAGTAGTTCAACAACAAAAAGACAGCATTGTCCAACACCATTTAATGCTTTTCTGTAAAATGAAAGGATTGGGACAGATGGATCTGTTACAGTACTCAGTATTGCATTTTAATGAAAAAGACATTTAATTTGCTATACAGAACTTATTTTTACCAGGGCTGTGTACAGAATTAAGAGTATGTGGATGGACATCATAACTGGGACATGAAAGAATATATGTTTATATGTTTAGTCAAGCCCTTATTTTTAATAGAATTGAAAATTCAAAATATTTCCTATAGAAATTATTAATATGTTTTAATCTGAATAATACCTTGAAAAAAATAGGCATTCTGGTAATTAGTGATTAGACAATAATAACTCTTCAGCTTCCAAAAAAGGTGTCCAGGAAGATATAAGAAAACAAAATATCACTTCTTCCCTCCAGGGGGAAAAAAAAATTGTCTAGGCAGGGTTATTTAATGCAATCCAGTCCTCTATAAAGGAAAAGATGAAGTTACGAAGTTGCCCAAAATGATTAAATCAGCAACCACAAACTAAAAGATTCCTCTTTTAAGTCTAACCACACTACATTTGGTTCTCCTTTGGAAACATGAAAACATGTCAGATCTCCATCTGCAGTTCAGAGCTCATCTTTGCATATAGGGGGGAGGAAGAAAAAAAGAAAAAAAGAAAGAACCCACAAAAAGACAAACCAACCTCAACTACAGATCCTTTTCCAGTTGCAGTATTCTGGAGGTCTCTAGATCCCATAAACAAACCAGCTGCCTTCCTTCCACTAACCAATAAAACTTAATACAGTCCTGAAGCTTGCTTTTCCATACAAAGAGAACTGCAGAAACCAAGAAATAAATATCTTTATCTTGCCTTATCTAGAAGCTCTGCTAGCTTCTCATGCTCCTCTCCATTTTAAATCATTTGTAATAAAACAAATCCCAAGACCATAAACCTCTTGATATTCTCCAGAAAGTTCACCACCTGTTTACTGCGCATTCATTTTACAAACAGCTATTACAGCTTCAGAACAATTTTGGAGGTAATGAGGCAGGGCTGTAAGTAATTTATAATTAATGGGGAAAAGAGAAAATGAACATACTTGCTACAGTATATGTTTCTTCACTTTGAATGCATGAAAACTTGAACTTCTTTCTTAAGCCTATGGTAAACTTGCTTCCTTTTACCCAGCTACTCTCATCTTTCATTGATTCTCTCAGAAGGCACAAAGTGGCTGCCCTGGCCACCTGTCCACTGCTCTCCAGGCAGGGCAGATGCAGTCACAGCAGTTGCCCTGCCCCAGCTTGTTCACCTGCTTGAACAATGCATTCTAACCTTCAAGATCTCAAATCTAGCCTGCATTCCTGTTTTCTCTGCCCTGCCAGAGCTCCCCAGCTAGAAGTACATATTGCTGCATTCTTATGTGTGTGCATATGTCTATTACTGGGAAAATTAAAGGGAATTTGGGTTCTGACTGTCTGCGCCCTCAGGGAAGAGACAGGAACATCTGCTGCAATGCCTGCTTATTTCTTATTTTTCTGAACAAGGGCTTGGAATTGTTTATGCTTCATTGTTCAAACACACACATTGCATACAAATACAAGAAAGCGTAAGGGAAAAAAGACTGAACCCCCACCTAGATGAAAGTGGTTTCAGTACTCCCAGCACAGTTAAAAACCACTAACTTCACACCTCATCCAGCACAGAGCCCTAATGCTCTTCCCAGGGAGAGCAGCTACTCCTTAAAGTTACCACCTCTGGTCCCTGTGCTGCGGCTGCCAATCTTCCTGAATGTGACAGAGGGAAGACTGACCATGAAAAACATTTGCCATCCTCAGTCATGCACTCTCTTCAGAGGGGTTTAATCTTTTGCATTTTAACACTTACATGCTGGCTTTGGCAACCAGCCAAAGAATTCATTTTGAAGGAAATCGTGTTGTATAGTTATGGGAAATCATTATTTAGTCTCAAGACAGAGTTTTGTAAAGAAGTCTGCTCAGTTTCAATACATGTATTTTTGGGAGCAGAATACAGACTGCCCATAGACAGTTGCACTGTTACTTTTGTTGGAAATATCTATGCTTGAATTTTTGCTTTTTTTGCTAGAACTGGCCATCCTGCAATGATGCATTCTTACTTATGTTGACATATGAACTTAATAAACCTTTTTATTTACATTGTTTCAGCAAAATAAAATTTCTTGATCCTATCAATTCTGCCCAAGACTGTAGCTCAAAAAATAAAGGTCAGATGATATTTCATGCAGAAATACAAAACTCAACAAAATAAGACATATTATAAAGACAAAGGGTATAGAGAACAAAGCCTGACACTGATCTTTTTAAGAGTTTGGAGCCAGGACTTCAAAGAGCAATATATTCCCCACCTCCTCCACTCTCCCACCACAAAAATAAAAGGATGCCCCAAAGCCAAAAAAATAAGTTAACATGCAAGAAAAAAAAAGAAATAACCAAAACACTACAATCAACACTTCTCCTTGTAGAACTTACTTTTGTTCTAAAAGACACTGCTAAACTCCAGGGGTTTGTCACTATTAACAACTACTTTAGTAGATTTATTGTAGAGCTGGTTGTAAAACAGTCAGGTCCTAATTCTCAGAAATGGTAGAAAATAACTATAAATCCATCAAAACAAAATCTGAAGTGAGCACTGGAAATGGAAAGACAAGCTTAGGACAAGTCAAAGTTTGGTCCAACCTGAAAATGACAAATTGTCAGGTAACAAGTATCTACCACATTCAGCCACACAAAATCAGCTGCTACCCAGTGTCCTTGAAGTCTTGTCAACAGCACACAAGCACTGCCACAGAAGGAAGACAGGGAAGAAAGCATGTGGAGAAAAAGGGGAAAAAAAAAAAAAAAAAAAAAAAAAAAAAAAAAAAAAAAAAACCCAAAAAACCAAAACAAACAACACTTTGAAGAAGCACTAACTGTGGTTCTCTATTTCCACGCAAGCTATCCAACAAACAAATGTATCTTGGTAAGATTATTGGTAAGGCTCTGGGTATTTAAGAAATTAAGAAGAAAATCAAAATTTTAAGTACTGTTTTTCCTCCCCATCTCTTAAAATTCTTGAAACTTTAGAACTTGAAGCAAGGCCAAAGGATGGGCCAGGGTTTCCCCAGTCCCTCAGACAAAGTGATATGCAGCAGAAGGCGACATTCAGTGACAGGCAGTAAGGGCAGCAGGTGCCATCAAGTGACAGCAATACAGGCCCCATAAACACTGCACAGAATCTGAAAGGGAAGACCACTGGGATGAGTCTTTCCAGTAACTGTGTCATTACAAAGTATGAAAACAAAGCTGCCCAGGATCAGATGGCCAGTAACTGCCATTGTTGACATCTTTTCTGACCTAGCAGTCTAAGTTACTGAGAATTATAGAATGGTTTGGGTTGGAAAATATCACTAAGCTCATGGAGTCCAACTGTTAACCCAGCACTGCCAAGCTTGCCACTAAACCAATTCCCCAGGTGCCATATCTCCAGTGAATACATCCAGATATGGTGACTCTGACACCTCCCTGGGCAGCCTGGCTCAATGTGCAACAATGCTTTCCATGACAAAGGTTTTCCTAATATCCAATATAAGTCTTCCCTGACACAACTTGAAGCCACTTCCTCCTGTCCCACCACTGTTACTCTGGAGAAAAGACCAACCCACACCTTGCTACAGCCTCCTGTCAGGCAGTTGTAGAGCATGATAAGGTCACCCCCAAGCCCCCTTTTCTCCAGTTTTTTCTTATGAAAAGAATTGAAACTCTATCTGGTGGGGAAAAAAAATAAAACAGAAAAAAAATCAGAACAATATTGTGCTCCCTCTTGCTCTAAGCACACATAAAAAAATTGACAGAATTTCATCTGCATACGAGCTTTATTTCTTGATTGCTGATCTGTTTATTTAACATATCCCAGCTTGGATGATTTACAACATTTTAGCAAAAAATACAGCTCTTTTGAAGAAGAAGAAAAAAAGAAAAAGAACAAAAATTCCAGATTTTAAGTCCATCTGCCCACTTTGTACAGATAGTGGAATGCGGTAGGAGCCTCTCACTCATTTTGCTCTTTGTGAACAACCAGAGAACTGCACATGCTCTAAAGAGCCACATTAGGGCAATAAGGAACAAATCAGCCATGGAAAGGCTCATAGGACATGTCTGCACAGCTCACTAGTCGTTGCAGCCACTGATAATTTTATATCATCAAAATTTATGAAAATTATTGGCATTCCACGAAGGTCCAGTACTTGACTGGGATGCCATTGATGCTTGCTTCAAAAAATGATCATTTTCAGAGGGGAAAAAAAAGTAACTGGTATGCTAGTCCTTTGCTTCAAGAATTCATCCCCTGCCATTCCTTCATTTTTATGGGAATGGGCACCAATGACACTGGGTGATTCAGGGAAATATAGGAGGATGGTGACCTTCAGTCTCCAAAGATATTTTTTTAATTAACAGTAAAGAGCTGAAGGTTGCTGTTCCCTACCAGAAGCTTAATCACCTATACAAAAGCAAAACCAAACCTGATTCAATACAAAAAATATAGAACTGGTAAAGGAATTCTTTTCCTCCATAAGATGGGCTGGTTCTTGGCAAAGTAGTGCAAACAATCTCGTAGTCTTATCATCTATACAAACCAAAGTTGCAACATCTAGCAATCAATGCTTCTTCACTGATGAATCATCTTCATTTAAAGAAAAACCCAAAAGATGATACATAATGGAAAGCAATAATGGAAACCTTAATCCCACTGCAGATTCTGGCAGATCATCTTCGAAATGTATTTATGAAAAATTGGGAAAAAAAAGAAAAAGCTAAACAGCTTAGTAGACTACTATTAGTTTAAAAGAAAACTTCCAACAAGATTAGGAGAAAGAGAAGACTATAAACAAAACCAAGTTTATATGCCATTTATCCTCCTTCATCCAGCCCACATATTATTTCCCCTTGCCACATGTTTAGTGCATGCACTCCATACACAAACCACAGGATAAAATGAGCAGAGCAATGTACTGAGTCTATATTACTTACACAAACATCAACTAAGGGAATTCTGTGGTGGTCAGACAATAAGGTTAAGAAAATATATTTCTTAGGATTCTCTAACCAAGGAATCAAAAATAACTACGCTATTTTTCTTTTCTGGTTAACCTCAAGTTGAAATGAAGGGTTTAAGTTCATTTCTTCTATGGACTGAGACTTGCTATTTTTGAGCATGTTTATTCAACAGATAACTTTGTTACGGCACAGTATGTATTTAAATTATCCCTAAATATTGCTTCTAAAATTATGCAAATTGATGCTTTTTTGTTGAGACAGCACAACTTTAAATTCTGATTATTTTATGAGAGCCTAAAAGAATGAGACTCGCCCCAGAGCAAATGATCTCTGCTGTTCTCCCAGTATCAATTAAGTCAAGTTCACAACTGCATTTTATTTCTTATAGAAAAGCCTAAGAAATTCAACTTTATGCAGGTAAACTGCCGGACAATCAATACCTAAAATTTCACACCTGAAACTGTATCTGGGTCAATTTTTTTTCCAGCTCACTCACATGCTGCTAAGCAGTTGTGATGGCCTCTTCAGTTCTACCTCATGGATCAGGTCTATCTACAGAACAAGTCTTAGGCTGAGTTTTGAAAGGTCTGGTGTTTCAAAGTTCAGCAAAAGTGTGTGTCTGGGGAAACAAGCTGCCACTGTAACTACTTCTATCCTTTTTGGTGATTGCTTTCATTTCTGGTTTTGTTTTGTTGAGTTTTTATATGATTTAATAAAAGGTCAGGTCCACAGAGAGCTACCACAAAGGTTCTGTAGTGCAGGTGGACTATGAAATGCTGGAAATATTTAGACAAACATAGCACCACTAAACCATTTTGCTTTGGGTTTTTTTGCTTAAGAATAGTTCAACCTTTACAAAGCATCATTGTTCCCCATAGAGCAAATGTGGTTTTTACAGCCTTCTCTAAGTGTTCAAGTTAAACACCATACTACAATTCCTTCACTATAATAGGAGAATGTTTTTTTTCCAAGTAGCTGACCATCAGTAAACCCTAATACACTTACAGAGCTAACATTTCATATCTGCAAGCAAACGAGAAGTATATCCAAATAAAATAAAATTGAATAAAAATAAAATTTGTAAAATTTAATAAAAATAAAATTTGTAAAAATAAAATCTTTAATGAGTAGCTTATTTAAGCCCTTCTTCTGTCCTAACTCTTAACCTACCTCAAGCATAATTTCCTTTTCTTTACATTTTAAGCATTTGAAAAGGTGTGTAAAGATCAAAGATTTCACAGTGAGTCTCTGTGTATCCATTCCGTGATCTGCACCCTCGTTCCTTTCACACAGTTCTAAGTTACATTTGATTTATAAGCCCTTGACTCCAACTATTTTAATTAGTTAGTATAGCTGACGAATTCTTAGCATATGAAGACAGATTTTTTTACTTTTTTTTTTTTTTTTACTTTTTCTTTAAGCCTGCATTTCAACAGATTAACACTTTTTTTGCACTTCTAGACACAGACTCCTCCTTAGAGAGAGAGAGAGAGAGAGAGAGAGAGAGAGAAAGAAAGGAACTTCAAAGAGAGACCATGCACCATCAGTCAGTTTCACCACATGAAACACTGAACTGCTCACTCCTGGGCTGATCCTGTCAGTCCAATACTTTGAGGTCTATTTTATATAAAATCTTTTTTTTTTGTGATAATTCCTAACAACCTTAAATAATGAGAAAAGGAAATTTTCAGCTTCCAAGGAAGACACAAACCACCTTATTCTAGTTTAAGGAAGCTCTATGATAAGAAATTTTAGAGCTGCCAACATTTTCTGATCTATAGCAGCCTTTCTTATAGATTCTGGGAGAGCAAAGAAGTGCATTTTGCAGTCCTAATATTAATTATGCAGCTAAACAACATGGTTGTTACAACATGGTTATTAATACTGTGTATGAGAGACATAAAATGAAATCTTTGAGATCATGCCAGAAATCCTTTGTGTGGATCTTCTTCTTCAAAAGTGTGTGCATCTCCTGCTACTGCATCTTCTTTTTCCACTTTCACCAGCTAACAAAGTACTTGAGCAAAATTTCTCAACTGGTTCTCAACTGGGTGAAATTCTTGCCTTTTCCTATCAGAAAATATATCACAGTCTTCAACTAAAACTATTAAGCTGGAAAAATCAGTGCTAGAAATAGTATATGCATCTCTACACAAGGTAGCTTGACAGAATCATCACCAAAGTGAGCAATTTTTGATGAGCAGTGGGAAAGAAAGCAAGCTCTTTCAGGAGCGATACTCCCATTTCATATTTCACTGTGACAACTCCTGGAGACTATTTTGTCTTTTTATTAGGGTTTTTTTTTTTTTTGCAGCTGTTCACCCATACACTACACCAGACTCTCACTCCATTAGTTTTATTTAATAGTTTATACTTCATCTACCTTACCTCTCAAAGGAAGACAAATCAAATAAGTACACTGCTACTTTGGCATACCAGAAACTACAAAAAAAGAGGGCTTTGATCAGTTATAAGTAAAATAAAAGAGTTGATATCTCTGTAAAGTTAGTACTGAGTTTACAAGCTCTAAAACACCTACCACTCAATAGCACTCAGCCTTGGCTGACGTTCAGCACCAAGCACAGTATTACAGTACTACAGCCACACAGTATTTAGCTGTGGTGGATCTAACACTGCTACAAGATGACTTTACAGACCAGGGCATTAATGCAGCACTCAAAGGGATTTTAAATTTACAAATTGATTTCTCAACTCAGCACTGGTCTGATTTCTCAACTGAACACTGGTCTGATTTCTCAACTGCTACTGGTCGTTAGCAGTACTAATGACATCAGCAGATACAGAGAGCATTTTCCTATAGGCATTCATGAAGTCAGCAAATGTCTCAGGAAGAATATGGATATCAGTAAGGCTGGTTGAAACTTGCCAACTCCTATTGCAAGACTCATTCAGAGAGTGGCTTCTCACACACATCTGTCTTCTTTTATTCTGATACCCCAATTAATCCATTCCTAACATACAGATTCAAAGATAAACCTCTCAGGCACTTTTTCCTGGGGTCTCAAAACTTCTGTTTTCCATTAACTGGCAGTCCTGCAACTACAAGTCAAATGCTGTGTGACCACACCAGCTAGGTTACCCAGCTATCACATGCTGTATTCTGCACTGCAAATGTGTTTCTATGTGTACTTTTCAAGAGTTATTAAGGACTCCCAACAGATCATTGTGTGAAGTATGAACTACAGCTTGTCAGAATATTTTTCAAGAGATGTCAGTTCATAAAGGCTAAGGTATGTTATGGATATGTACTAATGGTATTTTTACCAAAAAGGTCAAGAGGGACCCTGGCATTCAAAATCTTACTAGATCTCATATTTAAGATCTAACCATAAACGTTTCTATATAATTATGTTTCCCACATATATTTACAGTAAAAATAAATTGGTTTTTTTTCAGTAAACTCGAACTGTGACGTTAACTTTGGCTGTATCAAAAAATGCAACTGGAACAATACGGCCTCTATTCCCAAAAAGCCTTAGCATAGTGACTTGGAACTGGAAGGACATCACTAGACATTAAATATGACAGAGAACAAGAGAGGTCTAGAAGGCAGGATCAGTCTAAATTCACAAAACCCACCTAAATATTGGCTGAATTAGATTCATAAAGCAACATATTTTTAATCAACTCCTAGAACACAGCACTGCTAATGAGTCTCAATTATTTTCTTTTACAGTTGCATATACAAAACCAAAAAGTACATGCAGCGATCTCTTGGTTTGTGAAATTAAGAAGCTAAGTACCAGAATTTTATCCGTTCTACTTTAATTACTTTAAGTATTGTGTTTGCGAGTTCTGATAAAAAATAGCATTTTAAACTAAATTATACCACAATATGAATGCTAAGGAAACCAGGTATTTCATCAGAATAACTCACACTATTTAGCACATCAATAAGGGAGTGATAAAGGTCCCTCCTTCACAATACACTGGTGGTTTGCTGTTCTGAGGTACAGAGTTCATTCTCTAGTGTATTGAAGAACAGGACAGCTGGTACCATTACTATTATTAAACCATTAAAGTGCCAGAACAAAATAGTTTCAGGAAAAAAACAACATTATTTTCCCAAAGTTTAAGAAAAGAATGGAAACAAATCTTTTTCCAATTAAAATTCAATAAATTCTAATTCATTGAAATGAAAAACTTACACATGTGCTTTCTTAGAGAAACAGGAGGAATGCAGTGTGAAATATAATACATCTTAATACCTACGTCCTCCTAACTAGAAACTATTTGGAACTCCCTCTAAGTTGTGACAGTAATGGAAAATTCTCAATTCAAATAAACAAAAAGAAGGCAGGTAAGTTATTAACTGCCTCAGGTTTTTAAAGAAAACATCCTCCAAGTATTCTTTGCTTTGTTCCAACTGTTCCTCAGCGTTCCACCCCAACACTCAAGATGACAACTACATGTATGAAGAGACTGTCCTGGTGAAAGAAGGAACTTGCGCATATCCACTGCAAAAAGGGCTGTATCAGGCACCAGCAGGGACAAGGAGGAATTTAGAAAGACCATATGGGCATGCAGGGATTACGTCAGGTTAAAGTTCAGTGGGAGTTACTATTTGCATGGAATGTCAAGGACAACAGGAACAGCTTCTACCACTCCAATAGTAATGGAAGTTTGAATAGGGATGAAAGGTTGAACAGGGAAAACATCCGACTTGGGCAGATCCGACCTAGTGGCAGCAGAAATGGATGATGCTGAGGGACTCAATGCCACCACTAAGGTATCAGAGAAGGCATCTGTTGTTTAGCAGAAGGATTCAAGAACTATCATTTGGAGAGTAAATGTTTAATACCCCTTACTCTACCTGCGCTACCAAGTGGAATAACACAAGGGTTGATCCTGGCAGCCATCCTGTTTAACGCCTTAATGAAGAAGGGAAGGCAATTGAACACAGTCCTTCATGAAATTGAGGGCACACATGTAGAATTGTGCACTTGGAAATGAATAACTCCATGGAACAGTACAGGCTGGTTGTAATCGCAAAGGAAAATGAGTCACCCACCTTTAAGTGATACATTCAGCTACAAATGCTGAACAAAATTTGAAAGCTTAGTTGTATTTAATTTGCATAGAATACAGCCCAGATTTTTATGTAACAGCACTGAATGTACCTTTTTCCCATGTCATTCTACATTAAAAGCAGAGGTTTCCATTAAGTGATTACAAAATACTTAGCCTACTTCTGGAAAAGATTTTTGGCATTTACATCTTACCTTTGTATGCAATAATTGGGTGCTCAGCTCTGTGGCAGTGGGTATCTTCTGTTGTTGTTGACTCCAGTATTCCTAACACTCCAAGTCCTGCCAAGAGCAGTGTGAAGAAGCAGCTTCCTTTCATGGTGGTCATGCTGTCCTTCACAGCAGTCACTTCTTTTAACTGTCTACTCTTCTTGCATTCATGTGGGAAAAGCACCTGGAGAATTCAAAGAAATTTAAGAACGAGAGCAAACCATAGAAAAAAATAGATAATTCTTGAAGTTTAAAACAAAACAACATTGCTTCCTTTTTGTGCAGCATCTGACTACTCAAAATTATGCCGTCAGTTGCTCTTCTAATCACTTCACACACCTATCATCAGTTACCCAATTTAGGAAAATTGATCACCCAGCAGAATTAAAAAATCATTATTCATTATCCCCTCTCTTTTATTTTGTAACATGAGGGGAAAAGAATGTTCTCCAACATTTTTTATTTTATCCTCTTAAATAGAGCAGACACTTTTAAATCTCTTTTCCCTGTTCACTTGGATCCACTGCTGCTTGCCTTGCTTTCCTCAGAGATGAAGGAGTGCTTTGACTTCTTGCAAGTACAAGGTAGAAGAGGAATTGCTCCCTCATGTGAATGACTACTTTGAGAGAACAGCCCTAGAGCAGGTATTTTTTGCCTATCTAAAGAGCTTGTTTGGAACAGCACAGAAAGGGGCCTAGGACAAGATTCACCTCAGTGCTCTGACACGCACTTTTGTTTTACAGCAGTGAGGGTCACTGCCTCTGACACTGGCTTAGTCCCCATCCATTTCCTGACTGATGACAAGGCTGTGAATTGAAGACTCAAATGATGAAGACTCCTTTCTAGTAAAATTTAGGTATCAATGAACATTGCAATGGTTTTCATTCTGAATCAGAAAAAAGTTGAAGCTCAACTCCCTGATTTTTTGAAACATCCAATAACCAGACCCTTATATAAGTAACAGAATATGTATAGTGCCATTATAATTTTAGATCCAACCCGGTTCCTTTAGTTTCCTCACTAAAAATGTGCCAAGCATTTACCAACTAATCATACAACCCAAAAGAAACCTTCACCACTAGCAGCTTTAGTGAGTCACACAGGCTTGCGCGCTGATGAAACGCAGAAATGAGACATCACTGCCTTTCATGGGGGAAGACCAGAGATTTAAGACAGCTCCATAAAAGCAGAAATGTCACTCTGCTAATTAATAGAGACATTCAGGAAGAGAAAATCAGCAATTTTGAGTTCTAATATGCTTGATCTCACTGAATTGTAGTGTGCTGTTTAATAAGGTGGAAACATTCTATTTGCGTAAAATAAACATCCTAAATGCATAAAACAAAGGGCTGTTAATGAAAAAACACTCCACAATAACAGCAGTATGCTCTAAAAGCTAGATTCAGAAAAAAGAATGGATAGTAAACTCTGGTCCCTAACGTTACTAGCACCAGACTTCATAAGACTAACTGCTCTTCTCTTACCACCTTATTTTGCTGCCTTTGGTAGTCTTCCAGCCTAGACATGGACACTTCTAATCCTCATTCATTTAAACTAAAATAAATAGATCAAAGGCATAATATATCTGAGCAGTAAATTCAATAGTCAATTTTAGCTTCTTTGCTAAATTTTCTTAAGTTACTGGAAAAAAAAGGAGAAACTTTGAGGCAGTTGGATTCATATCCTTACCTTCCTAAGTAGTGTCTTATGATGTCATTTACCAATAGGAATCCGGCCCTACAAAGTGCTTGTGGCTTACAACAGGCAGTATCTGGTCATGGAAATTCCGGATACTAACGTATGTAGTGCATAAAGCACTTGTTCCAATGTTTTATAATCCATTTTCTGTAAGACTGATATTTATATGTATGATGCACTATTCTTACACAAATTCAATTAGTTTATGTGGGTTGTAGTGTTCCTATTCCTAACTTAAAGATCATACAAATACACTACTAACAGCTACTTCTAATTCAGATTTCTGTAAGATTATGTTTGTGCAAGCAAAATGAAGGCCTGATACCTTCATGAAAGTCTCAAAAAATGTTTTTCTTGCAGACAGTACATCAGCAAGTATCTCAAGATCTAGTAATATGGTAATTCCATGTTAAACAAAAAACAAAAACAAAAAAACCACAACTTTCTTTTAATTTTGAAAGTCTCATAAATACTCATAAATGTGTGACTATAATGGAAAATAATTAAACAAGAATAAAATGAAACATTTGTACTGAAATCACAGCCTTCTTTGTCTCTATGGCTGTCAATGAAGCCCATGGTCTTCATGCAAGAAGGCTTCCATATCCCAGCCAAGTTTCAAAAAAAAAAAACAGCTCTACTCAGCAAACACAGCAAAAAGATAATCCTGTTTCTCCAGGAAGAAAGAAAAGGACCACCACCCTTCATCCAAATTTTAAATTCACACATAGGTATGGATGGCTTGGTTTCCATTACAAAAAGGATACTTAATTTCATGGGACTAATAGTGGTACTAGTAAGGACTAAGATGTAAATGTTAACAGGCCTGATGTCTTGTACCCTGCAGGTATTGAGAGGACTTGTCCCACCTGTCCCCTGTGAACAAAACTCAGTAGCAGAAGCAAAGATTCCTTCACAACACCACCTTTCCTTGGCCCCTAAATCCAAACAGCATCCTCTGTCCTGACAGACTACTTACATGCCATAGGTGGTCTCCGACACAGTTGTTTGCATGTTATAGTCATGCTGTGGAAGAATTTTGGGGCCAAGGAGGTTTTCCTTACTAGCTGAACTCTTCCTCTCACTGCAGGTATCTCACATGGCAAAAACTGAGACAGGAAACACTCTCTCATTTAGAATATCCAAAAACAAGGAGAAAAGAGAAGGAAAAAAGAAGGGTGTGCGTACACTTATGACCATATATCTCAGAAAAAAACAGTCACAGAGTAAACTTCTCTCTGCCTCAACCTCTAGCTTTATGTGTATTGCACTATTTTATTAATTTAAGTCTATGAATGACTTTTGATGTATTAATTTAAACACATTATTGCAGGGCACTGTGAGGAGAAGCTTACTTGGAACAATGCAGAGGAGAATCTTCAGAGGCCCTAACTGACAGAAGGACAGTAAATCAAGGCAGTAGATAGAAACCTCATCACAAGTTCTTTAAGTTTCTACCCATTTCACTACACTAGTGTATGCATGGAAGGAGAAAGGAGTCTAGAGACTGCACCTAATACACTGCTAGAGTAAAAAATAAAAAATATATTTTTAAAGATCCACAAACAAAACAAGGATAACCAATCAAACAAAACTCTTCCCCCAAGAACCAAAAAGCCCATACAACTCCAAGCCCCGCAAAAAATACAATTACATCCCCTCCAAAGAAACATGCCTTCAACATATACCCACAGCACAAAGCAATGAACAGACACCTTAGAAAAGACTTCAAAACTGAATCTTTTTCCACAGAACTTGTACAGGCTAGATTGCTCCCTTCTGTACATCTTAGAGCAAGGACCACTGCACCAGCTCCATCGCTGTCCGAGACAGCAGCTGTAAGAGTGAGCCTGTGGAAGCAGCTACACAGACCTGAGACACTGCCACAAGTCAGAAGGCTTGAAGCAGACAAAGTAATCTTTCCTGAAATCACCCCCTCTCCTTACTGAAAGTGCAGCTTTCATGCCAAGAAGGGATAGCTAGCCTGAAGCAGTCTGACAAGAAACGACAAAGCCAAGAGAACCCTAAGCATGAAAAGATTCAGCCAGTTTCCTTGATTTCTGTATAATTTCCATATGTAAATCTCTCTCAGCAATGACAATAATGGCCAGGTAAAAACTCTTCAAAACATATATCCAAATAGTGACACTGACCAGCTATTTAACTATTGATAAATATTTGCACATTGACCTGTTATTTGCAAAACTTTTCTATCAGAGATCCTTATTCAGACTTTCAATAAATTGCATGTTACAAGTTTGTAAAACAATCTAAAGATGCAAAATGAAAAAGAAAGCAGAATAAGCAGCACTATAAGATGCAATTTATTTCAATATACTATTTTATTCCTGTATGTAAAGGGTCTTGTGCACTTGTTCTATCCTTCATTCCCTTTCTTTTGATCCAGCTTGCCTAGAAGAAATATAAAGATGAATGAGGCCCATTAGGCAAAGGTATTATATTTTACAAATGTAGCCTTTGATTTCTACAACAACAGTAATTCATAAAGAAAAAACCCAGCAATCCAAGATTTTCTGTTTCAGTTGAACCAAAAAAAGACATCTCTTACTAAAAAGAAAAAGTGTGCACAGCTAAGCATGCAAGGCAGGTTACTGCTACTGCTAGGTCCAAGCAGATTCATTTAAAGACTATTCCCTCCAGGCACTGAAGTCTATATATATAAAGTCAAATAATCAGGATGTCAATATTTCAAGATCACTTAAAGTACACCATGTTGAAAGTACAATTTACCTCTGAATTACAAGCTACATTTTCCTTTGTTCAATCAAAATAAGCCACGGTATGCAAAAGCTGCCGCACTAGCTGCAGCTGTCCCAAAGCAAGACGCTTTCAAATAACTATCTTTGCTGATTCTATAGGTGATGGATTTAAACTACATTTTTAGTAATAGATGAAGTGAACCTAGGTCAATAAAAGTGTACAAACAGCAGGGTTTGGCATGTTTAAAAGATGCCACTTTCAGAACTGGTTCTCGGTACAGGCATTCATGAGCAGGTCTGGGGTTTCTTTACATGCACACCAGTGTTTACTCCTGCAGATGCTGCTCATGCAATTTGTTGCAGGAGACTCATTCCACTTTCCCTGGGCACTTTGCTCCACATCTTTGCAAAACAGTAAAGATTTGGAAAAAGAAAAGTAACTAGATGACCAGATGACCTTTTTGCATTAGCACAAGCCTGGGAAAAAAGAGTATTTAACTAATGAAACAAACTGCACATTCTATGGGTTCATGACAACAGAATTATGAGTACAAAGAAAGATGTTGTCCCATTTGCCACTGCACACACTTTAAAAATAGTAGTAATTATTTCATCTTTGGTCATGAAAATTTTATGAAAAATACCTAGTTTGTCTACTGTATTGCTAGTGGTACCTTTTTTACAATTTATTAAAAGAACACTTGCTTGTGGCTGCAAGTGACAAGAAAAACAGGGAGAGCCATTGTTTCCTCTTCACCAAAAAAAGGCCACACTGCTGTGTATCACTAGTAAGCATGTAGGCAAATCAGGAAACAGGGCATCATGAATACCCCTGGAATGCAGCTCAGTGCCTCTTTCTGTAATTCTTCTTGATTTTTTAAAGCCAAACTCCTCAAACTAATGCGAAACATTTGAGAGGAAGATTGTTAGAGAAAAGAATACATAAAAAAGACTCTCAACCACACCTACCAAAAATTTAGCTAAATTCCAAGGCAATGTGTATGCTTTCAATTCACCAGTAGCGACAAGCCCTGGAGCTCAGAAGAAAAAAAGGGATGGAGGCCAGAAGCAGGCATAAAGAGGGTTCTTAAAAAAAAAAAAAAAGCCCAAAAAATCCCCCAAGCAGTTGTTTTCACTGTAGCACATACTATTTCCTGTCAAATGCACGAAAACCCCAAATCTATACTTCTTTATAGTATAATTACTTTGAAATACATTCCTTACTCAGTATACCTTTAGAAAAACAATTTGCATATCAGACAAATACACAGTTAGATTAGAGCAATAGCTCAAAGATCACCTCACTAAACCCTGAGATGAGACTGGAAACTACAGATCTTCAGTGAAATAATCCAGCCATACACCATCAAGTGTCATCACCGGACCCAGCAATGCAGGCTGTTTACTATGCAGCAGAGTAGCATATTCTAATTTGTATTTGCGTAAAGTGAGAGTCAGCTTCAATTAAAAAAATGATTACTGAGTTCCTTCAACTTTTTTTTAATACTGTCATTCATTTCTGCTGTGGCATAAATTTCAAGTTCTGCAAGAGGCAGACAGCCATCAGCTGTCATTGACTAGCACAGTCAAAAATCAGTCCTTGAATTCATAGTGACATTTTGCCAAAAGACAGCTAATATCTGTAGCTAGGGGTGATAAGTCATAAAACAAGAATCTGTCATCAAAGCTATTTCCCTAGCCCTTCTCACAGAGCTGATATTTGTGATTTCAGCAAAGGAAGCACTGCTTCAAGAACACTGGCCTGAGTGAAGCCAGGAGTTTGTAACAACACCTTGGAACTCAACTATCACATTTGGGCTCCTCTGCCTCATCAGTGGGGTGTACAGCCAGTGGACCTCAGCTCCCTGAGCAAGCACAGGCCAACCCAGCAGGACCACGCAGATGAGAACCACCGGCAATGTACGATTAGGAATAAAGCCAAATCAGCACAGACTAGGCCCAAATTCCAATAAAATGTCAGCACTTTTTTTGAAATACTTTTTTTTTCTTAGCTATCCATTAGCTCCTCAGCATTTTTGACATCCTCCCAGGACACAGACTCCTACCTAAAGTTTCCTTCCACTCATATCTAGCGCCTGGTTCCAGTCATTGAGCATTTCCCTGTGCAGTGCTTGGAACATCCACTGAACTCTGATCCTTAGACTGGCCATCAGAAACGAGGCAATAAAAGGAAAGATTCTCCACCTCAGACTACTAAGACAGCAAAGTTTTTCTTTTACAAAATAACTTTAATGGAAAAATTACATGGTAATGACCGTAAACAAGTCTGAAAAGCGAAAAAAGAAACAGAAGAGGCTTAACAAGGGAAAGGCATGAAGAAAATTGAAAGAAAATTAAGAAAAAGGAAAGAAAATGATCCAGGAAAGGACAGAAGTGTCAGCTAGGGCAGGAAAAGGAAATAGAGAAGGAAAAACTGTAGCAAATAAGGGATCAACACATATATCCTTGCATTTCATCTTCTCTTTTCTCTCCAGACAACACTTGCCTGCACCTTTTCCAGTTGGTACTATTACTGACAAACCAAACACATTTTCTTAGGGCCCAACAGACTGTCAAGACCATCAGCGACATAGAACACAAGCTGTTCTGTAGGAGAAATACAGTTTCAAGTGCTGAGAGTAACAGGAGTTCAGAACAGATTCCGTACAACAGGGCTCTGCTCATTTTAAAAAATTACAGTTTCAAAATGGGGTCAGGGAGACCTTCAGAAAATGGACCCATTGCTAGCTATAAAGTATCTAGAAACTCCCACTGTGAAATTCAGAAACTTCCTGAGCCTGAAACTGAAACAATGTCCTGGAAAAATCTCACTTGCTACTTGCTGTCGTCTTACTCTTTTCCCTGAGCCATGTGCTGTCTGCTCCTGACTAAGACCAGATGCTGGGCTGGATGCCCCTCTGACCAAGCACAGCCATGTTTCCATTTTCTGCTAAGGTCTGAGTCTCATACTGCAAGCTTTTCAGTCACAGAGAAAGTGAATTTTGAAATTTCACCAATGAGAATTAAGAATCTATGTGGGACCAGGGTCACAACTACAAGTAAAGCTGTGACTTAATTTACATTAACAATGTGCTGAAGCTTCATTATATATAAAATACTCTTAAATTACAAAAGCTTGTGTTTTGAAAGTTGTCCAAAAAACTAAAAAAAAATGACAAAAAATTCCCATTCAGAAACATGGCTTGATTGAACTAAAAGCACAATTTCAGGACTGGGAGATGGTCAAACCTGGAAGATGTACAAAAGTAGTTTCAAGCAAAGGCAAAGGTAATTGAAGCAGGTAAAAAAGAGGCAATAAGAAAGTAATGCAAGCTTAGCTCTTGCATTCTATATAAATTGCAAAAAGGCCACACAGACTGGAGTCACATGTGTTGAATAATTAAAAAAGAAGATCATCACATCACAGATTATTGCTGCAGCCATCTGGACATACTTTTTTATATTTGTAAACTGTACTTAAAAACGTGCCAAAATTTGTACATGGATGTAAAGAGAAACCAGAAGGAAAACAGTGATACAGCAATTTCAGATAGCTGGGTTTTGTTTTTTTAACTTATATTCAACTTAAAACAGTTCTCTGATATTTAGTTTATCACTGTATAAAAGTACTTGAGAGTACCTGGTATTTAGCTTTCATAGAAATGTAATATAATATATTTTAAATGTGAATCAGTAATCTAAAGGACAAAATTTTACTGTTAAAACAAAACTATTAGTGGGTATTCTGCACATTAATACTAGGCAAACTTCCAAACTAAAGATTATATTAAAGCAGTTACTACCTTAAAGAACTGCTGGATGAGTCCAAAGTGTCATGAAATGACTATTGTGACAGCCTGTTTTATTTAGAGCAACTTCATCTTCTCACAGTGGGTTCAGTCCTGAAGTTCTTTGGTACAGTTTTAAAGGGCACTGGGTATTAAATAAACACTTCTCAGCAAATGCAGGGTGGTCACAACTAAGGCAACCAAAATACAGTGGAGGAGAGCACAACTTTTAGGGCAAATCCACTCAGCCCTGTGGCCCCATCTGCAAATGCATTTCAGACTCTGAACTCCTCTCAACTCCCATCTAATTCCCAGCTTTGGATCTGTTTCTTCCCATCAATAACCAATATGTTCTGCTTTCACAGCAACAGCTTAAGTGACAGAGAAGTTTATCAGACTGATATGAAGGACAAGGAGAGGTAAGGCAGCTCAGAACTCCCATCCCACATCTCTGCTATAGAACACTCCTGTTCCCCAACTATTCATTTATGTATGGCTTTTCTATAAGGTAGGCATTCAAAACACACAGGTGTCTCACCAAACCTCTGGATTCTATCACCTGTTCTTGGATAAGCAACAGATTATCCAATGGGATAGGTGGCCTGAACCATCCAACAGTTCAGTCTCCACTGATTATGCAAATTAGTACAGATAATATACAATTAGTATCAGATAATGACAGAATGGCTTTGGTTAAAAGTGACCTTAAAGATCATCTAGGTCCAACCCTGGTCGTGTCATCCCATAGGCACAGTAACCTCCCACCAGAGCAGATTGCATAAGGGACAAGTAGGCTGCTACTTCACTTTGTAGCCCTTTAACACTATCACTGCAAAGATGATGATTTATATAATTTATACATCAACAAGATTTTTAACACAGACTTACAGAGATTTAACACACACATGAAAGCACTTTTTAATGTTTCCTCTAATCCCATGATTAACTCCCATGACAATAAGCAAAGGGGGTTTCACCAATCCAAATTACACTCTTCTGTATCAGACCTTGTATATAGATCTCTGATTCAGTAACAACTGCAACAAAAAAATCAGACAGCTTCCCTCTGCATCAGTTCTGTCTTCTGAAGATGCTAATCAGAAACACAGAGAACCCTGACAAAGCTATCAGAATCCTGGAATAAGAAGTCAGAAGGAAAAAAAGAAATTGTTTCTGTTAGATCTTTCTGAAAGTTCATCCACATTTTTAGTTACTCACTAAATCCTGAAGTAAGATACAGATATTTTAAAGTTTCTGTGAAATATCAAGTTAATAAATCTTTTCCTGAAATAAACCACGTAAAATTAAAAACAATGGAAGACACAAAGATTTGCAAACACCATTCTACAGCTAAAATATCCAAACCATCAGAGTTTGCAAAAACAAAAGGCCAAATTCTTTATTACGACAATGCTTATATTTAAGACCCCATGTATTCACATACAGAGGTTTTACACAGATGAGGAACATCCCTGCACATGCCTGAACCTTGTAAACACAAACTTGCTTGTTTTTTACTAGATCCTAAAATATATCACAAAAAAAGAAAACAAAAAACTTCTTCTTAGGAGAATAAATCATAACTTTATTTTCTTCCTCCAACACAATGGTTAAAAATTTAAGTTATATTTTTAAGTCTGCTTAAAAGTAGTAAAACTTGACACAACAGAAATCATATACTATCTGGTGTAATGCTCTCAATGTGAAACAACAAATAAGGACATGTCAAATAGCCTACAGTTAAATGAGGAATGAATGGCTCTTGACTTACTTGTTTCAATAAAGGAAAGCCTCTTGTGGGTTTTCTTCAGAGCATACACAGTCCTGCTCTGTGTATTTGTGTCTCAAAAATAATAATATAAATACATTCTATTTTTCCCAGCCTGAAAAATCCTCTTATTTTATTTAGATTACTTTATTTTCCATGGTTTATCTGATTCTTAATGATGATGCTCTTTTTAATGACTTCCATTTACAAGCCTTCAGGAAAAAAATCTATTTCATTAAAAAAAAAACCAAACTAACAATGTTGTGAAAATTCAATTTCGTTAGTGACATCTATCCCAATGGTTTCTCAGTGGCTGACAGCTTTCATCAGTCAAAGACTAAATTACATGAAGTGTCACTGATGTCTCCATCATATACAAAATCTCTTTGGTAGCTTTGTAGCCATCATTTTTCATTTATCACTTTGGAATCTTATAAGCATACAGTATGTATGCACAGATTGCATACGCTGAAACATAGCTCTGACTGCTCCTTTTGAAGAATCCACACTTCAGAGACCAAATGTGTCAAGGTCACCTTCAGTCCCTAAATAGAAACACATAGGATGATTGCATTTTTTCTCAGATTTTACTAACAGTAAAGGCATAGATTTAGCTTTCTTGGGCTGATTTGTTTGTATCCAATTTTTTTAGAACCCCCACAGCTGCTTAAAGGGAAACTTCCAGACCATCCTTTCATTTTATGCCAAGGCTGGATGACGTGCAGTCTCCAAGATCCTTAGTGCTGCCTGAGACTACCAAAAATATATATTATATATTCACACCCCCAAAATGTATACAGAAGGGCCTGTACCCATTTTTGTGCTCCCCTACATCCATTCACCCTCATCCTCCTAGTCTCTGTAGACCTCAGCTCCTCTCCTTTTTAAGGTAACCAAAACGTGCTGTCATCAGCACAAGAGGGTATTCATGTAAACACCAACAAAATGCTAAAACACTACATTTCCTTTCCTGCATCTGCTTTTATTTCTTTTCTTCACCTGACAGTGGTACTAAAAATGCTCTCAAACATTAAAATCTCACAGTCTCAATCTCTTCTATTGTAAGCTTTTTGCAGTTATAGTCTTTCTCCTTTATTTACGAAGTCTCTGCATTGATGTCAATTGCACATTGCTACAGAAAGAAATGTTGTTAAATCTACTTCCAGGACAACAGTCCAAGATCAAAGCTCTTGAAGGAACACCAAAACAAAAAAACTAAACAAACAAATGAAAAGGATCCTTGGAAACGTTGACTAATAATGACACAAGGTAAAATACAAGTACAATAAAATACTTTACAAATAAAACCTTCCGTTTGGCTGTGGGTGTGGCGTTGAAAATTCAGAGAAGACAAGCTTCACTTTATGCAGCAGTGGCGCAAATACATACACGTATCACAGGTATGAGAAGGGTCTACGGAATCTATTGCTGGAATTCAAAATAAAGAGCCCAGAGAGAAAATGCTGAGGATGAAATACCCTTCCACTGGGTACCTCAGGCAATAATAAAATGCAGGATTTGATCTAGGGAGGAGCAAAAAGAAAAGGGACTGGACACACAAAAAAACCCACACCAAACAAGGAAACTGGCATATATGTATCTGGCCAAGTAAAAACTGACAATTTCTGGCAGTGTTAATGTGTAACTTGAATGTGTAACTTGAGAAGACGGACATTCAAATGAGAATGATATTCAACTTACCAGAGTAATACCAAACTTCCTAGCATGATGTGGTTGCTATGCTCTACCATTTATGCTTCCCCCCAGAGAGAGGATGGGACTCTCTCTGAGGTGCACATTTGGATACAGGAACAAATTCCCCCCATCCTTTCATACGTGGCCAACTCTTTCTCCTGTCACATGCCACTTTCACCATGATGCTGATGGGACAGTTGCAGAGCAATCTAGCAGAAATCCTAAATTGCTAATGTCACCATGATGCATTCTGTTTCTTTAACTACAGCCCTACCAATTTCTACAACTAATAATACAGCCATACACAAACATCTCTTTTATAGAAGAAACTCAGGGCAGAGTTCACAGCTCTGCTTTTTTAAAAGACATAAACCTGTATTTATACTGTAATAAACACACCATGTAGAAAGATGTTGAAAACAGAAATTGAAACATGTTGCTTTTACTGTGAAAAATCTTTGCAAACCTTCAGTGCTCTGTAAACAATAAATAACTGAAACAGAGGTCATCTCATCAGGTTAACCATGAGCTGTGCTGCCACAAGATAGAGTCTGCTCCAGCTAGGTTGTGCTAGCTAGTACATGGATTAACAGGGATTTCAATTTCCAGGGCTGTCAATCTTGCATGCTTTCCAGCACTGGATTTCACCACATTTTATACAGATACAATCTGAATTCTGAGTGAAAAATAATTCAAACTGCTTCAGCGGTGTTGCCAAAAGGGCTTCCAGAGCAAACAGATTTTACATATTTTAATGCACACACTGCAAGTAGAAAAATCTCTGTCATGTGAAAAAAAAATATAAATCCACCAAACTCGGATCAACAGAGTCAGCTCAAAAAGTCTCGAAACAATGCCCTTTTCTACAAATTCTTATGACATTTTCAATCATCACAACAAGAGAAAGCATCCCATGAGACTTTAGACAAATGAGAGGTATCTGCAATAATTAAAGGTAGCATCTCTATTGCAAGGAGCGTGACCTGAAGAAGGGCAGTTGTGCCAGTGGGGGGGGAAGCTGAACTTTACCCCTAACTAGACTTTAAAGCATAAGAAAAAAATAGAGAGATTAAAATTATAAATCAAAGACCATTTAGTTTCACACCAGGTGTTAAAACCCTGCTTCTAGATGCCATTAATCTCAGAGATTTAACTGGCTTTAATGGGAAGAGTCTCATTCTCTGCAGCAAGAAACAATGAGTTTTCCATTAGGCACCAGGACCTAATCCATCCCTCCCTGATCCTTCTTCACCTCGTATGCAGATTCAAGCACAGCCCAATTCATCACTTGAGTACAAAGCTGTTTGCAGCTCAGTGATCTGCAGTACTGTTACACACCAGGCACAAAGTTCCTAACTGAGAATGAAGTTCCTTCTACTCTGAAATTGCTATTGCTGCTTTGAAGCAATGCAGGTTTCTTGTAACAAAGAACAACTACTACTAACAAGATTTTCATTGTTATCCTTCATTTGTTAAAATCCCACAGGTCCTGCACAAAGGGAAACCCTCATCACTACACACACAGAGCCACAAGGAAGGCACCAGAAGAGCCAGAAGCCCAAGAAGAACTTTTCTTCATAAATGGATGAGGTCAAAGAATTAGGTGGGTGAGAAATGGCTGACCTAAGCATTACTTTAAATTGGTAATGGCTTACGTTATATAATTCTTCCTCTTCCCCTTTTAACTGCTCTTATTCTGCAATTCCCATCCATCCATATCTAACCCACACCTTTGTATCCCCTCTTCCCAAGAAAAATACTCTTTCCTCACAACTGTACATTACTATTTGAAACTTTTGTATCATTTCTGTCTTTGCAAGTCTTGGCCATGTTACTTAGAAATTCTCAGTCTCCATTTCAGCTTCTTTGGATTCATTTTTGCCAAGAGCAACTAACCTCTCTGACCTAATGAAAAAAACAAACTATTTTCCTCTTCAGAAGTTTTTTGATTTCAAGTCCCCTTGGAAAACTTCCCAGAGGAAGCACATATACTAGTACAGGAAGTTGGAATACTCTTTAATGCTTGCACAGATCCATCCATCTCACATGCATAAACCACTGATGGAAAAACCAAGCACACTGTTGCTTTCACTCCCAGTATCTGCTCCTCTCTAAGCTCCTAAAATTCTGTTAATTCTTCAGAACTTTATTCAGTAGTTCCTCAACTTTGTTTACATCTTTTCATTCAATTCCTTAAGATCAATTCACCTATTTTCCTCTAATTTTCTCTCATGACCATCTTCCTTCCAGTAACCTTATCTGTTCCAGCCATTTAAACTGCTCTCATTATGAAATGCTGTCACTTGTAGCCTTTCCTCTTTGATCATGAGGATATAACTCCAACACTTTGCTTCTCAAGCTAATCCGCAAGCACAAAACTATCTCCAAATTTATCAGTGGTTTCTCCTCCTCTTTGTATTTCCTTTAGGCTTTGCCATTTCATCCTGCTTATCTCTCCCCTTGAAGTTTACTGTCTCTACACCAAAATGAGTCTCACTAGAACTCACAGACTGAGAAAAGGTGTTCTGGTAATTCCTCGCTCCCTGACAGGCACTACAGACTGTACAGAGAACAGTTTTGGGTAAACAGAAAACTGAGATTTTTAGACTAAGAATTGAACTCTCAAAGAAACAGCTTGAACATATTAAAACAAATTTAATTGTAATTTATCAAGTGCCAAAACAAGATTAAAAGGACTTATCTTAAAATGAGGAAAAAGGCTCCAAGCTCTGTGGGAGACCTCAAATTACATAACAGCTTAGCATTTCTTAAAATAGTGTTAGTAACAGAGTTCTCTTCTGGGACTGCACCCTGCGACCTTACTGTTTATAAAACAGCATTGAAGAACCACCACAGTGGGTCAGGCAGGCTGTTTAGCCCAACAGAAATGACAAAACCAACTCAGACAAAACATCCAGCCTGACTTACTACTCTGTCTTCAGAAGCAGCTAAGAGCAGATGTTTAGAGCAGCCACATGCAAAAATTCTCCTCCATTCTCCCCAAAACACTTCATACTTTCCCTAATTTGCAGCTCAGTAACTTTCTTACCTGGGGATAGTACCTTTGTTTATCAATTCTTTTTTTTATTTTCTTCCACCTCCTTTTCCATATTTGTTCAGAAGCTCTTTATACCCATGCAGCACACACAGCATGTTGTGGCAAGGAATTTCAGAACTTACACACTATGCAAAAAAAAAAAATTTCCCAAAACAAAACACTGCTTTTCCTAGCTTTAAAACTGTTCCCTGCCTGTTTCAGCTCATCTCTCTTCTAATACAAAATTAGGTGGCACTGAGTATTCATTTCCCATCCACACACCTCACAGCTCCTATTATTTTACAAACACCTAGCATTACAATCTGGTCATTCTCTCTTTTCCAGTCTGGAAACTCTCATCTAGTTAGTTGTTCTTGCATGGAATACTGTTCCATTGATGTCTTCTGCATCCTGCTGCCCTTCTTCGTTTTTGTTGCCTTTCTCTGAAACTTTTCCTGCTCTACTTCACTTGTTCTGAAATAAGGAGACTAGGACAGCATCTTTAAGGCACAAACACTTCACAGATTTAGAAAATGGTCTAATATTTCAATTTCTCACTTTTCAGAGTAATTCCTGATATAAATTTGCTTCCCAATTGCTACTAAAATATAGAGGTGATTTTTTCGATAAATTGCTGCTTATAGTCAAGACCTTAAGCTAACTCAAAATATTTTAACATTATTGATCCTGAATTTCTCCCATCATTTTAATGGCCATTTGATTTCATGCGGTTCTTTTGTGTTTTTTTCAGTCTGCCCCCTTTTTTTTTTTTTTACCTTCTTTTGTCCCGTAAAACTTAGTTTCAGAAATAAACCTTGTCACCACACTTTTGTCCCAAGTCACTTATAAATATGAAAATACCCCCGGGCACTCACAGAGCTATCTATGGGAATCCACTGGTGATTTCCAACACATTTTTCCCCTGAAGCTTTTTCCCTTACCATTTAAACAATTATTAAAACAGTTAATAAGTTAATAACACAGTCCTCCTCCTTAATTTGTGCCTGTTGAGTTCCTTTAAAAAAATTCAAGAGAACTTTCAATATGAAATAAATTTTCATCATTTAAGTAGAACAATACATCCAATGATGTCTTTCACCTGCATGCCAGTTGTCTCCTTCAAAGACCACAGGCTATTTCTGTGATTTGACTTCAAATCACAAAAACGCAGGCTACATAAGATCTCTGGGAGTCCTCCAGTCAGACACTCTGGCTAGCCATTAAAAGCCACCGAAGATCAGGTCAGCCATAGCACTGTACAAGTAAGACTTGAAAGCTCCACTGGGAGAGGTGCCACCCCCCCACAAACCCAAGTTTTATTCAGTGCTGAGCTACACACCTACAGAAAAATATTTACCTACAATGTCCAATCAGAACATTTCAATTTGCAATCTGTGTATGTTAACCTCCTGCTATTGGTTTGCCACAACTAGGAACATTGGCTCCATCATCTTCGTAAACATCCTTCAAGTAGCTGAAGGCTAATATTAACCAGTTCACCAGGTCTTAAACATCCTCTTAATCAGGCTTTTATTCACAGAAATCAATCCTTTCTTGGTATCTCCACTGCAATACTCAATGCTCTTTCTAAAACAGAGATATGAATCTAATTTTTTAATTCGTCTACTCAGTTTAAACAGGTGACCCACTGGTTTTTAGACTCCCTGAGTCCAAATGAATGCTTTCTGAAATGTGGTATTAAATTAGACATCTTCAAGTATTCAGCTGGTGAGACACTTAAAAGCAAGAGGCTGCATACCACACTAAGAAGCTGGTCTATTTCACTCTACCATTCCTAAAACAACTGGGCAAACTACATCTGGATCTGCTAAACTGAGAACATTAAATTAGTTCCAGAAAGGCAATCTCCTAAATCTAAGAAGGTTTCTCCTAACCTAAGAAGGTTTCCAAAACAGGAACCACCCCACGCTTTTCAGTGGTGAGCACACACACACAGGAATTACTCTGTTTTCTGCCATGGCTTTATCTTGGATTGTTCCTGTCACAGAGTCATTACACACAGGCCACACAGAGTCTCCAGCTGGCCTCCTGCTCTTGGTGTGGTTGAAAAAAGCATTCATTAACTTTCTGTTTAGCCTGATAGGGGAATGTTTTGTTTTTATTTCCTTCTTTAAACATAGACACAGTTTTTTAGAAGATATCCTCTTGCTTGTAATAGTCTCCTCTACCTGGTCATTTAGCTATACAGGCTTCCTTTTCCTAAGACGTTTTTAGACTGATGGTAAGCATTTATGTGGAGCCTCCAAAACAGCATCTTGAAATACTGACCTTCAAACACATTACTCTTTCAGTGTCACTATAAACAAACATCCTCATTTTTACATAGTTTTTTTTTTGAGGTTGAGCATAATTCAAGAGAGGTAAGAAGAAAGGAGAATTGCAGGTTCTTTTCCTTTCATTCCTCCCATTTCCATTTGTTGGATTTCCTTAGCTTAGGGAAAAGAGAAAGGCCAAACAAATGTAATCATCTACAAAGTCACATCACAAGTCTTTTTTCCAGACATCACCTCTCCATGACATTATCATCTACTGACTGAACAAAATACAGTCTCTTACCCACCTTTTAGTCACCATCCCTCTGTAATCATGTACTGCCTCTGTTCAGCGTTTGTGCAGAGCCAAAGCGGGGTCCTGGGTCTACCTTGGAGGCACCTAGGAGTTAAGGAAACACAGAAGAGAGATAATAGATATTGAGGAGGCAGCTCATCAGCAATTCTCAGACATTTATTGCAGACATAAAACATGTCTCTCAAGCCAATAAATTAGAAATGTAAGGCACTTTAACTACACAATGTGAAGAAGAACCAAATGGAAAGAGATCGAAAAAAAATCATTTTTTAAAATACCTGGCAGCTTGAGATGAGAATCAGAAGAGGAATATTTGCTGCAGAATTATCAAAATCCATGAGACATGAATTTGAGAAAAATTCTTACTGTAAAATTTTGCCTTGGTGCCTTAATAGCACTAAAATTAAACATGACATACACAGACTCAAATTTGTCCCTGAGTAAAATCCATAACAAAATTCAGGTGGGTAAAACTTCATTATTCTTCTACCTTTCCATAAAACAAAGTTCAAAAGAAAAACATACTCTCTAATATCTCAAAACAATACAAAAGGCATTTTCGAGAGAGCGATGCATCATTAAGGACATTTCAAGACATTAACCCATCTTGTAGGAATGACAAATACAAGATAAATATTCAAAAAATTATCTTGCTTTTTTTATTTATTGAACCAAAGAAAGTACTGCTAATCAATCATGTGCTATCTCTACGTGAAACAGCAAGACAGGAATCCCATAGCAGTTTCCTGCTCTCAGCAGCTCAAGAAAACTGCACTTCACAAGAAAAAACAGTACTCCTCTGTCCAATTAAAGCATTTGTTTCCTAGATTGAGAACGTCTACAGAACAGAACAAATACACCAGCAATCAACAGCTCACCCTTGAACCTAAACAGAGACGTGAGGCAAAAAAGGAGTCATTGTTCCACTCTGTTTACTCACTTATATGAAATGACTGTACTAGATGACTGGAAGTGTTTGTGATTTTTTTTCCAATGCTTTCCTGACCTATGAAAGTCTCAGGAAGTCTGCCAAATGCATAACCATAGAAATGTTTGGAAACATACAAACCAGAAGAACTCTCCAGACTGGCCAACAAAGATTCAGATTTATGTTTACCACATCAAAATTTCTCAAGAATCCCATTCTCCCTATCATCAAGTACTTCAGGTTACAATTTACATATTGTATCCTAAATTAAGAATTTTATCATATCATTTATATCATATGCGCACACATACAGACCCCTCCGTGAAATCCAGTGATGTCAAATTCAGCTGTAGAAGTTGCCAAAAACAGATTTAGATGGTGTTCTCCAAGGCACAGGGATCAAGCAAAGCTGAAGTACAGAAAGTCACTTTCAATTTCATAGTCCAAGGTGGTAGGAGAAGCTTATATTTTCAACAAGACATTGCATCACCTTTTCTTTGCCTCCCACTTTTCAGAAAGGCAAGGGCAAATTTAAAACTTGGAGGAGGACCAAATTCTGCTTTTTATACTACTATGTACCAGAGAATGCTCAAACACCTCAGCACTCAAACAACCCGTCACCAGTGCATGTTGATGACAAACTACTCTGAGACATTCAGCCTGTCAAGCAATTAATTATAACTGTTACTGTGCAGCAAGTTCTACAGACAACTACAAGCAACCCATCTCCAAGATGCAGTGTGCTGATTTATGTATGCACTCACGACACCAGAATGAGCAGCTGAATTATTAGACTTTGAAACATTACAAAGAAGCCTGTATACCTCAATTTTTCTAAACAAGCCTAACACTACTAGTACTTTCTATAAGCACCTGAACCTGCTCACTTCATGATTCTTATTTCTACATAAACACATCAGATTTAATTCAATCAAAATAAAAGCTTGAGCAAGGTTACTTTTATTCTAATCTTAACTACCTAAACAAAACAGGAAAGCAGGGTATGAATTCATCTTATTGATTTAGGGAAAACATGCACACACACAAAAACTAATACATAAAAGTTCGATTTCTACAGATTCATGTCTTGCTTCCCTTACACTTCTTCATATGGCAACTCTGCAGCTGCTGTGACTGTGGAAGTACTCATCAAGCACAATACAGTACATGCTGTGGGTAGGATAACACCAGAAAGCAACCTGAGTATTCACTTATTTAAGCTAAAATTAGGCTAACTCAGTCTACACAGCCCACACCAAACCAGTCTTACAGAAACTGTAAATAAAGCTACCAAAATTAGAAGTCTAACTAAAAAAAACCCATCAATTTTACTGGAAGGTATGCAATCATGTTTTAGTTTACTTTTGCTTTGGTTTTGCGTCAGTTGCTAAAGTAAAAAGGCTAGAGTGGCTTTGCTTCATGTCTCTGTCTCCCACTCTTTCACTTAAAATGACTTCTGGAATGGATGACCAGTTTCAGTCTAATGCAAAAACTTCTATGGAAATGGTCAGGAAAAGCAACAGACAAACTCACTTCCCAAACAGCTGTTTTACCTACTCTCAATGACAAACACAGGTACACAAGAGGGGAATTCAGCCATGGCACATTTTACTTCCCAGAAGCCCACTAATTTAAAAGAATGGGGCAGCGAGAGGACTTCTGCAAACGGATAAAAATAGACATAGGTGTATACCAGGGGAAGGTTTCAAGACATCATCACAAGATTTAAAGCAAAAAACGTGTGAGTGCTGGTTCCTGCTGCTGATAGGATAAGGTACAAAAAGTCAGTGGTAAGAGCAAGCAGTGTGATTGAATCCAGCGGGGGCACCGCGGAGAGCACACACAGTTACCACCTTTGCTGCTACATGGGTGCAGGCACTGTGCTCACCTCTGTCTGCTACACCTGAAGAGATATTTGGCTCCACAAGGAACCGACCAAGGAAACAAATCACAGCATGTCTAGACACCGTGGCTCATCTGCACACTGAGGTTTCCCACTTCTGCTGCAGCTGCACGGCACTGCTCAGGCAGTATGCCAGAGCAGAACCTCGCCTCACTCAGAGACCTGGGAGCTTGCCCAGGCACTCAGGATCTTCACGCAACACCTAATGACAGCCCCTGCTCACCTCACAAGACAAAAAAGGACACCGAGTGGGATAAGAACATGCCAGCTCCTCATCATTCCACCAGCCAGCCTTGGCTTTTACTCCACAAAGTTGACAACCTGAGTTAAGGAAGCTGCTCCAAGTGACTGTGGATGATGTCAGTGAGTCTAAAGTAGAAGTGTTAGGGATGCCAGGTAGATGGGGCTTTTCCAGACTCCAGTGTCCTCACCATCTATGCACAGGACAACTGAACAAATATAAGTAAACTTCACTTACTAATTAAAATACTACTGAACACATTCTTTGCTTTTGTTGATATCTGGCAAGAAAGAAAATCTTGTCAAAACTGAAAATGTATCAAAACTGAGAAAAGGAGAGGAAAACATGAGTAAGAATAAAAGGATAAAA
>NW_005054461.1:174580-251795 GCF_000277835.1 Geospiza fortis | reverse complement strand
TTCCAAAACATTGCTGCATTATGCAAATATATCTTACTTTCAGGAATCAATCAAGGATGAATGGTTGCAACTGCAATCCACTACCTTGTGTTCCTTCTACAAATACTAACATTTCTCCTTATGATTTATGTTAGGAAATATTACTACTTATCTTTCTCTCTTCATGCTGAAGAGGTCCTTGCATAAGGAAAAAGATCTCATTAAATCTAGCTTATTTGCTTGACTAAAGAATGAACATAGAAAGATGGCAATTATTGAGCAGAATCTAGGCACAAGAAACATGAAAGAAATAGGAATAGCCTTCTTATAAATCAGCATTTTGTTTACTTGCTTTCCAAATCATAATATTGGGCAGAATAAAACCAAAATAAAATAAATGTAGGGATTTTGGGGGAGGGGGGGGGAGCAGAACAAATAAAAAATCAATAACATCCTTGAACATGTCCCAGCCACCTCTGCTTGAGACCACAGAACCAGCCCATAAAAATGCATCCCAAACAGACAGACACCTGCAAACACACACTGCAAAGCAGAAGCTCAGTGTACAGAGTGCTGTGCCTGCTCCTGCTTCACGTGCAGGGTTGGGAAACTTCCAGGTCCTGACATGTGTCTTCTGGTTCAACTCAGAAATTACATCCAATCAAAACAAGAGCAGTACCTGGACTCTTAAATTCCAGCTTTTTTCTCACCTTGCTGAGCACAAGCTCCCAGGCATGAACAACTGCAGACATGTGCACACCACATGGGTGCATGCAAATCACATGAGCTGTTGATGTGACTCATCCTGACTTTGCCAGGCTGACTCCATAGGCATGGTAAAGTCAAAATAACCAGAACAGCCTCTTTTAGGCCAAAATAGAAGAAATGCAGAGACTGGAGTGCCAGGACAGGAATCATATTGCTAGGAGGAAAGCACAGACCAGGATATGTGAAGTCACCAGTCAGCCAGAGTTCTCTGGATGAAAATTACAAAACAGAAGGACATAACATTTTTCTGGTTTAGCAGGGATTTGACTAATAATAACTCATTTAAAGCCACTGAACTTGCCCTGCTACTTGTTTTAACTCCATTGAGGTCAAAGTGACTGGACCTGTTAATGTTCATTTAGCCTTTTAACTAACCACCACAGATTTATAGTCCAAGAGCAGCAGCACTTAGTTCTTCCACAAACCCCACCATGATCCCAAAACAGTAATTTTTAAAGTATAATACATTATACTGTTTGTTCTGATCAGTAATTTTTAAAGTATAATACATTATTAAGACTTCTGACAGAACAAACAGTATTACCTTGTTTAAAATTGTAGAGATGGAGAAAAACAGTAATAAAAGAGAAATTATTGTGGTCTTGCTCCCACTGAAGTCATGTTTTTCATGAAGACTTCAAAGAGCAGGGAAAACATGGCCTTTATCCAACTTTCTGCAAATTACACAACTGAGCAATTTTATTCAAAATAAATCACTTCTGATACAACTCTGATCTCCTTGGGTTTGAGAGAAAAAACTTCTGAAAATCTTTATTCTTGAGTGTGACACTATTTCTCCTTGTGCTTCTCTGGTCTTTTACTGAAGTTTTATAGTGCTCTGTTGCCACAGGTATTTGCTGCCTACATGTCTCCAAACTTTTACATCATTTTTTGAACCTTAATTTCACTGGTTTGATGATCCAGGAAGACTTTTCCAGTTCCAGGATACGGACAAGAATAACACATTTTAGTACCTTTCAGCCAAACAGTGTCAGTACTAAGGACACAAAAGGCCAAGAGTGTCATGACCAGCGAAATCAACTTCATAATGTAAGTCAACGAAAAGAATTATTGAACACTGTAGCATATGTATATAAAATCTGTTTCTGTGTGTATCTCTACAAGACTTAGATTAAAAATAAATGTTTATAGCATTTTTGGGTGTCCTTAAGATGAAACTCAATAGATGAATTGTGTTTGGTTTGGAGTTTTTTTGTTCATTTCGGTCTGGTTTTGTGTGCTTGTGCACATATGCATTTTAATATTGCAGAAGGATACCATGCAATGGTCTTCTTAAGAAATCTCCTTTCTTTCCCAATACGCAACACTGTACTGCTTCTACCTCTTCTACCATTTTTACCTGTAAGATAAATAGTCTGAGCATGACTCCACCCACCCTGACAGGAGCACAACTACTCTTGGAATAAAATGTCATTCCTTTTCTGGAATTCTTCCAAGTAATTTTATGTCTTAACTGATTCTTTGATTTAAGTGACATGCTGGTAGCTGATGCTAGCATGTAAATCTTAAATTTCATTGATCATCATGTGTTGCAAAATCTATGAAGATTTGCAAAAAACCATCAAAACTGAATTCCGTGTAATTTAGTCTGCATGAAACAGCTACTTCCTTTCTGTCATTAACCAGTACATGGCTCCTTTATTTTCCAAAGGCAGCAAGTAATCTAAGAAAAGTAAAACCAAAACTATGGGTATCATGGAAGACCAGTCCTTAGCAAATGCATCTTTAAATATATAACCATAAAAATAATGTTTACTCTGACCTTTGGCAAAAGCCAGTAAGGCTTTTCATTTCAGTTTTAAAAACGTCAAATAAAGCTTAGATGACAGACACCTCCTAGAGAAAAAAAAAAGTTCAAGCCCCAGGGAAGTCCTAGATTTTATTTACTATTCCAAAATACCTTTTCTGTACTGCAGGATACCAGCTGATATGTTTTCTGTAGCATAATTAATTCAGAGACATCTGCTTGGTAGCAGACCAAGGATGAAGCTTGGGGTTATGAGACCTGGATTATAGCTCTCACTCAGGAACTGATTTGTGGTCTATCTTTGAGAACTTTGATCTGACCCCATCTCACCATTATAAAATGTGAAGACATCTTTTTATAGAACCCATGTTCTTTAAATAAAATGCAAGTTTTTACACATCTCAGTGAACTGCACTGGAAACACCGCAGTTCCATTTAAGACTGAACTCCTGAGGATAGTGACAATTACAGGAAACCTTTATGGTTGTGCTCTCTCAGTCAGAGAGCCCAGCTGCCTTCTGGAGAAACAGGACTGAACAGATTCACGTAGGTACTGCAGATGCCAAATAATAACAAAAAGGCTAATCCTAAATATTGCAGCTGCTGATAATGTTCACTGCCTAACAATGCAGAAAGTATTACACTCACTATTGCTTACAGCATGCATTGCTACACAGAAAGAAAAAAAAAGCAGTGGTATGTAGTCAGGGAGAATCCAAGATGATAGTCTGAAGAGGAAAATCCAACTCAGTGCATATAGCCTGAGGTTATTGGAAAAGTGTCTGCTAATATGCAGCAGACTCCCATAATTGTGCAGCTGAAGTAATAATATCCCAACAAAATGCAATTATAATGTACAGTGTTTAAAAACTCTGCCAGTTTTTACACACCAGTTTATTCCAAAAGCTGGCTTATCCACTTTGTCAGTCTACGTGTTCCAAAATTATTTAAAGAAATCATATCCATTCCATTTTAAGTACAGGAGATCATATTTAATCCTAGGTAAGTCTATAAATTTTATTCGTTATGTATCAGGGAAAAATTTTACTTGTAATCTGCTTTTCCAAATGGGGGGTGACTTCTTAAATCTTATGGGAAGGGGGGCTGGGGTGAGAGGGGAGTGTGTGTGTACATTGGTTGGTACAACTCATCAACAAAGTTTATACCATTTCGGTTCCCAGCCCAAATGTACTGAAATCATTTATGATACAAGAGAGAGAAGTAACAACAGTTTCTTTGTCAACAGTGCTTTCATATTCTGTGCCATTTTTTTTTTCTGGCTTTGATTGTTCTCCTTCAGTGATGGATGCATTCCCTTCTTCCATCTCAGCATGCATGAGAGAAAGAAAAAACTTAACATATCCATCACTGGAGCCAGAACACACAGCACACTCCATCTGGTACCATAAATCCCAAAGTGATAGATGCTCCCTGCTTCCCCCAGCAAGATTCTTAGCTCTTCTACTCTCTCTTCAGCATGAAGTTGAATGCCGTTGTGTTTAGGGTTCATTTTTTTAGGTGACTGTAGAGATAGCAAAAATATGGTTGTTGTGATGTGGACATATTCCAAGCCTTGTCTGAAATACTCTTACCCAGGGCCAAATGTTTTCCCCATCAGCAATGAAAGCATGCAATGCTTTGGCATTCTTCTAGCAGCCTATCCTCCCTTTGCCACCCAACATGCAGGCAAGCTCCCATCTCATCTCCCTGGCTGCTCACCGTGCTGAAGCAATCACAAACACCTCAGGCTAAGCAAATAGAAAGAGGTAAACACTTCAGTCTGGGCACCATCCCAGGGAGGACACACACAATAATTTCCAGGCTCCTCAACAGATTTTTTTTCTTGTGTTTGGTACTAACAAGATTAAGGAAGAAGAGTTTTAATATACAAGTAGGATCCCTGTCAAGACTTTGATTACAATGCCTAGTTCATCATAAGCCATCACTGAAAACAAACACCTTCCGTGCTTTGCTGTGCACTAGGATTAAAATAGCAGGCAACAGATCCCAGAACTGCCCAGCACTGTGCCCACAGTGAACTTCCTTTCACAGCTCTCCTTTTTCCTGTATCTCCAATCCACAGAATCTATACTTATTTTCAATTAACTTACTACATCCACACTAAGTAGAGCATGAAGTACAGGATTCCACATTCACCTCAGGCAGCTGAGAAAGAATACCTGGATCCGATTTTCGTTACTGTATTTCAAGTTTGTTTGAGATTCCATTTTCATACAAAAACATAACACAAAAGACAGCAGGAGATTTTGGTAGCTGGAGCTGGGGTTCATCTGGAGTTTTGGTACTCAAGCTTTGGGAGAACTTATGCAGGAAAGTAAACAGAGGCACAGGCACATTGTCCTGAGGAACATTTATTATAATGCAGTGTTAACTTCAGTATCAGGTATGGGATCTCATTATCTTTGACAACTCACCAAGCAACACTTACAATTCTGATGTTAATTCACAATGTAATTGTATGAATCAGTAATACACACACAACTAACAGCAGTAAACTCACCAAAAACCAGGAAACTCCTATTAGAAACACCATTAGCAATGTCCAAGAATTTGAATTCTGAAACAAAGATTTTGCCTACTAGTACAGAATAGTAGGATGCATGTCCTGTTTAAATTTATCTGCAAGGATTTGTATGATTCCATTGTTTCTGATCTCTTGTAGTTATATATGAAGAGATATTTGGTTTAGAACACCTGCATCAGAAGAAGCCACTGAAATTTTCCTAGAACGACTACAGGAAATAAATAGTACAAACAAGCAGCAGTAACATCAAAGACACACCCAAACTTCATATGGAAATCATCATTTTAAGACTGGTACTCCCTCCAGAAATACAAACAATACTGCTGGAAAAGCTGCCATATTCCAAAGTTCTCATCCTCTTTCAAAGGTAAGATAACTTGAAACAATGCAACAAAGCAAAGAGAAGCTGCACCACAGATAAATTTGTGAGATAATCACACTTTGTTTAAGATAATCTTCAAACTCTACCACAGACTAAATACATATAGCTGGTGCCCAGGTTGCAATTGTCAAAGCTTTTACCCACAACTTATTTTCTCACTTTCTACCCCAAGGTCTGAATTTCTCCAAAACAAATTAATTTGGCTCTCACATTACATCGCGCTGGAGGCAGTATTGATACACAAAGATCACAAATGAAATTAGACCACACAGAAGGGTATACTACATTTTCTCATATAAACACAATGTTAAAATGGGATTTAAACAGTATAACATTAAAGTAATAGGATCTGAAAAAACAGATAACATTTTGAAAAAAATTGTATTACCTTACCATCACCACAGAGGAGACAAAATTGAACGAAAACGTGTAAGCATGTGGGAGACATTCTGCCATCATGTCACCACATAGTCAGTGCTGGCCCAGAAATGCACATCATTTTGCAAATCAGGAGGCCCCTCTGGTTCTCTCACTCAGAAACTCTGAGCAATAGTAAAGGCTCCAGTTAAACAAAATTCTAACTTAATTCTTCTTCCTTTTAGCCACAGGAAAAAGGACTTACTGCAAAGGGAGCATTTCTTTTCAAATATGCAACCTTGACTTACTGAAACTGAGCATCCTAGCAGGGCACTCAGCAGATACTCTGGTAAAAGCTTCTTTGCTCTGCTCTGTCTTAACTTAAAATTATGCAACTGTTTGAACTGGTCTGAGGACTACATTTTACTGATAATAGAAGAGTCTTTTCTTCACCAAAATCAATCTATTAGGGGAAAAAAAAAAGCAATACCCCACCTTTAGTTCTGTTAATTTCTCATACCCCTTCTCCTTTCTTGGTGGTGGAAAAAAAATTAAAATCCAGTTTATTGTTATCCTCCACTGCCAGTCAAAAACAAAGCTAAAAGATGCCTTTTGCTTTTGTTTGTGTCCACACATTTCTGTGCAAAGAGTTTTCTTCATATATTTCCTCTATGAAGATTCAAGTCATATTCTTAACTGTGTTACATCTGGAGAACTTGGTCTTTGAGATATCAAATACACCTCCCCAGCTGCCCAAAATTAGGCTCCGAATTCAGAAAAACAATATTCTTTATACAGTTTTAACCTATGTTACAGTCCCTCCTCATTACCCAAAAAATCCTCTTAACGTCACAGTTCAGATGCAGCATTTGAAGAATATTTTCTCTACCCAGAAATAGGTCTTTTGCACTGCTTTGTGTGCTACTACTGGGAAATATTGGGGAAAAAATGGGAAAGGTTTTTCTATTTCCTTGTTGGAACATGCTGTTCCCCAGAACACCTATGGGCCTTGTACTTCATGGTTAAAGTCTCAAAGTTTGTAAAGCAAATCAGACAGTCAAAGTGGTTTGGGAGGCAGCACAGGGCAGCTCTCAAGGCAGAGACCAAGCATCAGGGAAAAATAAAAGATGAGCACTGTATTTTTACTTTATTTTGCACATCTTGTTATGGCAGGCTGGTGATATGCAGCTGTTAGAATGCAGCTTATCGGCACAAAACAGAAAGCAGTACCTACCCTCCTGTAGCTCAATAATTCCTTGTCCCCCTATCCACTGAAGGGCAGCAGAGAAAAATACTAAGAAAAAAATACTCCAATAAACATTTCTTGATAAACCACTTTTAGGTTACAGCCTGCCTTCCTTTTTTACAAAGTATAAGGATTACCTACTTTTTCATCAGGTAGTCAAGAAAACACCTTATTTTCATATATAGAGCATTAGTGGGAAAGAAATGCATAGTCTGTAAACACAAAAGCAGAGCCAACTTGAGAGGCAAGAATTAAGGGAGAGGAGAGGGGGAAATCATGATTCAGTAACTGAAGGAAATCAAAACTAATACTGAAATGGAAAGATAAGACAAGTCATCAAGTGGGAGGTTAACAAACTCAGCACCAAGCATCTTGTTCTTGTTTAGACATTCTTACATGCTTAAAAACACCACAGGAGGCAGTGCTATTTGCCGTTTCCTAAAAATGTCCCAATTCAAGGTCCATTTCTGCACGTCTTGAAACATCTGTAAGTTAAAAAAGTCACTACAGAAAATAGTTATGGATGGGTAGCCTATGTGCAGAATGGTTTCCTTTTTTGTTGTTTTTTTTTAATATATACAGTAGAATTTTCTTCAATTTTTAAGAAAAGATATATCACCAGGATTTAAGATTTCTCTTGGGTTTTTTTCAGGTTCTGAGTTTGGCTTGTGGTTTGCAAGTTAAAATCAGTCTTCTAAATAAAAGCTAAAATTAATGCAGGAAGCTCAAGAAGAAAGTTACAGTTATCTAATATCTTCCCTATATTCTATTTAGTGATACTTTTAGAAATGTCAGTCTTTTGATAGCAAAATGGCAAAATTAGCAAAGCTCATTTTCAAGGCATCTTATCAGTACAATGGGATGCAATGTCAACAAAAGCTGCTCAAGGGCACTTAAGTTCTGACTTCCCAAACTGCAGCATGGAAATCTTGTGAAGAAACCTGTCTAAAACCTTGCTAGTTGCCCACCTAGTCCTGCTAACTGTGTGTGCTATATACTGCACAAGAACACAATTTCTTCAGGTATTTTCTCCCATTCTGCATTATTTTGCTGTCAAGCACATTTTGCTTTTTTACTTGCCTCTGTGTAAAAGAGTCAAAGGAAGAAAAAAATGGAAAAAGTCAGAAAAATAATGTAAGTTTAGCACCCCTTTTTTAGGATGTACTCCAAAAACACTGCCTCAGAAGAACCACCTTCATTTGCAACAGCATAACCAAGGGGAGCAGCTTTTAGTTTTTTTCAATTTGTTTTTACAGACATACTACTTGTGATGTGTGATCCACTTCTTTAAGGAAAGAAGATTCCCTAAGGATGCCAGAGATGTCCCCTTGATGGCAAATGAACATGGAGAGTTGGAGAGTAGCAACCGTGGTAAAAATTTCATTCAGATTACGGTAGGCATTTCCACTGGTCTCCACAAAACACCAAATAAACAGGACTGGAAGTGATTCAATTTGAATTTCAGCCTTTGAACACCTATAAATATTCCCAAAGGACTAATGAGGAGTAGTCCATCTCATAAGAAATACTGACAGTGCAAGATGAACCTCACTCTTAAAATAGTGAGAGAGCTAGTGAGGGAACTAAATTTTTAATGGATTCAACATTTCAAATAATTTCATCCTACAGCAGAAGAGCATTCATCTGCTCTGCCTTTCTTCCTGGACAGATCTATTTTAAATCAACTGCATCAGAAAATAGTTATATATATATATATATATATTACAAAATGCAATAAGGTCCTCTGAAACAAATTAGACTTGAGACATGAAGAAGGGAGAACTATCACACAACACCTCTGAATGGATTTGACAGCTCACTCAGTTCAGACAAGTTACATCATTTCAATTGCTTCTCTACCCCTCAAAACGGGTTCCAGACTTTCACAAGACAGACTTACATGAAGATATGGTTAAACTCTTGTTTGCAAGGCAATCAGTTATAACTGATCCTCAAGAAAACTGACCAAGATGCAAAATTCTTTATATTTACTGAATACTGGATGTCCTTCCATCTCCACAGAACTAACACTTCCGCCCAAAGACACAGCAGCATTGATTCTGTTTTGATATTAACTGTAGTCTTGGTCTACTAGAACTTCCGACATACGGTAAAAGTAGCAAATGGCCCACGTTATAGTTTTTCAGAGTTTTATTGCCTTCTTTTAATTATCCAATTTTACAATGTAATTCTTCATTACTTTTCTTGCGTTACCCCATTAACTTCTCGTTTCAAAGAGCAACAAAAAGAAAGTAGTCTTATGGAGTTCTCAAACACTTTTCTAAATAGTGAGGTTGGCCAAATTAGACTTCAAACAGCACTGCAACTCTTCTGAAATTCTTTTTAAATTCATCATCTGCCATATTTTGAAAGAATTTTCTCCAGCACACACTCAAATTAAAACCTAATTTAAAATGCTAGTACCTCACTCTGCAGATGACAAGCTTTGAGTGGCCTCCCGGCTTTTCATTAAAAGAAACCCCATAACTTAGTCCTACAAAACAGCTCTAAGAAATTCTACATCATGGATTATTAAATTGAACCAAAAGGAGAAATATGCTTAAAATACAACATGAATATGAAACTTGATAAAAATCATCCCTTAATCCAATCCAGCATTTATTTTAATTAAACCATTTATTTTTACTAAACTCTCACTAAAGTCCTAAGAAAATCTGGTCACGTCCAGCTACAAAAGGAGACAATATTTACAATTATTTCTATGGATGCCAGACTCCTTTTTTGTTGTACTGTATTTCCCTTTCCTAGAACATCGACTTTAATACTAAGGAGTAGATAAGCAAAAGAAAGCACAAGTAAAACCATCACCACCAATCCTAAACACAAGAGACAACCATTGTATTGCACTTTATTGTGCGTTCTTGAACAGGTAATCTACACTTTAACAGAAGAAGAAATTTGTAGGTACTATTTCCAACTTCATCTCCCATCACCATTAAAATTGAAGTATTCTTAAAACACACATGTACAGATATATAAAATACAGAGCAATAACAGAATCACTTATCATGGTCATCGAAAACATTACAAATCTTTAAATATTTTATTATAAAGCAGTGGGGAAGAGTCAGCTGCTAGAAAATTGCCTTAACTTTTATCCCTAGTCATGAGCATCACATATAGTTGAGAACTCTCACCAAGAAACATTTTTCATTTAAAAATAAAATGCTGCAGCATACATATAAAAGAAAGGCAACAGCAGAAGTCCCAAGGCAATATTTTAGAGAACCTCAGTTTTCTAATATCCAGGCATACACACACTGCCGTATCTTTTTGGCTTCTGAAATAGAAAGCATCTCCAGAGACACTACTTCATCCTTGTCTAGGATGCTACCAGGTTACTGAAGTTCAGAATCTGAGATGCATTCAGAGTCAAGGAACAAAGTCACTCTACAGGACAATTGCCTTCTATTCCTGTACCGGGCAAATTAAAGTCCCTTCCTTGTGAAGAACTGAACACCATGGACCTTACAATTAAAACTGCTGTCAATAAAGAGCACACATTCAGTGAAAAGTGGAAAAATATGAAAGTCACAACCATGATTCAGAACAGTCTGGAAACTGAAGATAAGAATGGAGGGACAACAGAAACAACAAGCCAACAAAATGGGACCATGTTCAAGGTGTTAATCAGAACAGAGAACAGTTTCTTTTAATTGCAAGAGGCAAATACTGCAAAAAAGAGGCCACAGAAGGGACCACAATCTCTGTGCCAAGCACTAAAAAAAAAAAAACAAAACCTCTTCCAAAAAAACCACCAAAATTAAGCCTGTAAGAATGATAAATGATTAATCACATCACCATCAAGATGTTTAAAGTACTTGCAAAGTAGCAGTCACCAATCACAATGGACTGAGATCTGATTACAAAAACACTGGTGTCACCAAACCCATAAAAGAACAACGGCCTAAGGACAAGGACCACTGTATGCTCTGTGTTTGATTTGTTATTTTCCCAGCTAGTAGTCCTCAGATTGTAAATGCAGTGCAAGAATACTGTCCTGAACACATGGAAAAACACCAGCAATGACTCCTTTGCACTCTCTTTTGCAGAAGGCCTGATCACTAGTTGCAACTCCCTCAGCTTCTAGATACATGATGATAGGACAGAATCTTCAGCTCTGATGTGCCTGAAATGCTTTTCTTACTCTCAGAACCTGTTTAGAATAAACCTTGTTGGACTTTATGAACCTTTGTTTTAAATCAGTTGCAGCTCTTGGCATACTATACAGAGGCTGTAGAAGAAGCTGCTCTTTTCCTGACATGAACACAATCTTTCCAAGATGGATTTTGAAAAAGTTAAACTCTCCAGCAAAATGGCTGGAAAGAGCAACTGCTTAATGCGTTAAAACTTTTTCTAAGCATTGGTCACAGTCATCAATAGCCCAGCACTTCACCAGATGAAGCAGGACAGGGTACTTGAAGCAAAACACAGCTTCACAACTTTCTTCCTGTTAAAAAGGTAAAAACTGGAAAAAAGGGAGGGGAAATAAAACATTTAGCAAAAATTACTGGAGCTTGTCTCCTCCTAAGTATATGAAGAAGACCAATTTGTGACAGTTGGGTATCTAGAAATATTTAGAGTGCTTGTCCAAACACTGCTAGTGTCCTTCTCCTCTCTGCCAGACTTCCCATGAACTGAGAGAGCTCCGAGGCCTCAAAAAGATTAGAGGGAACAAGGGAGCCTAAGGTCAAAAACAAGCTTAAACGGACCCAGCTGTAATAACAAAAGCACACAAGGCTTACAACTCAATTTTTTACTCTCAAAAAAACCCACTGGTTTAAAAAGCTTTATAATTTTCTTCATACAGATTATATAAACAGAATTTCTGGCTTACACAATTTTTATGTTTGTTTCTTGCATACAACAGTAGAAAAGGCTTTTAAAAGCAAAGTGAAAAAGGTGCATAAATGTGAATACTCCTAAATCACAAAAGCCTATAGCTGAATCCACACTGAAAACATCGAAAAGTTTATCTAAGCATGTTTTGTGAAACAATTACCTTATTACCTTGTAGGAAAATTCCCAAAGAAATAAAACAATTTCCCAGAGGACTGGAAGTGCTGAAGGCATAATTGTCTAAACGCACTAGAATTCTTTAAACTTCCAGAATATTTTGTAAGCTTGGGGCTTTTTCCAAGGGGTAAGGATGTTCCTCTTTCAGAATGCAGTTGGGAGTAATTTCTTACCTCAGCAGTGTCTTTTCTAAAGCACCCTCTTGCTCTCATCTCCACTACCTTTACACAGCAGGTGAGCAAAAAGTGCAACATGCGCTTTTCACAAATAGGGCAGTTGGCAAAGCCACTCGATATTCTGATGTGCAGGAGGCTTTTGCAGATTACAGTCATGACAAACATCAGGGTCAGCAACATTGCATGCAGGCAATTCTCTCATGCTGAAATACTCAAAGTACTGAAGGCCTTTTATCTAATGTACACACATTTTCTAAAGCCTGATCCTTGATATCCATGCCAAATATGCTTGAGAGGTGAAATGCAAAGTGAAATTATCGCAACATCTTTCACAGCTGGGAAATGCAGTTGTGGCCTGTTCTTACACATTCAGATACATGACTGTAAACAAGCATTTTCCTAGCACATCTTTTCCCCAAACATACTGCCAGTTTTACCTCCAACCTGCCTTTTCAACCAGCCCCTGCTGCTAATTTATCACCAGGCCTTCCTCCCACTCCATCTTTCTTCAGAGTCGCTGCACATCAGCATCTGCAAATCCATTTTCCCGTTCTGCTGTCTTTTCCTACTCTAATTTGCTGATGCCTTAAAACAAACTTGCAAGATCACAGTTGTTTACAACATAAGACAGATTTGTTCCACTTTTCCTGAGTACTCCCTTCAATTCACCATCCATCGTTTTGTTTTAGGTAGAAACAGTTTGCCTTGTCTCAGGCTTCCTCTATGGTTAACAGAGCAGTTCTCATTACAGCTCTTCATTATTAAACATCTCCCTTTTTTCCTCTCCTTGAGGGCACAAACATGACACAGACAAATTCTTATGATAATTACCACAAAATAAAATATTAAATAATAAAATAGTCTTCATTAAAATCTGCATACAATATTTATACTGAGCATGCCCATGCAGAAAATAAATAATTTCCATTGATATATATGTCAATGCAATTGAGTGTGAGGCGAGAAATCCAGTAAGTGTAAGTAACCCAATGAAAGCAATATAATGTCAGAAGGGAAATCATAGGAAAACAGCAAACTGACTTCAGTCACCATCAGAAGTGTGGAACCCAGGACATACTGGCAATCTATTTTATTTGTTTATGTTAAAAGATAAGATCTTTAAGGAGATACAGTCATATAAGATGAAAAGATTCACTTTTCATGAAAGCAGAACACCATAAATACATGGTTGGATTGTGGATGAAAAGATGTATAATCTAAATAAAACTTAAGCTGCACATGGCAAGAAAACACAACAACAAAATCATCAGAAAAAGAAGTATCATGCTTTACACACTTGCCAGACCCTGCCTTCCTACATTAAAATTCCTAGTAAATTAGTCCAAATCCTTAAAAGAGGAAAAACAACAACAAGCGAGAGATTCTTCATATAAAGACTATAATTCTTTTTTCAATTTAAATCCAAAATCGCTTTAAGCAAGAAATGAGACTTATTATTTCCTATTTATTCTACTGTTATACCACAATGATTAAAGAAAGTCTCAACTACAATGAAGATGAAGTGGTTTCATATTAATTAAGTACTCATTAGAGAGAGAGAACTTCATCCCTATCTCAACAAATAGCATTCTACAACATCACAAGAACATCAGAAAGAAAAGCAACTCTGTATTCAGCGCTAAGCATTTCAGTCATTTTACTGATTTCAAGAAGCTCAGTAAAATATTCTATTTAATGTAGCTGATTTTTATTAGGAAAAGACATGGTCATCCTGTGAAACTGGAGTCACACTGATCAGTACAACAGGCCTTTTCAATTAGAAATCACCAGCTGTAATTCAGAAATAAGCAATACTTCAGACAGGATGACCTCCTATAAACCACAGACATTTAACTTTTACAGTTCATAAACTAATAAATTATGTGTCTGGGTGGGTCACAGAGGATCACCCTTAAGAGAAGTTAAAGAGAAAAGACAGAGTCTGAGACCTGGCTGCTGTGGAAGGAATGGCACCAAGGAAGACTGGATGGATGGCAGCTGCTCTCAATGTCACAAGGTCAGGCACATCCAAAAGGACACACCAGGAAAGCCATACAACACAACTTCTCTGTATACCTTAGAGCAAAGAAAGAAAACAATACTACAAGGCTTTGAGATTTATAAGACTGTCTCCAGGAAATAATTTTTTACATGAAAATATGATCTGATATCTCTGTACAACACTACAATTCTTTTTTTTTTTCTGGCTAAAGCAGAAAAAAAAGGATATTGCATATTTCCTTCATCTTTATCTTTCTCCTCAAGAACCAAGTAAGCAATGTAAAAGTCTAACCAGCTCACCACTTATCTTCACTAGCATTTATCTTATAACTCTGTTTCTGTAGTACTTTTTTCCTACATAAAACAATGTCTACTCATTTACTGTATATGTGTTATATATTAAAATCTGTATATACAAAACATTGACAGCTACACAAAAAAAATCAACAATTTTAATTTATCAAAATAAATGTTCTTCTCTGTCATTAAGAAACTCAAAGAAATATAAATGTTACGTATTTATTAGAAGTGCATGTAGGAGAAGAGAGCTCACAGTTATTTCCAGTTTCAATGGGATTTTTCTATTTAAAAAGACAGCAACTTCATGACTTACCATTTTAGTGCTTTTAAGCTGAGATAGAGCTGCACAAATTTCCTCTGTACCTTCAAAGACAGTGCAACCATCTACTATGAAAAGCCACAGATGGCTTGCTACTCTAAGTGTACAGCAGGTGAAAACAAATGCCACATCAGAGCTGTTTCTCTGCACAGTAACAGAGTTTTCAGTGTGATGGCTGCTTTAAAGGTTACAAAAAAGGTATTACTCAGTTATCTCTAACTTGCATTTTCTATGCATTGAACTCCCCCAGCTTCAGTAAAAAAGTGTTCTGCTCATCACTTATGCATTTGAAATGTTTTTCTTTATAAAGCTGGCATTCTGTCAGCTTAGAGATTGCCTGCTAAACTGCCCATCTTGGCTTGCATTATGAAAAACAGGAACAGGCACGCTTTTATAAGGCACACAGCCAAAAATGAGTAATACCTAACAATTTATACAATTACAGAAAACACAAATTTGCTGAGATGCATATAATATGAAAATTAAACTTCTGTTTCCATTTTAAAAAATCTGTCTCACCATAAGTAACTACATACCTACAGAATTTGATTTCATTAAACTAGCTCAGCATCTAATAATTTCTAATAGAAAGAGCATTCCATAGCTAACTCAGGGCAAGTACAATGTACTCTTAATTATCTATATGCAGGTATTTTTTAAAAAAATATGCATAAAGCAACTGATACTGGGGGTAAAAAGAAGTAAATGTTGTTTAGCATTTATTATCACCTTGCAATCGAAAGAGTTCCTACAGAAATTTTCTCCTCATTGAGAAGTTCTTTTAAAACACAAGGCTTCACTATTTTTCCCTTAACATTTAGCACTGAACAGTGAATATTTACTTAATGCTTATAAAATTCAAAGCATTGACAGTAGTGTTATCAACCATTAATATATTCTTCATTAAATATCTGCAACAGTATCAGCCTGTTAATACAACTACCTACCAGTAAAAACAAACAGCAATTCCAGTTCTTCTAACAGTAATAGGAGACTTGAGAAATGCGAAGAGCTGTGAAATAATACAGACATCTTCAGAACACACATTTAAGTCTGCAATACTACACCACATCAACATAATACCAGATTCTAGAAAACTGTGCTCCTGTGGTGTGAGTAAAACCAGGGAAAGAACTAGCCCTGCAAAAAGGCAACTTCCAAAGCCCACATATTGTTTGTGGAAAAGACAAGATCAGTTACTCCTCATCTAGCAAATCACACCCTGTCATTTCCACTTCCAGCAATATTGATATAGCAGCTCACTGACATTTATATCTTCACTTCCCAAATAATAACAACCAAAGTACATTTGCTTTTTTAGGGGTTAAGGGGGAAAGGGTGGGGGTGGGTGTGGAGGGGAGGTATATGTTCTGATTCTTTACATTACCAAAACATGAAGGATTTGGCATTTATTATGAGCACAGAAATTTCATCTCGGACAACACAAGTTTAACTTCAGACTAAAACTTCTCAAGAGTGCCTTGGAAACTAACATTTATTTACAATTTAAATTTATCTGTGATGCATGTCTAATGGACTTACTTCTGCATCAATATTATCTAGACTTATTCTAGACTCACACACAAATTATTCCAACTTGACTATCTTGGTTATCTCATAGCTTTTCCCCCGCATCCTATTTCCCTTTTTTCTAAGTTTCCTTTTTTCAATTTTTATTGAGACTAAAGCTCATAAAACCATTCCTTGTTTAATTTTTCTCCAGTTTCATATATTGAACAGATCACAGATATTTTAGGAATCTAAAAGGCTTCACTTTTTTGCTAAGTTCTAATTCCTCAGTCATAAGATTTCTATCATCTTGCATCCCCTGCACCTCCAACATCTTGAACTCCTAAAACTTCTCAGCAGACTCTAGACAAAGGTGGCTCACCTTGTGTTCACATCTCCTGACATCCCTACAGTGCATCCATTTTACACACCAAGCCTACACGCACGTGCACACAATGGACAGGCTGATACCCTTCTGAGTACACACACAGTGCTTTCTGCCTTCTTTTAGTCTAGATGGGAGCAAGCTCTCATATATAACAAAATAAAATCCAGTCAACTCAAGCTGTTCAAAAATTCACTGTAAACATAACACTTACCACTTCCAACTTTGCATTGAAAAGCAAGGATAAAAATCAAAGGACAAGAGATTACACTGGTTCCATTGTTTCTTATGTTCCAAACTTCTATATTAATCTCCATGTTTTTATCATAATCAGCTTTACAGCATTACTCCTCTTGAGTCAACCAGTTTACTGCCACGAAACCACTGCATAATTAGCCTAAAACGTACAAGCCACAAGTCCCTGTAATTGAACTCTACTATCGTATCCCCTCTATATCAGAGCAAACATCTCTCTTTCATGCAGGTATTTCAGTAAAACATAGATATAAGTAGTATAACCAATGCATGTGATTGAGGAAGAAGCAAGTACAACCCAAAAAATGCATGTACAGACCATCAACCACATTCTTTTGAAGCTGGAAATCAAGAGGAGGGATGGAAGATGCAATTACCACAGAGTAGTAATGAACCATTTTCATTTGTATCATGATTTCCAGCTGAAAAATTTGGGCAAGTGCCAAAGCATTCAGGATGTACTAACAACACCCTGTATTAGGCCTAAACACATTCAGCTGCATATTTGCTCCTGACTAAAGCCGGCGTCAGAGTATCCAAAATATATCTCTAACAATGGAACGGGCTGCTTGTTTGTAAAATAACAAGGTTAAAAGTCACCATTCCCAAACTCATTTTTGTACTTTAAAAAAAGATTATGTAATAGTCACGATGTGTCAATACTTAAAACCCTGATGAGAATCTAAAAACATAAGTCAGCCAATTATTAAATATAGATGTTCATCTTTTCACTTTTTACATTTAGGAAGCAGTTACTCATCAAAAATGTATGCAAATATATCATCACAGGGGGAAAATTTTTAAAAAGAGAAAAAATTACCACTAAATGGATTTACTCAAAACAGCTTTCACCTACCTAAAATGAATTAGGGAAGTTACAAATACAGGTTTCACTTTCATATTTAGAATAGCCAGACCAGCAACTCACAGGAAGGCACAAAGTTTGATGCAGTCCATGCTGAGATGCAGTTCCTGGTAGGGTCACAGTTCAAGCAGGGACAGCAGAGCATATGCCAACACCTGAACTACTGCCAGTATACTGAAAATAGAAGTTCTGACTAAATACCTCATCCAGTTTTGACCAGAGTAGAACTCAGCAACCACACTGGTTTTGGAAGTCAAAGCAAACATCATCACTTGCTTAAAAAAAAAAAAGTAGTATTTTAAAACCACTTAATCTAAGTTAGTATTTGAAGTTTCAAATCAGATTTTAGCTCTTAACTGGCAGGTATCTCTCATCTCCAGGTTTCTCTTTTCACATTTCTCAGTGTTCTTAAACACAAAAGATTTTAGAGATCTTGATAGTTCCAGCAAAAATCCAGCAAAAAAACCCAAACCTATGCTGGCTTGGCATCGGAGTCGATCCAATCAATTCCTCCAAAGTCCAGAGCACTAGAAAATACACTCCAAATGGTTATACTTACAGATAGCTTGTGTCCAGCAGAATAGCAGCAAAAGCATTTGCACATCACTGAACTATGTTAATAGATCTGTTTTGCATTCAGTACCCTTAGTCAGCAGTACTCTGATCAGAAGGGGGCACATACATGTACAGAAAAAACAAAGAAGTCCAAAACTAACAAAAAGAAATCAGAGGGAAAGATTAAAAGTGAGATATGGCTTGCTTTTGTTAAAATGCAAGAGAAAAACACAAGTTCATTTCACTGACTGTTATGTCTGTATGCACCAGATATGGTCTCTCTCCTGTGGGGTCCTCAGCAGCACAAGCTGCAAGAACACCTGGGGAGAACAGGAAGAAAAGGAAACTTTCCAGGTAAGCAGAGAGGCCATTGATTTAGACAGCAACTACAGCCTGGCACAAATTTCCTTCATTATTTCCTACTAACTGAGAATGAAATATTAAAAGCTTTCTGTGGCATATCCTTTGATATAGTGAGTAAAACAGTGAGTGGAAAAGTGGCTATACTCACATAAATGCATTCAAATGAGGCACATGAGGCAGATTTTTGCTTTACTTCCATTTCATATGCATTAAAACAATGAGCCTTCGAGCACTGAAAAACTGCTCTTTAAAGTGTAGGTCAATAGCATTAATGTGATTTGTCAGATATTGAGAGGAGGGAGATGAGCAAGGGATAGAAAACTCTTTTTCCCATTTTATCAGGAAAAAATAAATACATCCCATAGCAAAACATACACTAAGGTGTCCTACCTGGGCTGTCTCACAGGAGCAGCCAGGAGGGCATGGCTAAGTGTCAGCTGATCAAGTAGAGTTGAAAATCAGCTGTGTGATGGACCCAGTGGTTCTGTGGCAAGTCACTGGTCACAGAAAGGAAATCCTGACTTTAAGTTCTGACTCTGACTTGTCAAAGAGCAGCACAGAAATAGGGGAAGTGACCAGACCAGCTATTACTAGAATTTTGATATAGCTATAAAAAACCCCATTTTAAAATACTGAACAAAATTCAATACAAAATATCTTACTGGCTTCATGAACCTTCTCTTCCTGCACAAACATGCAGCTAATAACATAAGAACCTTCTGGTTGTATCATTATATGGGGAAAAAAATTATATTATGTGTTTCATGGTGGGCAAATAAACACCAAAAAGTAAAAATATAGATAATATAATAAAATACATAGTCAAATTTTTGTCTGATAATAAAGATGTTTATTAGGATTATTCCCCAAAACGTAAAGCCAAACATTAAAAAAATGGACATTTAAATCCTTATCAGATGCAGAGCCATATACAGAGATGACAGATCGTGATGTTTACAGGGCAAATATGGACAGGCAGCTTGCCATTTTCCATTGTTTGAATTCAAGGCTTTCAGATTCAGAAGTCTCAGCGGTATTGCTGCTATGACTAATCCACTGTGTCAAGTAGTTCATTCTCATTACTTGTTTCATGAAAGTTCCCACTATCTTCTTTAATAGAAGCAAGTTGCAACAAAGTTTGGGGTTTTTTTTGGTTGTTGATGGTTGTTTTGGGGTTTTTTTGTTTTGTTTTGTTTTTTGTTGCTTTGATTTATTTTTTGGGGTTTTTTTTTTCTATTCTAGGTGCTAGCTCAGCCCAGACACTGAATATTTCGTTGTTCCTCAGGAGAGATATGTCCCTTCAGACAATAACCTTGATGTAAAAGCACAGCAATTTAAATATTGGTACACACTCCTCTCTCTCTACAGGTTTAATCCGCAATTCAATTCCTCATGATGATAAAGTCTGTTCCATGGGGAGTTCAAAAGAGTTTCTACACATGGGCCACCAGGATGCGACTTGAAAAAAAAAAAGTTCGCAGACATGACCATATCACTGCATTTTTGTTTGAAGTTTTCTTCTTACCTTTTAAGTCAGGATTAGAACATCTTTGAGCAGAACTGCAAAAAACTCAAACTCCTGATTACAACAACCTAGAAATTATTTTTTCAGGTAGATGTATTCTTGTAATAGCCAAAATCTTAAAATAAAAACCATTGCAATAATATCCATTGCAAGAGTCTAAAACACTTGTAGAATGCTGCATTCAAAGTGGCTCCATCCCAAAGTGGCTCCATCCCAAAGGCACAGACAGATAACCCAGCAAATCAACTACTATGATGACAGTGGTCTTCTAACTCAAATTCCAACTCTTTATTTTAAAGAAACATGAGTTTCATTCACTAAGTTTCTTTATAAGATGAACAGGCTTTAAGACCCATTATACAAGAAACTAAATATGCAAAAAAACACTTACCTTTGCACTATCCAAAAAAATAACCAAAAGCCAGGTAGTAACCAAAAGAATGTATTTAGCAAAGAACTACGAGTATTTTAAAAAGAATATAGCATGCCCTACCTTTGTCTCTTTCTCTGTACACACACTTTTCAATTTCTTCCAGTAGCAAAACTACCTCAGAAAATCATAAATATTAAACAGAAAATGCAAAAGATGTATCAAGTCATTAAACCTCGGCTCTGGATTCTCTGAGAGCCACTGCACTATTTTTGTAATGTGGAACATTTCTGATTAGATTGGCTTATGCATGTGAACTTCATAAAAGTCTGTGCAAAAGCTAACTATCCTCATAAAAGCCAAGAAAACAACTCCCTTCGTTGCACTGAATAAAATACTGTTTATTTTTTAGCCTGCCTAGATCTCTGTGACAAAACCAGACCTGATTCTTAATGTAAACAACAGACTTCTTATACTGGAACAGTTTAAAACGGTAAGTAATTTAAAGTATTTATTTCTAAAAATACTACTTTGTTATTATTATTATAAATAAACTTAGGCTATTGGTAAAAGAAAAATATTAGAGACCAGTCTCAGTTTTCCCTCCACACACCAAACTACTGTTTCTTGAGCATAACAATTTGAGAGGGCAGGCACCATCTTTTTTTTCCCCCCTGGGTCTTCCACCTAGCAACAAGAAATAGGAAAAAAAGGTAATAGTTTATAGGGACTGCATGAAAAATGCAAATGCACAAATCTGCCATAGGAACTCTAATTCATTGCTTCTACTTTAATCTCTAAGTATTTATTCAGACTCCAATACCCTCTCATGGCAACAGTATTATCACATAAACATACAAAAGAAAAGAATGGAAAAGAACAAATGTGACCAAGTGACTTTCCCTCTCCCAGCCTCCAGGTATTTTCTGACTCCACATTCTCAAAGTTACTCAACAGTATATTCACTTTTTCAATGACCCCAAGAAGCTGCACTGGAAACTAACAGACCACCAGAATGCTGAAGCACTATTACTCTCTTTCCTCTCAAAGACAATCCCAAATTCAGCTTAGAAGCTACAGTGGCATCCAGAATTTAAACGGCCAGCAGGTGAGGGAATTGCAAATTCTCTTTGCACAAATGGGTTCCAGCATCAATGCTACTGTCCCTAAGTAGCTGGCAAATGCCCCACAGGGTCAGGCCAAAGGTGTGTCTGGTGCAGCGCTGCATCTCCAAGAGCAGTTAGAGATGAGTCTCAGGAATACCACAGGTTTGCCAATTTCTGCAGCTCTTGAACTAGAGATGCTGGATTGCAATACTTCTGGTGCCTCCTTACTAAGCTGTTGCCTGTGAATTAGACAGACTCCCTTTCTTATCTGATCTGTCACCCCTAGCCTCCACTACCTCACGCCACAGCAAGTGCCAGGAGTTCACTGCTGCCTGGATATCACTGCGCTTTGTTTCTCTCTCTTCTTGTATCGCAGGAAATAACAAATGACAGTTCCCAAATGCCATACTGTGATTTCCTAAAACTCAGCTGTCTTCCCCACACACAGTCTGTTCCTCTCCATCATGAAGAGTTGATGGCTTGTTCATGGCTTTATTCTTTCCTCTTATTCTATTTATCCGTCTCCTAGTGACTACTCATTCATCCCTACTCTCAAGTAAAGGTTTGAGAAAAGGGAGAAGGCTCAGTCATTTGAGGCAATGTAACCCACTTGGAAAAATTTCAAAAGGAAAAAAAAAGTGAACATCTGATATGAAAAAAGTGCATTTCTCCGCCACCTCACTTACACCTGACGTGATGGACAAAAGCTAACATTTGAAACAAAAAGGTCTAAGCAACACTAACTTAGATACGCACGGGGTAATATCCACCAGCAGTCAATAACATGAAAAATTTTTCTGGTTCTAAAATAATTTTTATTTAATTAGTTTTCAGAGATACACTCACATTTTCATACACATTCATAATGGCCATCTGATACAGTTAACTAGATGATTACCTATCTTATTTCTGTAGTTAGAAACTGTTAGTGATGGTTTTCTGTTTCAGAACTAAACAGATACAAAGAAACAGCATTCAGGTTTAATTTTCAAGATCTTTAGTGCCTTGCTAAGGTCAGAGTCTATTTCATCTTTTTTTTCTGGGCATTTGCTCAGAACCATTCCATACTACATTGAAGCACTTCTTTGTGCACACCTCTGTTCATATATGGGAATATTATTTACCACTACAAAATCATATAATGCTCAAATTCCTCATCCTTTTTCACAGCAAAGGTGCTAAATAAATGTATTATGCTTCTCTTTCTTTGAATCTGACTTACAACAAATGGTTCTCAAAAAAATATTTCCTTTTTTTTGTTTCCCCTATCCCAAAATGTACTTCATAATGTATTTTATGACCAGAGTTACATATTTCATCAGACACAAAAAAACCAACTAAAACAAGCTGAAATTCAGATGCTGTTTTTCAGTCCTTTCTCTTATGATCAACACCATTTTACCAATGAACAAATACAGTGAGATACAAGTCAGCAAAAGAAGTCATCATAGCAGTTTACCACTGATTGGAAAAATATTAATAGCCTCAGGCAAATAAGTCATTAACTCTTACTGATTTGGAGGATGATATAGCATTAATAATTCAATAAAAAACACATTGAGTAATAAAAGCTTAGGGTTATTTATTTAACCAATTAGATCATTTTTGGCAGCATCCCTGCTTTTGAATAAATCATGCACGTTCTTCAATTAATCATGAGAATTGAAAACTACAAATCTGCAGTCTCTATCTCCCAGTCGAAGAGATACATTGCTTAAGAAGCCCAAAAGATTGAGGGAGAAAATAAGAATAATTTACATTCTCTGTGGACAAAGAGAGTTGGCACTGGAAGATGTGCTAATTAGCAAAGCTTGGCTACTGATGCTTAACGATCTGTTCCTCATGCACCACTTCCCAATCCACTGAGAGACAGGTACAAATTGCACCTATAAAAAGTTATAATCCATTAGCATGCATATGAGGTGCATCTTGTTACCACTAATGTTCAACAGTCCCCTCTAATCTATGAGAGTGGCAGAAAGATGCAAATGTTTAACTAGAACACTATACTGAATTACCATGCATGTCATTTATTAACAGCTTTATTTTATTCAGAAACCTCACTGTGACAAACCATTACCACCCTGGCAGTCTAAAGTCAAGGACCAGGGGGTTCAGTGTTTTGAATGCTTTAGTTTTGGTGTTTCTACAGGGAATCAGTGCATTTTTCACAGTCCATATAAACTCCTAATTCTCTACTATAAATTCTGAATTCCTTAAAATACTGTCCAATTCAAAATCCCTGTTTGGGGACTCTTTTTCACCAAGCCAAACTCTCCAGAGCGCATCTTCAACTGGAGTTACAAGCTGAATGCTCAATTTAATATCTTCCAGATATAATATCAGATATATCTTGAGATTCAGATTGGCTCTGCTTTTTCAGAGAAAAACCAAAATTAGCCATTACAAATCTAACAATCTGCTTCTATCTGATAACTAAAGTGGCCTTAGCAAATGGATGAAAGAAAAATATAAAAGATGGCCATCACTTCCGCAACTCATAATGAAGTTGTGTTCTTACAATTAAGTCTTCTCACATTTAAACTGGGATTTCATACAAAAAAAACAGAAGGTGATGTTTATTTACTTTTAGTGTTAGTCATCCCAGAAGTAATGCTTCACAAGTTGAAAAACCATCTTTATAATGATTATTTTCAAAAGAAAATTTCACCTTCATTAAACAGACTAAGATGTGTCAAACTTGCTTTTGAGAGAAATCAATGAATGCTAACTCAATGTAAATCTTATATATAGACTTGAAAAACAAGAGTAAACTAAAAGAAAGAAAAAAGACCCCCACAATAAAAACCATCAAAGATATCTACATTGTTTTCCCTCAATTTTTTTTCAGAGTAAACTAAAATTAGACCACAAAACTATTTTGTGTTATTTTAATCTTGCAAGATTCCTAATTCTGCTTCAGGAGATGGGGCATTAAGTCCATTTTAACTGTCATTTCTCTAGCATTCTGGGGCCTTAAAAGGTTTAGGCCAGATTTTTTTGTTCTTTTTAAGTAAACATTAAGTATTTCAAAACTGTCACCTTCTAAATCAGCATTTTCAATAGGGTATGCTTATATCACACCTAATCACCTATCCACACATCCCAGTTTTCTGAGGGGAAACATCTGAGCAACTAGCATGAACAGAGGACCTTTTGGTCTCTGCAACTGAAAACACCCAAACTTCTAGACATTGACTTCTATATGCAGAGGGAAACAGCTTTAAGGAAAGAAATGCATCCCCAAATTAATGAACACCTCTTTTTTTAAAAAAAATTGTCTTCCTATTTAAAATTAATCTGTTTTTCTCATTAACTATTCAATCAGCCCTCAGTTAAAAATGTGGTATTACTTCACACAACTAACAGTTGTGAGTTTTGGTTGGCATTTTGGGTTTTTTAATTAATCCCCTGTGCAAGAAGAGGCAGGAAATGCTTCAAATCTCAAATGTATAAAAGAAGGACTTGGTACTTTTTGAAACTGCATCTCAGAACAAGAGACCCATACATATTCTACACACAAAATTTCTCTAATAAGGATTTTAGAAGATAGAGAGTGTAAGCATGAGTTCTGAGCAAGGAGTATGAAAAAAATGAACAGATTAATATCTGTTCAGTAAACCCAGAGCAGGAGCACAACACACCTGCAATTCCACAACCCTGACATGTCAGCAGAGGCCTGAAATGTAGCAAACATTTTACAGGTCACAGAAATAATATTCCTATTTTTACTTACTGTTCAGGCATCTAGAAAGTATGTTATATGGTTCCAATACAAAACCCAGGACCACAACAGAAGACAGAAGCTTGAACTAAGACAAAAAGCAAAATACAAAAAGCAAAGAGCTGAACAAATAGCACCATGGTGACAGCATACTTGTACAGTCTTTCAAGCCACTAAAATACACAAGGTTTAGGAGATACCTTTGGCCTTTTAAACCATTCTCTTCAGCTATCATGATGAAGTCAATGTGGTGCTGATTCCAGAATTGATCTTCAGCATCTGTTCTGCTAAATGACAATGATTCATTCTGTCCTGTTTCTCAGTGATGCCCAAACTAAGTGTGCATAACTCCTGTGAACAAATACTGAAGCTTTCAAGCCACCAACACCATGCGTCAACCAGCAGTTTTTCCCCCTTTCCACATCCAAAATATCTCCCTCCCCATTCCTGTTTTCCTCCTGTTTCTCCTCACTACCCAGTACGTCCTAATCTGCAGGTATCCTATTACATGTCATAAGTGGAACAGACAAACAGGGTTTTCTTCCTTCTCTCCTTTAGCCATCAATAGAAGGAAAACATAAAATATATTATAACAATAATGATTACTTGTAGTAGCACTGATTAATCTGGATATGATTTGGAGATATTTCTTTTTCTGTTTATCACAAAAAAAAAATTACTTCAAGCAAGCAGTAACTGTCCATGCAGGAAACAAAACTTTAAGAACAAAATTGGTTTTAGGTGAAGAAATATGGTAGCTTGCATCCCAGAATTCTGACAGAATTGGCCCATGAAGTCACTGGTGTGACAGCAAGGAGTTTTAACAACCAATCTATCAAGACAAACACAAGTACTTAAGTGGAAAAAAAATGGTGAGTGGGAAACAAAAAAACACCATCTATCTCAAGCCAGGCAGAAGCGAAAAAAGTGAAGCAGCCCAAAATCAGAAGCAGTCAGGCATCCAGGGAGCTACTTTCTTTCAAGATGGAAGATGATTAAGAGCCAGAAGTGGAAAAGAAACCTAGAAAGGACACAAATGCGAATAAACCAAAACCATTCAAATGTGTATGACATTTAAAGAAAAATGCATGCCTTGCCTTAGAGAAAAGAAGGCAGGAAACTTTTTAGTATGGAGTAGAATTTCCAAGTAATTTCTATAAAACCTTTCAGTAATCTCATAGCTTTATCTATTAGATGCAAAATTTATTCTGAATAATATGAACTTTTCCTTCAGATTTCTACAATTGCATACTGTGAAGCCTCACAACAGGAATTCTGCCTGCAGATTTGCTCTAACAAGTTTTTGCAGCTCTGCGCGAAACTCTTCTCAGCAGTTTACAGCACTTGCACAGTAGCTACAGTGTGTCCTGCCCTGCACTCATCACTTAGCATTCCATAAAATCACAATACCTTCCAGCTTGGAAATGTAGGATGACCTAGTTCAATGTTCTGCTCAAAGCAGGGACAACAGTGAATTTAGTCCAGGCTGTTCAGGGCTTCATCCAGCATGGTCCTGATGGCATCCAAGTGAGGAGAACTCACACTGTCTCTCAGCAACAGGTTCCAATCCTTAAATATCTTCATAGTGATTTTTTCTCCACTCAGAACTGGAAGCTCCACGCTTCAATTTAGGACTTACCTCTCACTTTTTCTGCACATATGTCTGCATGTACTAGGCCTCCTCACACCACCTCCTCTGCAGTCTCCACAACTCACGCAGAATTGACCCAGTCTCTTCCCTCCCTTCCATGCTCCAGTCCTCTGCCAGTCTCACTGCCTGTCTGTGGATTCACTCAAGCTTATCAGCATTCTTGTGCCAGGAGAGCCAAAACCTGACACAGGACTCCACACATGGTCTAACAGGTGTTGAATGGAGAATAATCACTTCACCTACTGGCTCTACTCCCATTGATGCAACCAAGAACATTGTCAGGGCACACAGCTGGCTGTGTTTAGAGTTCTGTCAACCCACCCCCAGATCAATTAACTCTAAGCCATCTTGGTTGCATTATGATTTTTGTCCTCACAATTATACTGATCTATATATTCATCCAGATACCCCTAGATGCAAAACTGATACCCTGAACTACAACTATAAACTATTTAATGAAAACTATTTCACATATGAAAAAACAGGCTGGCTAAGAGAACAAAGAACACATTTAGTTTAGAAAGAGCTATTTGAATACAAAAGCCAACCAAAACACAAAGATATAGTATAAGAAATAAATCAAAAACTTTACACAAATCAACAGGCACCCCGAAACTGATTTTTCCACTTTTACAATACTAGGATCTTGTTGACCACAAATTAGAGAAATGAAGCCAAGTTACCACATTATCACTTCCTGTGACTGTAGCACCTTGCAGTTCCAGTCAGAGTCAGATTTCTCAACTGCAGAAGTATTTTCAAATTAACTTTTAAGTAATCATTCACAAGAGTCCATAAATTTTAAAATTTTTCAGAAAACTTCTGGTGAGCTGTGTGTGCATAAATCTTTAAGCAGTTCCAATTTATAACTCTCCTTTCATGTTTGACAAGCTCTGGAGAGCTTTGTTATCCCACTTCAAAATGCAGCAATTTCAGTATTCCAAAGAATGTCAAAGCATGGGGACATCTGAACAAGTCACAATTTATTAACAATTTAACAAACATGCAAACATATTCTGAAGGCTAATAGATAAAAAATGTGATGGACTAAACTGTACTGCTTTCAAGACATCCAAGTAATTTCTTAATTCAATTAACTGAATACATTTAAATAACCAGCTTAAATCAATACATATAATATTTTTTCTTTATTTTAGCATCCTGCAGTTCACTGGAACATAACAAGCATTAATAAATCACATAAACAGAATAAAAATTACCCACATGAATGCTGGGATAATTCACTATGCTTACAATTAGAGTTACAACATTTTTGATAGGAAGTACACCAGCTTTCAGTCTCTAGGCTAAATATTTAAACTTGCAAAGTTTGAATTTCATACCCCTGAAAAATCAACTTGACAAACACAGACAGCTTTCACAGTAAATTTTCACACTGACCAATAAACTTCAAACAAATCACAATCTTGGTCTCAAAAGTGTTGACATAAAAAAGCACCTTCAGACTGCAAATACTGTTTTTTAAAAAGTAAACACTATTTTTCTGTTATTTTTCTTAAACTAGAGTCTAACCATTTAAACATACAGCATTCTTTGAGTACATTAAAACCAAATCATTTTCAGAGGTCTGTATTGCCAGAACTACTACTCCACAATTTCAATGCCCATATATCATTTTATATGAAATAGAACAGTTACTCTTACTCCAGGCAATTTTTATGTTCCTGACACCATGATCCAGTGAGGAAAGATAAGAACAACCTGGCCAGTGGGGAAAGAAAGAAAAGCACTGCAGCTTTGTGCTCTCCTTCCAAAAGTGAGCCCACTCCAAAGCAGATCTCAGCTGAGCTTCTGTTCATGTTACTGGCAATCTGGATGCATGGACACAGAAAGAAGAAAAGCTGGGTGCTGAGAATATTTCACATTGCAGCCATGAGGAAATATTTGCTGGTCCCTTTGACTAAAATGCAATGAGAACTTTGTATTTAGTTCAAAAATAATAACGTCCTTGTAACAGAGTAACACACCATAGTGAACTCTGGGATACACTTTCAGGCCAAACACATGTGAACAAAAGATGTTATCTACCCAAGCACAGTCTGATAGTCACAAGCATTCTTTGAAGTCCTAACCCAGCATTATCTCTGCAAGAAAAACAGGATCATCTCTTTCAACTGCATTTGTGAAGTCTTCGTTCTTCTAGAAAGTGTACTTAAAAATTCAAAATCAGGATTTAGTGGGGAAACATTCTACTTTTCCATGCATCACCTTAAGAAGCTGCTCAGCACCACCATGCAAGATAAGCACACTACAAAAATCAAGCAAAGCAGGTAGAACAAGATGCAAAACTTATCCACTTAGGTCCTTGAGATGTAAAATGTTCTTACTGGAGAAGGGACACCTTAGATGCAGAGATGGAGGGTCCAGTGCCTCTGGGAGGCCAGCCACCTTCTGCCCTGGGCAAGGCTTGCCAAAAGAAGCCCTTGAAACTGGCAGGAAGCCTCTGATCTTGAGCTACCACCAGCCAGGGCAGGGCAGGAACCATCACTGACAATGCCATGAAATCAGGGAGACCAGATACTAAAGAGAAAACTAGTTTATTTCTGCTCCTGTTCTTCCCTGTTTCTAGAGACGAACAAAAAAGCCACTAGGGACAGCATTTACTGGCATTTGTGCAGATCACTGCTGCTTGACAAGTACAACCTGAGAGGACACAGCTTGCAGGAACAACTGCTCTTCCCTGCTGCTTTTTCACCTGCAGGGTGTTCCACAAGTGGCCTTTACAGCAGCTTGCAGTAACCCACAACAGCACAGCAGCCACCTCAGCCAGGGCAGGGCAAGGCTGGTGCACCCCAAAGCTGGGAGCAGACGGTGTTGCAGGACAGGGATGAAGCCCTCCTGTCAGTGACAGGGCATTGACACCTGTGCCTGTACCTGGGTGCAGGTGTCAAGATGTTGTAGCAGCCAGAGCTGAAGGGGCAGCTCCATGTGGAGCATCTCTCTGGAGCTCCCACACCTGACACAGCGGCCCCAGCGCACAGCATGGCTGAGCCCCTCAGCCCCGGGGAAAGCCTGGGCAAGGGAGGGCAAAACGCTGCCCAGAGCCAGGGCTGAGCCAGGGGAAGCAAACCAGGAACACGGAGGAGGAACACAGAGACCCCAGGAGCAGCTGGATGCACAGCTAGCAGCCAGTCACGGTCAACCCACCACACATCTGTGGTAAACACCCCTAGACCAGCTGAAAGCACTATACCACACTCAAATGTTGCTGTTCACCCTTGTGGGTCATCATCCACACATACTCAAAGGCAGACACACAGGTGCAGCATCAAATTATCAAACAAGAAAATAATTTCAGGTTTCTGTGTTAAGCCATCAGAGTTTTGGAAAATGGTGTGGCAAACAGTGCTGACATTTAAAGGACATATCCCAATTCTACAAGTTTAGAGATTAATTAAAACTCCTTGCTCTTATTAGAAATAGCATGGCTATAAAAGTACAAAAATTAATCAGAGACCCAAGGTCACATATAACATTTGCAACTGTTGTCATTATATTGCAAGAGTCCTATTGTCATTACATTGCAAGGGTTCCATATTGCTAGAGTTTCAAACCTCCTTGATGTTTCTCGTAGGCAGCTCCTCCAAGCACTGACTCTTCCTTCTTCTCGCAGTAGCAAACTGAGTCCAGTTCCCCCCTCAACCAACCAGTCCACTCTTTTATAACACTCTTCTTATTGGCTACAGCTACAGCCTGTTTAAGTCAGGCCTGCTCCTACTCTTTAATAATTAACCCAGCTGCAACTCTTTAGGGGGTAAGATTACTTTCTATACTACTTTTATTTACTTATGTTCTATCCCCCTACATGCAAGTATATCAAATTCATTAGATCTCAAACAAATAAGCACTTTGTTTGCAGCTCACCTTCCACATTTTCCAAGCATCGTATTTTGTATTGAAAAGTATTTTGTTGATTTGTAGGGTTTTTTAAAATAACAACCCTATTCTTTTCCTTCTTCCCCTCCCTATTTCTTTTTAAGAACTCATAGCCTACCGCTACCAAAGTCCATCTGCCAGTATCATAAATACCATAAATTTCAAATGAAATAAGGCTTTGATTTCAAGAGAAGATTACTCTCATCTGTATTACAGGTAGTTGTGCCCTCCGACAAATCTGCTATCCCAAAAGTATTCCCAGCCAAACTAGTAAGCTACTCCTACAATGCTCCTAGAGTCCTCCTCAACTCACCCAGTATGATCGTATTTGGCTGCCAAAAATATTTTGGGAATTGTTAACATGCTGTTGAGTCTCTTCAGTGCAGGAACATCTGATGCCCAGTGCAGGGAGGGAGGAAATTGGAAATGCTGAGACCCACCAAACACTCCTGACACAAGAGGGTAAGAAAAATTTCTCCCAAGAGAAAGAGCAGTGGGGTTTAGTCCTGTGTGTCAGGCCAGGCATTTCCACTACTGTTTAAACTAATTTACTTTTACTAGCCTGAACCCTAAACACCTGAGCAAACAATGATTTATCCTTTCCACTTCCAAGTATTTCCATCAGTAAAAGAGACTTCATGGAGAAATGCATTGAGTAACTGCCAATGCAGTTTGAAGAATGTTGCACTATCATTTACAAACACAACCGTCTCAGAAAATAACTCCATCATCTGCAACAACTGGGTATTGGCAGTCATATCAGAATTAGAACATAAGCCATCAGTAGATATTTATTAACTTTACTAGTCCAATAGATAAAATTTTAAGGCATTAATTTAAATTTAATATAGTTTTCTATTAATGTATTTCATATTGGGAAAAAAAATTCATTGCATATTATTTAAAAGCTTATTAAAAACCTGTCAGTGCTTGAGTTGAAGTTACTAATTAGAAATTCTTGAACTGTTTCTTTAAAGTCCATTGGAATAGTGCTAACAGTTAAGTACTTTAAAAAAGAAGATATCTAAAAAGTTCCTATGTTACTAACGTTTTATTAAAATTTAATCCACAAGGAAGCTGAGAGGGGCAGTTCATTTTGTTACAGAGAAAACTGATTCCTTTCACCCCACCTCCCTCCTGAGCTTAGGTCCAAATGACCATATTAAGATTCAAATTTAATTGAGTAAAATAAAAGTGTTCACCCCAACTACACAATTATAATTTAAGAATATTCACACTACATCTGAATGTACTAATATGTATTCATGGAACAATTTATACAAATTAGTTTTGTATCAGCTTTAGTATTTTGGAATATTAAAAAGGGTTCCACTAACAAAAAAGATGCAGTAGAGGAACAGGAATGCATCTATTAAACATATTAAATATATATTTCCTTTACGTTTGGCAAACCAAGTAGGATTTCCTGTAAGAGAGATCCTGACTTTTGAACATACTATTCTACTATTCATCCCAATTTTACAAACAGTAAAAAAGCCTTTCAATTACATGGTGCAAACTTAGAGCTTCATTGATAAAAGCCTCTATGTTTCAAGGTACTTTAGAAGCAAGTCTTCTCTATGTCAGAATGCAAAATTTTAAATGCCTTTTAAGAATAACCTCACTCTTATGCAATATTTTCCCCCAGAAATCTTAGGCATCACAGCAAGTGATACAGAAGTAAAATGGCACTGATAAGCAATCACTGACTGAAAGCAGAGTTTTGAAACCGAAGCTCAGAAATGTTTTTTTCTCTTGTACAAATTTACACCACTGTTTTGCACCTCAAACTTTCTTTGATCTTGCAAAAAGGTTTTTTTATAACATTTCACAGATAAAAAAGTGAATATCTATACTCTTACAAAACACAACCTAAAGGCCTATAATCTCACTTTATAGACTAATCCCCATTATCAACCTCTCAATCTTTAACAGACAAAGTCTGGATTTCAATTCCATATTTCTTTGAGGCAATTTGAGTTGACAATGTTAAACATTCTAAAGTAAAAATTCTAAGAACACAGGAATTACCTTAAGGAATATACTTGCTTTGTCTTCCAATTGAAAATATCAATAGAGAAAGTATGATTTATTCCAGGAAAGCTGATAACACAACTCAGTAAGAATGATACATGAAGACTGCATTTATTACACCAGCTTAATGTCTTTTGTTGGAGAACAGTGTCATGTTTCATAACAATAATTATAAATTTCAAGGTTATACATTTGTGGCAGTCATCTAGTTGTGTTTTGATAGAAATCACAAGTTCAATATTGTGTCTAAAGGTTCAAAAATATTGTTAGCATATACTAATTTTACTTTTAAAGTAAAAAAACTAAATCAGAATTTCTGAAACAGTATTTCCCAGAAAATGTTCATAACAGCAACAGCTGGACTGATAATTAAGTGCATTTAAAAAAAAATTCATTTCTATTGCTGTTAGTTATATTTAGGATAAATAAGTAAGTGCCTGCATTTCAAGCTATGAAGTTACAATGCCTGCAGTGCAGCTGTCTGCATAGGATCCCTCACTGGCTCGAGCCAGGCATTCTGGCACTGGAGTATTAATACCCAGCTTGGCAAACTAGCATAGGCAGAGACTGTCAAATAAGATAAGTGGGAGGTTGGGGGTATAAAGGATATGGAAGATGGCATCTATTTTTAAGAGATGGTTAGTTTAATTATCTATGAAGTTATTGATCCTGAGTTAGGAAGCAGCTGAGCAAGTGTTTTAAAGAAGGCTGTGAGCAGCCAGCTCGTGATTAAAAGAACACTCATGCCCTTAAAGGAAACTGGAAAGCAAAAAATACTTTGGCAGTTGGGAAGTGCACTTTAAGTAGAATAGAAACAAAACCTTAAAATATTCATGTCTGTGTGTGCCAAGTCTACAGTAGATTTTCTTCATACAGGAAATTCCACATGACTTTAAATACAAACTTTTAGAAATATTTTCCTAGTTTTCTCACTAAATTTCCTCAAAATGAGTAATGTTGCAAGATGTCCTATCTTGTAGAGATGACTATTGGCCAAACAACTAGTTCCTGGTCAAATAATTTTCCCATGAACCACAGAGTGGGCACAAAGGTGTTTTGTGCACCAGGAAGATAATAAATGTTTATATTCTGTAAGACAGAATAGTAGTTGAGACCCAAAAATGTCATCAGCTAGAAATCCAAATGTTTAACCTCATTCTATAAGAGAATCTCCCTAATTTTTTTTTCTTTTTTTTTTGGTTTTTAAGGTTTTCGTTTTTGTTTTTTTTTTCCTTTAACCAGTGACTCAGTTCTTCTAATCAAATTTGTACATTTAACACCTATGACTCCACATAGAGTTACTCCAAGCTCCTGTCAACATCACTTTTCCAGTCTCTTTATGTGAACACACACAATTAAAGAGCAGTAAAGAAATCATTTCAGTTTGAATTATAAACCAAATACTGCTATTTCTCACTCCTTAAATACTCATAAACTGAGCTGTGACTCAAAATTCACAAGGCAAATCTAAGATACAGAGTAAACATAGTTCCTTATCCGCAACATTCTATGGCCAAAGTCTCACTTACATAGCAAAAGACTGCACACTTATCCCCTTCAAACAGAGGGCAGGGCTTGTTTACACAAGGAAATGCCCGCACAATTCTGTGGCTATGGTTGTTGTGGAACTTCTTGTCAACAGATCAGAAAAAAATGCTCCTTTCTCCTCACTTGCTGCTGCAACCTATTTGCCAGTGGAAAGCCTTGGTCAATTTGCTTAGGGCAGCATTTCACCACTTTCTTTTCAGAGTGTATCTATGCTGCAGACATACCAATTGAGTTTTATGTTGGTTAGCATTGGTATCAATAGCAGGACAGGCATGAATCCGATCACATCCCAGCAAACCTACACTAGGGGTGAAGCTCAAGTCACCTATGTTTCCAACCCATCAGTCCCTGAAATAGATATGGGAAAACCAGCCTGGGAATATGTGTGTGCATGTCAGTCAGACTTTCCCAGTACCCGGTACTCGGTACCTGGAGAAGTCAGATTTGGCAACTCAGCATGACCCACTATTAATGAACTGCTACTTAAACTATTACTGAGGGCCATCTTTACAACTATTTTCATTTTATTAATGTGTGCTTAAACACTAGTTCTCAAATATTATGATTAGTGGGTCCTTTCAAACTCAGAATATTGTATGATTCTATAAAAATTAAACACATTAGGCAGAATAATTTATTACACAAAGGAACTGTGCCACAGGTCCTGAAACAGTAGTAATTCAACCGAAGCCAAATTCGAATACTTAGCTCCTCTCCCAACATTTATCTTAATTATTTTTCATTTGGAAAACCTGTGTTTGTATTCCTTCATGCACAAACCTTCAAGACATACTTTGAAAGCACAGGCAGACTTTTAAGTTAATGATTAATAGTGAGTAATAAATACATGTGCAGAAGAAAACTACAAGCCTTTATACTAGGAGGGTCATTTTGGTTACTCCCAAATTACTGATCCTTCCCTGTTTCATTAAAAAGCTTCATGAAAATCTTGATCCCAACCTTTTCTACCTTTTTGCCCTATAAATTCAGGAAGAATGTACAAGTTGCTACTTTGAACTTAAAATGAAGTAATTCTCACTTGGGGATATTTTGCACATGCAAAGGGTTAAAATACCTTCTCTATGAAGTTCAAAGTGGAGTAAACCTCCACAATCCTTCTGGTTCAAGTACACACTTCTAGATATGCCAGATCCAACACGTTAATCAGCCATTATCTAATCAAGTATTTATTCATTCATTGCCTCAACAAAATTTTACCTCAATACACTACTATATTGTCACACGCATATTCCCAAGTTCTACTAATTTCTTAAAAAAATCACAATTACAAATAGCTTTTTCCTTGAAGGCCACAAAATAGGATTACTTTTGTGCTAAATGGCTATTTTTGACACATGGTGTTACAAAAGAGTCAATAAAAATGATTTTTATATAAACAGATTTGAGGGTTTGAAAACTTAACTTTTACCCTCATTTCCCTCAAAAATCACTTTATTCATTTCAACCTGCTTTTATTTTATAAGTGTCAAAGACTTATATTTGAAAACTTCTATTTGAAAATGTCTAAAGTCCTATTTTGACTATCCAGTTGCTTAAATTTTTAGTTCTTGTATGATAAAAACACACAAAAAAATTGTTATTCAAGTACAAAGAAAAATGTTCTAACAAAAGACAACCAGTTCTGGTTCTTGGGAGAGTGAAATGATTGGGTGGCTCACCCAGCATTCTGTAACCAAGACTTGTCCCAGATCAGGTGTTAACAGTTAATTTAGGTGTCTTATTTTGTGAATATAAAAACACAACAAGTGCTACTCACATTAGCACTAAGTGCATGATGCAATTCAGAGTCCAGTTTCACCTCAGATGAGTTTCAAAAAACCCACAAATTGTCATGAAATTCAGAAACCCACAGTAACATGAACTGAATGTTTCCAGCAGAAAATTATTTCCCTTGAAGTCAGCTAGACAAACAATTCCTGGATGTTCTAAGACAAAATATGCTTTTCTCTTCTCTCTGTGTGTATTGCATGGGCTGTTTTTGAACAGCTACACGAGTGCCTTGCTCAGCAACGAGCTCCGTGCTTACCGCACACGAGACTGCACTGAACACAGCAGTCCATAAAACAACACACAAGAATGTTTTATGCAGCACAAAACATACAGCTTTTAATAACAAAGTGTTAGGCATCAAGGAAAAATCGCCTAGTAAGTTCCTGCAGACAGGTCCCTCCTTTGAACCTCTTTGCCATCTACCCTGGAGTTGTTTACCAGTCAGATGCAACTTGCAGATGCAGCGAGTCCCCCCACTGGCAGGCTAAAGAGGGGTCAGGATCTGGGTAGGAGAACTGTAGCTCCTCTCATTACTCTTCCAGACAGCACTTCACCCAGCCAGGCATCAAGGCCACAAACATCAAAGATTCACAACTTGTTCACTGTCCACACCCAAAAAAGTCTGCAGAAGTTTTTATGTGAAAAGCAGCTGGACTGTCAAGGACAGTTTGCTCCTACAATAAACTCTGTTTTAAGGTCTTATCTAACTACTACCTGTCCAGCTTTATTTTCATTGTTCATTTCCAAAAAAAGCTGGTCAATTTAGGAACAGCTTTACTAAGAACCTTAAGAACACTACAAAAGTTCATCTTGGCAAGGCTCAACTACTGAAGTTTATCAATGCAGGAGGGTAGGGTTGAGAAGCACTTCACTTAAATGAAGTCAAATTTGTCCATTTGCCAAAATGGAAAGTGGTAAACAGGTATTTCTGTATTTTATTTTATCAGAAGCTAGCAATCTTCATTTTGGAATGCTGTTATCAGATATATACAAATGCTACTGGCTTTCACGTTAATGGATTTCACTTGCCACACACCTGCCAAAAACAATTTCCAGAAATACTTTTTTCACCAGCAAAAGTACAACACAGTATAAAAATTCCTCAGTATTTTTCACCTATAGGCACTTTTATATTTTTCAGTTTTTAAGCTCTCTTGGATGTCAGTGGTCACAAAAACTCCAGATGTCAGAACAAGGTCTGTTAAATTTCAGACCAGAGAATGCACAGACAACCAAAATGCAGCTTACTATACAGTGCCCTCATTCTGTGCCTAAATTCTTGACAGGACAAAGCAGTTACTGCAATGCCACACAGACAAAAAATGTACAGTATAGCAAACCATGCACAAAGTGATTACAGGTCAGGTCTACATTAGGAGTACCTTACCAATACAGCCACTTCTTTCATTCAAGAGGCAACTACACTTACAAAGATATCAGAATCACTGAAAGGCTGAGGTTGGTAGGGACCTCTAGAGGTCATCTGACCCAAAACCCTGTTTAAGCTGGGCCATGACAGTGTCCAAGCAGCTTTTGAGTAACTCCAAAGATGGAGACTCCACAGCTTCCCCTGGGATGTTATACTCTGTATTGCACTCTGTATCAATACAGCAAAGCTATAATACAAACCACAGAAAGCCAGTTTAGGTCCCACTTTAATGCTTTAAAGACTGTTCCTAGCAAACACCTAGTGGTAACACACAACACCTTTCCATCTTTCTGCATAACTAAATCACTCCTATGCTACACAGAGGTCATGCAGGTAGATAAAGGTGATATTAAACATCAATCTGCCCTATCATTTGTGATGCATCCCATTAAGCAATGACATCAGCAACATGGATACCCAGGCACCAAGCCTGCACTGCCCTAAAACTCACAAAGTCCATGAGTGGAAGTACATCATACTATTCCTACGTATCTGCTCATCACTGGCAACTATCACACTAATTTGGTCTACAACAGGTGAGAAGGATTCTCCAATAATAGATTTGTGATTACATTAAGACTATTCTAAGACAGGATATTCAGCACAGAGCATTCTTAGCCAGCTCACATAGGAATACATGGATGATCACTGCAATGGAAAAGCAGCACCTTGTTATTTTTCATTTGCAGGAGTAGCAACTCTCTTTTTGGTGAATGTTTTCCTGACATCTATTGCATAATGCCATTTTTCTAGTACCTGCTGGTCTACCTTTACTTCATGCAGTATTCATTGTGTGGTCCTATAAGGCCATTAAGGAATAGTAAAAAAATTAAGTTATGATAATTTGAACGGTACAACTCGAGAGGAAACAAATTAGAAAACTCATATGATGTCATAGAAATTAACAGGAATTAATCAGAATTATTAACAAAAGAGAGCACAAAACTGCAGCATTCCTCCATGAAAAATACTATTTCAAAAGCTCCATTTTGTCTCCATGGAAACACACAGGAATAGCTAAAAGAAACTATTAAAAGTATTTAAAATATGTGTTCTTAGCAAGAAGTTACATGGACCATGAAGATAAACTGCAACAGATTCAGATTACTTTTCACAAAATAGGAACACCATGCTCTTACCAGCAGAATACACTGGGCTACAGTTCTAAGTATCAGCAGAGGTAGTAAAGACAACTCTTATATTAGAATATGAAAAAGACTTTAAAGGATGGATATTATTTCATCACAACACAACTAGCACTCTGTCTTAGAGGGCATTTTACTTCTCAGTAGATTTACAGAGAAAACTAACAGGAAACCAAAATAGCTAAAGTTCCTATGCTTTCAGCAAAGCCATTTGCTCTCATATCCAAGTTTTATTAAACAGTTTTCTTTCAAGTTTTTGGATATTTGAGGAAAGAAGTAAATGCACAGAAAACAGTTACTGGTAATAATCAATAATTACTAATGGTTGGTTGGGAGGCATGCTGGGGGTTGGGGTTTTTTCTCCTTTTTCTTAAATAAGGGGGAGAAAAAACCTTTGAAAATCTCAAGTTTGTAATACTTTTAGGCAGTCTTAGGAGAAGTATAATCCAAGTTGAATCAACAATGAGTTAAAGTAAGAATTTCTTTCAAGTCTTTAACCAAGACACTGCTCTCATTGACGGAAAGGGTAAGAGGCTGCAAGAGAAGTGCTTGGGAAGCATGGTTAGTACCTTCCTATCACCAGATCTCCAAAATGGTATCTGCTTTAGGAAAAAAAAAAAAAACAGGACTTGTGGTTTCCTTCTAGTGCTGTGTCATCCCATGGCACAAAAGAGAGACACTGTCTGCACTGAGAAGGAAGAGCAAGAGTGTCAGCAGCAACAGGACACAGAACATACAGATCTGTACACGCAGTCAATATAACAACAGTGCCCCTGCAAACAGAATTTCCCTAGAGTTACCCCAGGACAAGAGCAACTTTACCTGGCTACATCTGGAACAGAGCACATCTGGCAGAATACAGCTATAAAGGATTTCTTAGAGAGTTCACAGACATGAGTGCAGAAGTTTTAATTCTCTCCAGGCATCTTTAGCTCAGATCCCAAACAGTGGTGCATATCTAAAATTCTGAAGGCCAAATTGAGACTTAATAACCCTACAGTAATAATAATGTTATGGTACATAACTGCTATACTTGGCTGTTCTCCACTTACTGATTTATGAGAAACGATGACTAGTTCAGCCCTCTGGAAAAAAAAAACCAAAACAGATACTTCATAGGAAGAAGTGGATTTTTTCTTTCTAAAAGATAAATAAATAACAGGATGAGGAAGATATACAGGATGTGATGCTCCATTAGCAAACATCACATCTGTTACTCATATTTTAATATCTTCCCTGCCACCCTGAAGCATACCATGTGCAATTAAGAGGAAATTGCAATGCAATTTTTTAAATAAATTATTGTCAACAGTCATACAGTACTAAGCCAAATGCAAATCACTAAATCAATTCAGCACCAGTTTAAAAAGTTTCAATTGATCCTCAATTCATTGCTAGGTTATTATAACATCTTATTAAATGCACCCACCACTTTAAGACTCCCTCATTTCATTTGTGATTACAGCAAATATTGATTGCAATGGTGGCCTGGAGACAGCTCCAAAATGTGCAACTGCAGTCCCTGAAGGCAGAGCTTAGTGACAATACTCTGTTCCCATGTCTGCCCTTCAGACAGACTCAGCACAGATATAAAAATTCAATCTAATATTTTACTGGTTCAAATGCATACCTGCTTGAGATTTATTAAATTAAGCAGAGACATTTGTCATGCTTTTTTAATATAAACCTTAATCAGTTTTATCTTTAAATACTGTTTTGGAAACTGCTTCAAAGCAGCTCTGAAAACAGTCTAAAAAGTGAATCACAGTCTCAGAGTACAACTAAGAGCATTGTAATTTTTTCTTCCTGTTGTTTTTTTTTTTTTTAAACAACACCTACAGATAGCAGAGGGTATAGCCAGTTTGGCAAAAGCTGTGCTCATCTATATACAGTGACAGACTACACCCCTCTTCTGACATCTGCTCCTGCTGCTGTATGGAAGTGACCTCCTTCACCCCGTTCTTCCTTTACATCAACCCCCCGGCTAAGGGGACATCTCCAGCATCTCCCTCCAAAACCTACAACGAGCTCTGTTCCCACAAGATGCTGGCACCCAAAGCTTCTTCACATCCCTCTTGCCAGGTAAAGTGAAAGCCTAGCAGAGTCCTCATGTACAAACTTAAAATCCAGGCCAGCCTCCCTGCAGCTCCTAATGTGACAGCTCTAAATAACATATTGCCCACAAAGCTCCCCCTACCACAACCAAATTGATACACCTAAATTCGATCATGATTTGCATGTACTTCAACAAAGAATAAAAATAACATGAAGTTTAATTTTCACACAAATAGATTAATCCTGTGAAATATACCCAGAAGATTTAGCTTGTCTAAATACCTGGTGTATACTCCCTAGCTGCTTATTTAGAATTATGGGGATCTAACTATGGGATACAGTCTGATTTTGTGTAGACACCTCTAACCTTTGACAGAGAATTCAGTCACACCTTGAACCCATCTCTATTAGAAGACTGTGCAGAGCACAAATGCCACATATGTGCACTCCAAACCAACCTATGGCACACATCAATCTATTAAAAATGGACCTAAAATCAGACAGCTATAGGTTGGCATAAGGTCCAAATTAATATACAAGTTGTACCTTATTACATGAGAGCATCATCAGTACCACTTGCAATTTTATCACCATTGGAACACAATTATCATTTGTTCCAACATTTTTATCTAGTTGTATGTGATCTAGCCACCAACACTGTATCTGCACAAGCTGATTAAACAGTACCAACGAATATTCCCAGGCATTGGAATCAAATTAACTTTTTTGCAATTTATCCATTTCCACACCCGGAACAAAATTTCTTCAGGCCAGATCTTGTGTGAGTGTCCATCCGCTCAGAATAGCTGACATGAGCTTCCACAATGCATTAACAGACCAAGCTTGGATGCACTGCACGGACTATGCAAACTACTAAATTCATATGGCATAGTACATGCTGATTAAAAAAATCTAATTAGATTTTTTGCAAATTTATTCTTATCAAGCTACCTCAATAAAGTAGTCAAACCTCCAGAAATTCTCAGTAGTAAGTGGATTACATTTTTCTGCAGGCACAGTTGGATGCTTAGAACTCTTAAGCAAGGCAAAGCAGAGTCATAGCATGATCACTTTCACCATCTGGTGCAATAGCTATTGGCCTAAGAGTGAGTAATAATTATAGCAATCCAGTCAAATTATAAATAACAAAGTCAAAGCTGGAATGCTGGTATAAACAGACACTAACATGGCAACACTCTCGCTGCCTGGCACAGGTATCACGTAGCACCCACTTCAGTCTGTAAAAATCTGTGGATCCACTTGTGAATTGGCATTTCACACAAAATGGACCTCCTCTACCACCAGACCTTCTTCCACAGGCTGTTCCCCAGTCTAGGTTTCACCACCTGTAAATATAGCCACATACCCTTGAAAGAGAAGGACATCAAGCCACTGAAAATTAATGAAGAAATGTAGAGAGGCTATTTTTCTGTATTAAAACTTTTCCCGTACAATAAAAACACGATATCTGTAAGTATACCATATACATTTTGGGTTGCTTCACTTCATTTTATTTCTAGTCTGGTCTCATGGTGTGAACATCCATTAGTAGATAAAGAGCATGCTTTTTGTTTAGTTTTATTGGTGAGGAATCCAGTGTCTGTGATTCAAGGTCTGTGATTAAAAATGCAAGTTAGAACTGTAGTAAGAGGTTTGCTTCAGCTAAGCAGCCAGGGACTGGAACAGTAATCTAGCTGCAAGCCCTCTCAGAAAACTTCCATGAAAAATGCCTCCTCCAAAGTCAACTGCTGGACCTCAAATCTTTGTTCAGGTCAGACGGGTACATAACAAATCCTCTCACCACACATCCTATTCTACCATGTTTAAAAATATCCACCCTTCTCCTTGATCCCTGCTACAGCCAGGGGATGAACAAACCAAGGCCAGAAGGAGAAAGAAAACCAATCCCAAGTGCCCAGCTCCCATGGTGGCCCACAGAACAAGCAAGCAAAAAGGCCAGGCATAACTCTGGTATTGTCTCGTCCCTAAGGCTGGGCTGGAGGAGCAACAGTGGGAGTGCTCTTGTCATCTGTCACACAGACAGTGTGACCCTCCCTTACCACCTCACACCAAAACCAAATCTACAGTTGACCATTTAAAACATATTCAGTAAAATACAAAGGAGAATCTGTCAAGCACTGCAGTGCAGGGCAATCAGACCACAGTTCTGGGAATCTGAGTAATTACCTTTTCTTATATTTTTTTTACTACATTGTCCTTTACAAAATCATAAGGCAACATAAAATCCATGCAAGAGCTTTTTTTTTCTACTCCATTTTTCTTTTTCACAACTTGTTTTTACTTCTTCCCCGGCCACGTTTTGCTCTATCCTTTCCTCTCCTCACTTCTCCCTCAGTTTCCCTAAGGCCCACCTCCTTCCTGTGCTGGGCACCGGCAGAGCTGCTGGATCTGGTGGGATGGCCCTGCCAACTGTTAGGGCTGTCTGACACCTCACATGTGTCACCCACTTGAAGTGCAGCCTCCAAAGGCAAGTGCAGACTGAACAGTTTAGGGAACTTGCAGATGAACAGTTCCGTCACTGCCTGGACCAAGGTCATGACAAATACAGGGTCTTCCTCACACTGCACCATTGTGAAGACTACTCCAGACTATTTTCTGAGAAACACCATTGCCTCTGGCAACAGGGGAAGGATGGGGCACCCAGCATCTTCCTACTGCTGCTCTGAATTCCACCTAAATTTGCTATGTCAACCAAAGAAGCTAAGCTAAGCAGAGTGTACTGCTGTAGAGTAGGCAGATGGATCCACTCCACCCTCACCCTTCTTTGTCCACTCCTTGGAGCTCACTGGGATGCTTTGCAAGCCAGTTCACTCCTCTGAGCAACAGAAAACTGTTCTCATTTTGGGGTGGATCAGAGCAACTTCAGTAGAGGAAGACCCAGCACACAGCCAGAACTAGGACTGCCCTGCTAGTGGCAGCAAGCACACAGATAATCTCTCTAGGCAGCATCTCGAGCCAAGCTGGAAAAGGAAAAGCAAAATCTACTTTCACATAATTACTAGACACCTCCTAGAGCTGAACATCTACAACACCTTCCAACCTCAGTATGTTTGTGTAAAGACAAATATTGACTGACACAATATTTTTAAAAGTCCATCATTTAAATCTCCATCTGTTCTGGAGCACAGGCCAGAGATCATAATCTTCCACATTAGTCAAACTGTACTAGGGTTAAAATTCAGCACACCTCTGATTGAAGATGACAGAGAGGTTATAAACAGATACTATACTGAAGTTTTCTAGAAAACACACAGCAAATTACTGCTGTGTACAGTGCTTTCTGTTTGGAGCAGTAGAAGTAACTTTCAAGTGGAAGTGAGAACACAGAAAACCCGTTAGCATTCTTTACAGAAACTTTGCACCATTTATTAGTCACATATTTTGGCATTTTCTATTGACTATGTGTGTTAAGGGATGGGAGAACAAATGTTATTTACCTCCTTTACTTACCACTGTTACAGTGCACTATTAATAAGAAGCACGTCAGTTCCACTCTGTAGAGGTTACAGAGGGGGGAAAAAAGCAACATCAGGCTCAGGCCAAGCGTCCCAGGCACATAAGTAACTTGTCTAGCCATCTCCATGGTCCTGGCCACATTCCAGTCCTTGCACTATGAGCTGGTCCCTCATCATATGCTGGTGAAAACAAAAATGTCCAGAGTGATCTTGAGTGGTATCTATCACGCTGATTTTTTTTTTCCCCTCTCAGTACAACAGTATTACTCGACAGGGTGGAATGAAGTTTTTTCCAGCCATACTCTGGCTCCTCTGGAAAAGCTGGCATCCACCAGGTGTATGGCCCCGCTCTTGGAGCAATGAACTGAGATCTTTTTTTCTTACAAACCAGCCTTTCCAAGACTCTAAGTTCCAGCTGGTTCACCTATCAGAAAGTGAAAGAGTGCAAGCTTACTGCTGTTTCAGAAAATAAGTATAACCATCAAATGACGCATTTTATCTCTGAAGGTTTCCAGATCGTTCTAGCGGAATTATCCTGGGTCATAAACACAGTATGTTGGGGGAACAGCTGCACATTATATTTCAGCTAAGGTCTATCCTTTCTCCACTTAGCTCTCTCTTCAGGCCAAAGTCAAACACTATGAGACAAATATATCTCTTATAAATCACATCTTTCAACAGCAACAGTTGGCCAGCTTGCTGACATGTGGATGCTGCAGAGCACACTCCCTCAGGCCATAACCAGTGAAGTCAGCCCACAGATCCAGCTGCACCAAGGATGGAAACAAGGAAGGACTGAGAATGGGAGGCAGGTGCTTTCTTGCATTAGCAGCGACCCTCTCTTGAGGCACCCAAGGAGAGAAAGAAGCTGCTTGGGGAAAAAGGAAGAAAAGAAGAGGGATAGGAAGCTATGCAGAGGGACCAAAATGGTCTAGTTGAGGCAGTAGCTCTTGAGAAAAAAAAAGCCCTAAGCAGAGAACTACATATCCCCACAAGATGGGTTCATTTAAAACTCAGATTCTTTTGGCTGGTTAAAGAGACCATCATAGCCTCATAAGGCTCAGGGAAAAAAAAGCACAAGAAAGGGAGGGAACAATGTAATCAGATCTGCTAGTCCATTAGACCTGAGATAAAAGGAAGGGAAGGAGGAAGAAAACAATTTTGACGAGAAACCAGAAGTCACACAGAAAAGAAATGCAAAGGCTTGCCTGTAAAAAACTTAGGGACATTGCATTACTGAAGGAAAAAAAAAGTATAAAAATCAGGTTATCAAGGGTAATGAAGTTAGGTTTAACTGGAACAGAAGGGAAGGAAGGTCTATGAGGGGACAGGACAGGAAGGCTTCAGGAAGCCAGGTCAGGACTGAACAGCACAAAGGAGACATGCACAGAAAGCCTGCAGAGGCAAGACAGGATGGCTAGGGGAGCAGAAACAATACCAAAGTGAGGACAAGATGAAGAAACAGTAGAGATATATTTACAGGGCTCTGTTGGCAACAAACAAAACAATAATTGGTGACCCAGACAGCAAATTCCATACAGAAGCTGCACTGGAAACGAAAATTCTGGCCTTTCAATACGTAAAGAGGGCTGAAATTAAAGACAGCTAGAGACTTCTTGCCAAGATCTCCATGACAGCACAGGAGGCAATGCTTTTAAATTGAAAGATTTATACTGGACATAAAGAACAAATTTGTTGTCATGAGGACAGTGAAAAACTGGAACAGGCTGCCCAGAGAAGTTCTGGGTGCTCCATCACTGGAAGATATCAAGGTCAGGCTGGATGGGTTTGAGCAACCTGGTCTAGTGAAAGATGCTCCTGTCCACAGCAGTGGGATTGGACTAGATAATCTTTAAAGATTCCTTCTAACTCTACTACCTATGACTCTATAATGACTTCCAACCTCCACCCCTGTGTCCCCTTAGCAAACAGTCCTGAAATTCAGTGGCTGTGTTCTGGTCTATCCCAAAGCTGATTCACAGAGCAGCAAATTAGTTTCTTATAATATCCTCCAATAACTCATGTAAGGGTGGCCTGAATGACAGATTTCATCACTGATAATGATCCATATCACACACTTTTTACACAAACACATGATGCCTTTCTCCTGATGTGCACAGCAGACATGCTGGATTAAAAAGGAAGAAAAAAAGATATAATAAAGGTGGGATTTTTACACTTTATTGGAGAGAAGAGAGAGACAGAGAAGTGAAGAAAATAACAGTTTTACAACTATAAGAGTCACCTGTAACACTGGAAAACTGGCCTCTGGTAAATGTCTCCTTTAATCCTAAGTCTTACAGTAAGCATAAATATATCATTTAGTTCAATGACATGACTAGATAAAATCAGAGTTTCAGAACCACAATAAGATAGGGATGTCAACAGACAGAACTAGAAAAAAAACATATTGAAAACAAGAGGGTTTTGTAGCTTTTTTAAATCTCATTTAGATTAGAAGGATTAAAAAAAAACCAAAAAAACAGTCAGGACAACAAAAATATTACCTGGCACCAGGAAAACATTCCTCTGGCACAGAATACATATTTCTGCTCATTCTGGAGATACTCCAAAAACCTCCTTGAAACATTCTCTAAAGTTATGTATGATTTTCCATCCTGGTAAGTTAGGTTCCTGTCAGTGTTTCACAAAACAATCCTTATTTACCTACTCTTCTTCTCACATTTTCCTGCGTTTTCATTTAGCAGTCACAAAATCATCAACAGTATATATTTTGTCTGATTATATCCCATGCATTTTCTGTCACATCTATACTGTCCTTTACTCTTTGCAGTGCTTAAAATTTAGCACAACACACCCAAAAAAACTAATAGTAATAGTAATAATTAATAATACCATCGTCATCTAAGGGAATCCCCACATTTTTAGGCTTTTTGTAAGGTTTAGAGAGGAGACTAAAGGTTGCATAAATGCAAGCTACATGTCTTGAAAAGGAATTCAGATTGTTTTTTGATCAAATCTGCCAGTGACTGGGTGCTTTGAATACAAATTTGAAATGCCCCAGACAGACAGAGCACATCCAGGTCACAGTAGCAAGGCCCTTTCCATTCCAGCATCAAACCTGGCAAACAATATGCCAGGGGTACATGCGAGGACAAGCCCTCAGCAGACAGACGGGAAGGAGCATCCCTCCTGTAACTGCCAATTTCTGGTGAAGTCTTCCAAATCAAACTGAGGTGGTAGTCATGCAATTATAAAAAACAGGAGATGAAGAATGGTAATAGAGCCTTGTGTCTGGGACATGAGCTCCTCTGACTTGGTGGCAGAAAAAATGACATGTACTCCCCTGCAGCTTCCTCCTCCCCAACCATAAAATGCATTCCATAATTTCCAATAAAAGAGACATACTAAATTCTGCAAGAGATGGCAACACTCATTACAACTAAGCTACAAAACCAAATACCAAATTCTGAAAGATATGATTAATACCTCCTTCACCCAAAAGAATTTTTAAAGAAGTTTGAATCAAAAAAATTTTTAACTTCAGTCATACAACAGCAGCAAAGTCAAGATCACTGAAGACTTGGTCTTGGGACTTCCACACACATAGGTTAGAAACAATTACAAAGACAAGTGAGAGAAAAACAATAGTGAAGAACAAGGTAATCTTCGATTTCCATGTCCTCTAATCCAGCCCTAGTTGAAGCCAAAGAACCAAAATCCATACCTTATATTCTTCCTTGATGTGGAGAGCAGGCAGAGGTTATATGTATAACTCTCATGCTTAACATTAGACCTTTCAACCAGGTAGAACAAAGCACTAAATCTGCAACTCCCCTGAGTTCTCATGCACACAGGAACCAAAGGCAAGCAAAAGGCTGATGCTGCATGCATATCAACTCTATTCCTCCAAACACAACAACAAAAGAGAAACTAAAAATAGGCAACTAATTGAAAGAATGGCTACTTAACACCCTCTCATCTCAAGTAGATTTCCTTAAAATAAGTAACAAAAACAACACACGTTCCAGAATCCAAAGTTAAAAGTGTTAAAATTGAACAAACACACACACACAAGCCTTTTTGATAATGAAACTCATGGTCAACACCACCTTTGATTGTCAAGAAAGTGTTGTGGAATCAAAAAACACAGTCTAGGCACTGCTATCACACCTGCCAACCCACCCACATGCTGAAGCAGCCATAGGTCTTGACAGTGCCAACAGAGGTGGAAAGCAGGGGCTGTAAATCACAGCCTTGCACATTTAAAAAAAGAAACTGTTATAAGGTTTTGGAGCAAGTGTTAAAAAAATGCATTTTAATGGGTGTCCAGGCCAAGCCCTTCAAACAAATTACTACAAATATTGAAATATAGATCTGGCATTAAAAGGAGCAGGTCACACTTTAATCTTACAACTGGGATAATATTTCCTTGCTACAGAGAACATTCCTAATTAATGAATGACTTTCAGCCCCAGCTAACCGATGTGTAGAAAGCACCAGAGCTATCTAGACTACCTTGAGAAAAGAAAAAAAGTAGTTTCTCTCTTCTCTAGCCTTGCAGAGACAAAGCAGCGGCCAAGGTTTCCAATTATCCAGGGAACACAGAACCTGCTTGACAGCAAGCAGATCTGATTAATGCCTGTACCCTCATGACGTCAGCACTCCTTCTTTGAAAAGGATCAGTCTCCAGTTTCTGATAAAGATCACTTCCAAGTTTCAGAAATCAGCATAAAGTTAGTGTTGATGATGAAAATGAATTCTGTTCATAGTCTCAAGAATATAACGACTACTTTAAAGAGAAGCAATAAAAAAGTAAGCAAAATGTGACTTCGACTCCTTTTGCTATTCCAGTTGAAGGGTCAAAGGAATTAGGCGGCCTGCCACCAACTCAGTTCCTGCAACTAGTGGTCCTTCCTGATAAATAAGGAAAGAGGGCAGCCAGTCCACAGACGCAAAATTTTCATGTAGAGCAGAAAATCATATTTGAATGATGGCCCTTGCAGAGCTCACAACAGGTACGTCAAATTCCTGCTTCCACTCCCTGTTTCTCAGCCACTACTGGTCTGTCACTTGATGCTTGGACTTGGTTGCATTGCATGCACAAGCTCACCAGCCAGTGCTGGAAGCTGCCCGAGTTTCACAGTTTCACTCCCCAGACTGTTTTTGATGCTCTGTCCTTCTCCAATACCTCTCATCTTCAGTCCTGCATTTCCATTACACACCTATTAATAGCTGGAGAGGCTGGAGGAGGGAGAAGTCATTTACAGGTAGGTTCTCACTTTAGTAACACAAAGAGTTATAGAGGAGAGAACAATGGAGTTGAGGTTTCCAGCCAAAGTTTGGGGGCAGTACTACCACTTTACTCCACTGTGATTAGCAAGTCCCATACATAACTTCCCACAGGCACCTCCCTTGTTTTCTGGGTGCCTAGCTTGCAAGGCGGAATGTGAATTAAACAGTCATGACACATATATAAAACCTCTGGGTTAGATTTTCCAAATCTAAAGCTAGCTACAAGTTTTCTAAATTGCAAATTCTTTATTTTTGTTTTCTTCCATACCCCATTTTTCAAGTGCTGCAGTAACAGAGCTACTGAACGCAAAAAAAAAAAAAAGCTAAAACCATTAACTATTGTTGTTAGAAGTTCCAAACAGCAAATGGGTTTGGGCATGTAGGTAGAGCAGAAAAAGTGAAGAGCCTAAAAGTTTCTAAGCAGAATCTTAATTCATCACTTGCCAAAGGAAAAAAAAAAGGCATACGTGATCAAGAGTACAGTTATGTCATGTATTGAAGAAAAGGTCATACCTCAGGAGCTCCAAGCTGCCCAACAAACCCAGGGGAACAAATAAGACTTGTAGACACAGCAGAATTGTGTTAAGTCTGACACTGCAATGAACTGAAAAGTTTGCACAGCCTTCAGATGAGCGCTGGCTCCCTGCCAGCCAGCTTGAACCATAAACAGAACAAGCCTCCTTCTGCCTTTAAGTGTTGTGTGGACATATTCAGAACATGATAAAAAGAGGCATGAGAGGACACTGAGAAAGAAGTCATACCTCTGTGCATCTGATCACACAAAGCTGTTTTGTTTTGTTGTTTAATACCAGGATGCATTCAATGCAGCTGAGACAAAGAACATGGAAATGCTATTTCCATGTTCTGGAAGTGCCCTTAGCCAGCCATCATCTTCAGTGTAACAAAAGTGGGGATGAGGAAATCAGGTAATTTCCTGCAGAGGTCTGACTATAAAACACACCAATTCATCGAGAAGTTACTTGCATAAGGATTACAGTGAATGAATCCACACTAATTATCCAAGGAGCAGTAACTCCCAGACAGTGCTGGAGACACTGCAAATGTCCGCTGCATTTGAAAAAAACTGCACCATCTCAGGTAGTTGTGTTGTATTTAAATAATAAATAAATCAACACACATAGCACTGTGGAGTTTAAAATATTCTAAACTTAATCTACATAATATCAAAACAACCTGAAACATACTTCATGGCTCAAGGATCAGTAATTTAGAGGTAAGCAACAGAGTTCCAGATTTCAGAACTAACAGCATGGAACAAAAGATCAATGCCAACTAGGAAAGAAATTATTAACATATGTGGTACAGCACTAGCAATGTAGTGCTAATTGCTAAAACTACAGTATTATAATAAAGAACACAGATGGTATTTGATATAAAAATAAATAAATGAGAGCATCAAAAATGACTTGTTGCAAAAAAAAAAAGAGCCTACATTAGCTTAATTTGTTTAGCAACAAATTATGTTCTGCACTTTGCAAAATAAGAATTTATAGTCAAAATGCAACTTAGTAAGTACACAAACCAATGCCAGGACTACATTTGTTAAAAAACAGTCTTCATCTCACAGATTTCACAGGTCTGTTCCTGGAAGCTGGGGAGTATTTCCACAAATGCTGAAAGAGATGACAGCCAAGGCTTGAAGCTGAGCAATACTCTTTTTTTCTAGCCCACTCCTAAACAAAGAACAGCACCCTTCAAAGTTTTCTGGGGGGAGCAAAGGGGGAAGGTTTATCTTCGTATCTTTGTTTGTATACAGCTAAATGAACGCAGCAGACAATAACCCATTGGACAGAAAACCCAGGACAGAAAAGACTTTTTCAACTCACTGTTTAATCTGTTTTTATCCTAAAGCCTAGAAGCCAAAAAATCATTACTGCATATTCTTAAAAAAAAAAAAAAAAAAAAAAAAAAAAAAAACAAAACAAACTTTTTAAAATGCCTGAGCATGTTGTTTTTATTCTGGAAGCCTATCTGTTTTCTATAAGGATATCAGTCAAGCTGTAATTATGCTTGCAAGCATAGAAAAAAAAGTTGTTTTTAATTTCTACCTTAAGATATGGGAAAGTAGTTAGCTTTGATGCCAGTTTCTTCTAGTCACTTATTTTACCAGTATCATTCACAGTTTCTAATGCAAACCAGATGATAACAGCCCAATTCTGACTAGCACACTAGCTAGGTGTGTCATTTCCACCACCTGTTCTTTAGCAAAGCAGAAAATAGTAATCTCTTTTCCCATTTTTATACCATAGTTGATCTTGTTCTGTAGCTCACACACTATTTACATGACTGAAAACAAAAAGTGCTTAAAGTGTTAGCACAAAGAAGCTCCTGTGCCAGGAAACTCTCACTGACATCTCCATGCATAAGCCCAAGAGGCAGGACTCCAGGTGCCACTGGAAAAGGGCTCCCAGCTCCTTTGCTACACAACCCATGGTGGCTGCAACACTGGGCTCATCTGCACAACACTTTATATTACAAGTGCGGATCACTCTGCGTCACTGGTTCACACTGCAGCCAGGCCAGAATTCCCCGGCACTTATCCACGCTGTAAGAAGGACTTCCCTGCACTTACCACAACATGAAAAATGCTACATTTTCTGTACCAGAATATTTAGGTTTCAGAACAATTTTACTGTTCCCTGTTGAATAATCTTTGTGATTAAAAAAATAAAAAGAGAGAGAGAGAAAAAAAAAACAACCAAAAACTGGACACTATTATTATTAGGAGCTGGACTTGAGGATGCCTGTGGGTCCCTTCCAGCTCAGGACAGTCTCTGATTCTGTGTTACTGAATAGTTTCCAGGAAAAACTGGTATAATTAACTGTGAAAGTGAACACTGGTGACAATCCCAGTACTGCATTATATGAATACACCTAGGGAAGTTGTACTTTTTTTTTCAATGTGGCATAATTGACCCATAGCAAAATAAGTCTTCCCAATTTATTTCTTATTACTATCCCATTTTGATTAGAATTTACTCTTTTTCCTCTGGTAGACAAAAAAATCAATTTTTTTCATACAAAATTGATCATGTTGTGTTTGTATGACATATGAACTCAGACCATCCAAAATTCCTTTCATAATTCCTTAATTTATTGACCAAATATACACTTTACTTTTAGTGCTGAGTATTAAATACAGATATTTGTACTTAAACTTCACATCTGAGGATGAAAAGCATAAAATAGTCAGTAATGATTTAGGACCACATACACTTCAGAGTTACATTGCAAATGTATCTTACACAGTTGATCACATCTTATTATAAGGCAACTCTTATTAATTCATTATTTTTAAAAAGCCCTAACCAGTATCTTACTCCTCAAGCCATCCTTTACAAGTACTGTTTCCAGAAAATAATCCTTCTTCCAGGCCCTTCCTTTACCAGAAGCTGACTCATGTATCAACACAAACCTACTGTTTTAAAGTAACACTGGTAACACTGCAGTGTGGAATTCAGCAGTGATACATAAAACCTGTTTGTTTACAACCTGTTGGCCACTTCCATGCCAAGCACAAGACTGTGAACAGCTTTCGCTGCCACACCTAAACCAGACAATAACCAAAGGGTTCAGAACACTATAAGCATGTTTTCACAAAATACGAGACCTCCTTCTATGTGTAGTTCAGATTGATTAATAATTAGTTAATTACTAACAAGTTTTGGAACTTTTTTTAATATGTAGGCTTGGTTTTGCTCACACTTGCTATTTTTCCCCCTGCTCCTACACAGTTCAATTTTCAGTTAGACAACTCTGTACAAAAACAAGAGAGAAAATATTTTGTTATTAATGCTTGATGTCAACAAAGATAGATGCAGAAGAAACTTAGTCAAGAGTACAACATATGATTGTACATTTTATTACCAACTTAGAAGACAGGGGAATAAAACCAAAATCAGCTTTGCTGCAAGCATGAGAGAGGGTGGGACTCCATCATTCAGATGAGAAAGCCATTTATAAATAACGGAGGCTGACACTTTAGAGGATTAATTACAGCCTCACTCCCAAGTCATTGCCGTAATGAAGGCACCCAGGAAGAGAGATGTACATGCTTGTTTGTTTTTATTACATCTCTTAAAGACTGCTTGGCTTTGTTTAGCTTCAGTTATCATGGTCTGTAAACACACAAGCTCCAAATTAGAGGACTTGTAGAACCATGTAGAGCACATTTCACTTACTGCAGTCTCCCATTTCTGCCACAATCCCAGAGGTTTCCTGCAGCTAAGCCAGGGTCTCATTTGTATGGAGACATCACAGGAGGCACAGCCAGAGCACTGGGGCTGGCACAGGGAGACCTCCCCACCCCCTTGAGAGCAAGGCTGCTCAGAAGCTGCAATGAAAAATTTCACTGGACAAGCTCAGAGGTGACATAAACCAGCAACTCACTAGTGAAAAGCAAACACGGCATCCACAGCCAGTGCCTACCAGTGTCTGCACGGATCCAGCCTCAGCTCGTCATGGATCCTGGATATCAACATTTGCCCACTGCCTACAGAAAACACTGGAGCCCAGCTTTGTACCACTAAATCCATCAGCAGAATTGGGCAACAGCATTGACAGTTGCAGCCGAGAACACAAAGAACAGTTAAGTAACCAAATTTCAGTCACTAACAATGAAAACAAAAAAAGAATAAAAGAAAGTTTGAATATTAGGGATAAATTCACAACAAACTATTTGCAGCTGAATAATCCAACACTACCTACAAGCAATAGGGGAGGTGGGAGGGAAGAAAGAAAAAATTCACACAGAACAAATAAGATTTCTTAATTTCCTTTAATTTATAAAGGAAAGGGACTAGAAAACTTTATTATGATTTATGTGCTCTCCTCATGATGTTCTATTGGATGCTCATGCTAAAGACAGGTTTAATCTCCAGCCACATTCTTTTAATAGCAATTGTAGTTTATGTTCCAGGACAAGTGCCAGTAGCTAATGATCCTCCTCTTATCAATTCTGCCTTGATGGAATGAAAACTCATTTTCCTGGTCTTGACACACAAAGCCCCTTTCTTGTATATTACAAATACATACATATAAAATAATTTGGGTAGTGGAAAGCATTTAACAAGATCAGGACCAGCAGTATGGCCAGACATAAGGCCAAACAAAATCCCCTTTTGGCAAAGACGTTTTGCGACCAACCCTTTCCACTTCACTACTACTGTAGCTGCTTAAATTCCTCTGGCTACAGGAATTTTACAGGGAAGTATTTGTCCATGGGATAGTTCCGTCTCACTGTGGATTTGCTTTTAATAAACAAGTATTTTTCTAAAACTAAAAAAAAAAAAAAAAAAAAAAAAAAAAAGAAATAGGTAGTGCAACACATGTACAAAGAAAATACACAAGTGTAGTGGATAAAAAAATTGCTCAATATCACTCTGTCAGCCATGCTTTTTTCCTACCATTTTCTTACCATCAGTAGGAATTACCAGTTCAGATGACAAGCCAGAATACATTCAGGAAGTTCAAAACTCATATCTTCTGTTCAGAATTGGTCCTCGCCCCTTGGGTGCTCAGTTCAGGACACCAGTGATGAGTACATTTAAACCACAGGCCACAGAAGTTAAACAGGTTAGAAGCTCACAGAAAAATAAAAAAAATCTGATAGGAAAAATTTTCAGGGACACAAGACCCATTAGGGTGCCTCGTCTAAGTAGCTGGACAAGTTATTTGAGACAGCACGAAAAATCTGCCTCCTCACCTGATAGCGAAGTGGGAACTCTGGATCCATCTAACATTTCTCACTCATAGTAGCAATGCTGGAATAGGCAAAGATGCCCAGTCTCCTAAAATCATAGTTAGCTTTGTCAAAGAGGTACTTAACAGAAGCTTCAGGTGTCCTATTCTCCCACTATGCATCAACTTTTGGTTATAACATGCTCTGGGGTAACAGACACTTACCTAGGAGTCACTTCTGCATAGTTGTTAGGGAACACACACAATTCATCTCACTTTCCTTTTCATTATTAATTGTTAGACTTCTAACTCAAGGCTATCTTTATCTTACCCCAGTACCAATCTGATTAACGGATGCAAACCTTTCACCTTTCAATTACACAGTAAATTTTCACTCCTTCGTGAAACTGATTAATCCTGTCATATCCTTACCCATAGATAACTTAAAATGTGTCTTCAGTACAGAACCAATTATCTTTGACCGATAAAGGAGGCATCCTTCCTTCTTCTTATTTCCTTTGGGTCATGATTTTTTTTTTCTACCTATCAAGTCCTCTTAGGTGAGGTGTTTTCACTGCAAGAACAGTGAAAAGTGAACTGTGAAACAGCACCATCAATCTCATGCTTTTAATATGTTAGCCTTGGATTAATACTCAACAGGATATGTAGGACAAGTACTGGAAGTCCTCAGAAGCAAAAAGCTGAGACAGTTTGCAAAACATGCTAGAAGAGGCTAAATGAAAACAAGCACAATCTGAACATGGGTGGTTGATTGGATGATCTGTTCCAGCCCCAAGTAACCTTCACTCAGTGACTCTGTGATGGTCACAACAGCTATGCAGCATCCACCTGGGTCAGGTGTGGTGAGGAACCACAGTGACACTGTGTAGAGAGGAAACACAGCCAATGTCCAGCACTCTTCCCCTGAATAATTAAATGCTTGTCTAAAAGACCACTTTAGAAGTAGCAGACTGCCTGGAGAAAGGATTTTTGCTCTCTGTTCTGTTAAGCTGGTTTCCAAAAGAGAAATCAGCTTTGAATAAGTAATGCACAGTGTGCAGCGTCTAGGGGAAAATGGCTACATTTACTTTAAACACAGTTAAAACAAAAACATTCATGAGTTACTAGGCAATCAGGATACATTTTCTTTCACTACTGGATATGAAATGTCAGAAAGATCCTATGGAGTAAAAACGACAAAAACAAAATAAAACCTAAAAATTCTTCTAATGCCATTAAGAGCATAAAGATCTCAAGATAAACTCATATGACACTTAAACATACAAGAATTAAAGCATGAACATTTTCCACTAGCCTCTTTTCCAAAAGACCACTCACACAAAAACAAATTCTCCTCTTTCTTCCCTTTTTTTTCTTTGTAAAATATGTCTCTGTTTGGGGAAGTGGAAACTTTCAAATGCACAGATGTTTGTGATTGCAGACTAGCAGCCTGCTGGGAGCCATTAATGGTGTAGAGAGTAAAGTTACTCAATCATCTATAAGTCACTTTTCAAAAGTGTTACACTCAGTCGAGGGAGTGATTAATGGTGTCCAGCAATGACACAGATTACCCCCTGCCCATGCAAGCTCTTTGATTTTAATGCAGTTAAGCTACTGAAGTAAACAAACCAATTTGGGTGTTCAACGAGCTCTTTGTCTCATTAAAAATTATTTGACTAGACTAGTGGTAAAAGAATATTGCATATGTCCCCAAACCCAATTTGGCATTCTGTAATCATAGCAGCAATTACATTTGCAAAAACAAAAAAGTTTAGAAATTAACGGTAGCAGAAAATGGTCAACCTTTCATTAAGGACTTTCATTATGGATTTTTGTGCATAACAAAATTAATATTTTCTAATCACCATGGTACAGCAAGCAAGCTTCTGTATGTTCCAAAGAGGCCAACAGCAACTACAGGCAAAAGTTTGAGAAAGTAGTTGCAAATTTGCTGTTCAAAAGCAGACAGCCCTCTGCTCCTCCCAAGCAGGCCTCCTGCAAATTGCAGGTCCTTCACCCCTCAAGAACACCTGCTGCAGTTTGATGTCCAGCTGAGCTTGGCACTTCATGTCAGGACAAGTTTTCCTTCCCTCCCTTGTACAACCAAAATGATGAATATGAATGCAGCAAATTGAATTATCAAGGCTGAGGCATTTTGTTTCATTATTTAAATGTTGGGTGCCCCATAATGATTGGAATTCACTCTTCTGGCAGCAAATTTGAGTTCACAATACCCGTGAGTGTTTGGCTACCTTTGTGCTCCACGCACATTTAGTGACTGCCTCAGAAATCACAGGGAGAACCCAGGCACTTCAGCAAAGCTGAAGGCAAACCTCTGCCCAAGGAGTACCGGAGGGAGTACCCACTGTGGGCATGGCCTGATGACCACTTCAGTTGTTTTTGAGGTGATGCAATAGGACAGTGTCCCAGAGCTATTTATGGTGCTAACACCACCAGCTCTGTGTGAAGTCCCACACCAGTCCTGGCCCCTGACAGCTAGCTGCAGCAGGGCTGTGAGATGGCTTTGTGCGCCACACCATAGCCTCAGGTGTCACTTACACCACGGCTCAAGCACCTTCCCTGTGCACCTCACAGCCTTAACACTTCTACTGCTTAGCAGAAGCCTTACTTTCTGTTATTCACAGAGTAGCAACATTAAAAGATTACAAGACCTCATCTAAAGTGGAGATGACAGCATTGCCACCCTCGGTTTTAGGAAATGTCACTGGACACGTATTTCACAATACATCAAAGATTGCTTTCAAACCTTCAAACAGTTATCAGAGTCTCATTTTTCAATACATTCCTCCCAACAAATTGATACCAGCCTTCCGCATCTTATGTCTGAGAACAATGTATCCGTTTCCCACGCATCCTGATCAGCCTCTTCACTCTGAACTCACTCCAAACCCATCTCCTAACACCCTGCTACTTCCTGACCACTCCTCTCAACCTTTCTTTTATCCTTCTCACACAATTTTTAGTACTTAATCTACACAAAGCCACTGCACCCCAACCTGATAGGAAGTTGGTAAAACCTGCTTAAATTGAACAAAACGCAATGGATGGCAGGGAGAATTATTTTCCTTTGGCAGAACAACATATTCAGCATTCAAAAAGTATAATAATAAAGACATATTCCAGATCAGGACAAATAATACAGTTCACATACATATATCTGATGAGCATTTTAAGCTCCCAGTGTGTCATGGTACAGGACCCCTAAGTAGATGTTGCTGTCTGGTAAATTTACAGAGGAGGGTCAATCTATGATAGGAAAAGCACACAAAAGTGACAAAAAGAAACAAAGCTTAGCGAACAGGGGTAGCATTTTATTTTTTTTATCAACACATAATTTGGGAGGGAGGGTGGGAGATGGTTCCAGCCATGTCATCCTCAGAAGAGACATAATCCATATCAAGAAGGCCAAAGGCTTGCTCCAAATGATACTATTATATAGCATTAGAAAGCAGATTTTTGTCACTGCTCCCAATTTTCACAGGTACTCCAAAACATGGGAGAACTTACAGTACCCAGACTGTCAAAGTCAGTATGTAACAACTATAACCATCCAGGTTACTTTTTACCTTATTTCTAACATTCTCATAGATCAATTTACTAACTCCTCTGTTGTACTTAATATGCAAAGAAACTTGCAAGGTTCTAATTAAAAATAATCACATATTTCCAGCAAGATGTATCTGCATGTAGCTTTGGTTCCAAATACAAGGTGAAATATAAGAGAAATATGTTGACTTGCTAATGTATTAAAAAAAAGTTTACATTTTTACAGCATGCTTCCTTTTTAGCTTTTAAGCTTTGTGTCCTACTTTCTGGTCTATTAAAAGATTTTTTTGCTTTTTAATTTAAATTATCTTCTCTTTACCCATTCTTCATTTCTTAGTTGACAGGATATTATTACTCCTTGTGGAGAATTCTCTTCGATACATAAGACTACTTTAAAGCTGCATTTAATTATTCTCACTCATTTCCTCACCTGAAGCAGCGGCAATGCTATCTATCCTATTCTTTCAAAGGAGCTCCATACATAAATAAAACCTAAAGAATCAAAACCAGAGCATTAATTGTTGCTGTAAAACTGAACTGAGCTATGCAAGGAAGCTACAGATACTGAAACCTAGAAATCTGAAGTCAGCATGAATGGATTTCTGCGTCAGTTCCACTGCAACTTTCTTATTTGACCTCTGCAAAACATCCCTTGGTTTAATGCAAAGGACAAAGCAGAAAAGGCACATAGGTTTTTTTTTTGTCGAGGTTTTTTTGTTAAGCTGTTCTTACCTCTAGCACATGAGAGTTCTTATAGCTCCATCTTGAATTATGTCTTCTCAGATAAAAATCTTCTCCAGTCTGTAACCTGTCCACAAAAGTTGAGAAATTTCATTGTTTTCAATTATGTTTTGTAGAAAGTGGGCAAAGGTGATCTGACAGCATCGAGATAACAGAAGAGTGTTTAGAAGTCAATAAATGTTGTTAATGATTTCTATGCCTGATAGCTAAAATTGCAATTTTAGCTTCCTAACAGAGTCAGGAGGCTGCAAAGAACTCAGTAAGGCACCAGATAAAGAAAAAAAGCCCCCTACTGCTCAGTCAATAACCACTCTGAAATTATAAAAGCAGAAAGACAAGCCATTTTCTGAAGACAGTCCAGGTGTTAATCATACAAGGAAATAGCTTAAGGCATAACTTGCTCTCCTCTCCCTCATCATTTTTCTTTTTTAAATAAAAGCTTGTTTTTCTCACAGCAGTGTTTACATACAGCAAAGGCAGTGAGTTCTTACAACACCTCACATTTCAAATGTCATTCAAGCTGTTTGTCAATCTGTCCTAAAATGTCATATCATAAAGAACTAGATACATTTTCTACTTCTCATGCGAGTCTGCAGCTGTCACCTAAACAAGACAGAGAACTTTCTTCCCCACATCTAAAGCATCTTTGTCTAAAATTAGTGTAAAAACTCACAACAATATGGGAATAATTTATTTCTGTGAAGCTTAAATCCTTTTTATAAAAAGAGATGAACCATCTAAGCCACAGATGTGGTTGTTCAGAGAGAAGAATCAAAAATGCTTTGCCTGCACAGGGTGCATTTACTGAGAAGCACAGAAGCTGAGGGAGAAGAGGAGTCCATGAATAAGCTCAGCCTTCAGGAGGTTGCTTTTCTCTAGCCCCCATCTAGGCCAGCACAACTGCTGTAGTTGAAATAAGCATTAAAATGGTCATTTTCAGGGAAGGGACAAAAGGTGCTGTTGCCTTTTTTTTTTTCTCCTAAATCTTAGAACATAGAAGAATTTAGAACAATTTTGGTATCTCCAGTCTTTCTTTTTATAAAATTCTGGTTATCTTAAATGTGTTTTTCAACTGTTCATGTTGCTGTCCAGGCTAACACTAGAACAGCATGGGATTTTTTTCTTTATCAGAGTATTAGAAGCTTATTAGTGCTCAATTTTTTAAATTATTTTTTAAATAAGTTCACTGAACTTGGATATAATTGACCTATTTACCCATACAGCACCTTCCACCGAAGCAGTCTGAACTCCTTTACAGAAGGTTTCACAGGCTTGTACATATTAGTTTCTCCCTTAGACAGGAGAAAGGCATTATAGGCCCCTATTTTTCTTAATCTGTTATTTAGGTGCCTTTATAATAGGTGTCACACTAAGACAATAACTACAACTTCATTAGATCTCATTACATAGCATTCAGCTTTCCCAAAATTCATCCTGTACTGAATACTTTCTTAGAAGGTTCATTTTGGTGCTTGCACTCACCCACATAAATCAATTTCACTTTGAAAGTAAACCAGATCCGCAGAACTCATTTCTGCTTCCAGAAATGTGGCTGCTCCCCTTGTAACACTGTTCACTTTCATGGCTGTAACATTTGCTCCTCCAAGATGCAAATAAGAAGCAGAGATCCTTGTGACACCACACCACACTACAGACCCATTAATGCCAGGTTTATATTGGTGGGCAAAAGCTTACTTTTCTTCCTGACTTTTTTTTTTTTTTTACTTATTGTTCCTACAATAGAAATACTTATAATTAAAAAAGCAAACTTGCTTAGGCCACTGGATTTAGGTTTTCTGAGCACTTCCATTTCCATAAAGACATGATGCATTCGCAATCACTTAAAATTACCTTTATTAAACATTTTATCTGTGTGGGTGTTTTCCCTGTCAGCTTTTTTAAAGCACAAGTACTGCTCAATCTTATCACTGTTTTGAAGCCTGCTACTAGTCTACTATGGCAAGTAAACACACTAAGTTTCTCCTATGAATCTTTGGAGAAATCACTGTCTTACCCACTGTACTCATTGTGTCCCCTTCAATACACATGAATGGCTTTCTCTTCACTCTAGTCATGAATATTACACCTAAAAATCCAGCCTCTTCAGCCCAGCATCACCTAAACTCTTACAAGTGAAAGTAATGAAAATATCAGACATCATCTAAATTAAGAATGAATAATTTCTTTTATCACCCAAGAAACTGTTGGAATACTCACAAGTATTCAATATGACAAGGAATTGCTGTAAAAAAAGCCTGTGACCAAAGCAATAAAGATCTGCAGATGAATCCGAAAATGTGAAGCAGCAGTCTCTCACCTTACAGATCATGTTAAAAAGTCAGAAGTCTATTTATAACCTCCAAAACATTAAGTAATACTCTCTGAATAAAAAAATTATGATCACATATAGTTAAAATATAAAAAATAAAGGAAACCGTCTTTTTCCTAGGTGTTTGTCCTCTAGAAGAATATTTACATACACACAGAGTTCTGTTGTCTCTCCCCACACCCTGCCCACACACATACAGTCATCTATACAGAGTGAGAAACATATGTTCTTGTTTCCCTATCTGAAAACAAACACAATAACTAACACCTGTACTCAGTAATTATGTCATAAGAAAATTCTATCTTACTTCTACAAGTCATTCCAGTGGGTTTTAAAGAAACCTGCTACCCACAGTGATTAAAAATCCTGTGTCCTGCTATTGCTCCAGAAACAGGAAGAAGAGGGCAAAATAAATGGAAAGAAAAGCTCAGTAAAGACTTTTCCCATATGACACTCATCAGAACCTACTGTAATTTGCATAAATATTCAAGTAATTAATCAAACAATCATATCCGAGCTTTGTTCCTCCTCAAGCTTTACATTCCCCTAATGCACGGATAGAACTTTTTTCAAGCTTATTTGGCCAAACTCTACTGGAATGCTACAAGCAAAAGAGAATAATGTGAAATAAATCACACTCAAACCTGCCAGCTGGCTGTGTGTTTATATGTATTATCAGAAAGAAGTCAGGATCTACTAATACTCCCAGCTGAAGTCAGCTGGAATTGTGCCACTGACTTCCATTCACGCAGAACCATGACACTAAACATCTCTGGCTAAGGCTTTGTTTTAATTCCTACAAAACACGTCTCACATTTTGATGCCATATAAAGAACCACAGTAGTAACAGTAAGGTAGCCTTGCATAAAACCATAAAATCTTTAAAATAAGTATGTTGAGACCTGCTTGAATAACAGAGGGTACTGAATACAATTTAGTGCATGTGACCACCTGCAGTACTATACCCAGGATACAATGCTAAATTTAGATTTCTGGATGAATGCCCACTGTAGGATATGCTATTTTTACTAAGTTCTGACATGTCTGTCCAATGGCACATCTCCATTTCTGAAGTGGTACTGAAAGGCTATTAAAGCTTCCAGTTAACGCTTGGCTCTAAACTGCAAATTATGAGTACTTTCACTAAACTGTTCTTCACATTCTGATTGACTTTACACAATAGAATGTACAAATAAAACCAAAACAAATACCTAAAAGCAGTATAACTAAAAAAGGGCCCTCTCCCCCTGAACTCTCTCATCAAAACACAAAATAACAGTATTTTTTATATATTAATGCAATTTTCATTTCAATGCACAGAAAAAAGATACAGAAGTAGCTTTCTCCTTCTAGGCATATTCTCACACATGCCAAAATAGAACCAAAAATGTAACAAAAAAACCCCACACGGATACACATATTACTGTATTTCACATAATAACACAGATTTTGGGGGCCACCACTCATCAAGTTTCAATTTAGACCTGTAAGCCACAAAGCACATTGAAAAATCCAGCTTTACATATGGTGGGGTTTGGTTTTTTCTGGTTTGTTTTTTTTTTTTTTTTTTTTTACATATGAATACAGAGATTTTTCCCAAGGAGATATTTTTAGCAAGGTTATAGGGTTAGCAAGTTGGGAATGAGCTTTAGCAGTTTAAGATTTCTCTCTTTCTACCCACATATGCTTCTTCCCTCTCCTGCCATTTTTCAACAGGTAGAGTTCTGAGAGATATCTTCCATTATGACAGATTTAATACATATTTAATAATAGAGACTTAAATATGGGCATGGTATTTGGCATGCATCCTGAAGCAAACCATATCTGCTACTCTCCAGTGAGGACAACACAGCAGTCAGGGAGAAATGTCAGCCAGGAACAGTTACATGAAGCATAAAACCCCCTGAGAATGAAAAGGTCTTTATTTATTAAATCAAATGCAAATCTTTCATTCTAATACTTCAGATCTGTTTTTGTGGATTTTCTCAGGTATACTTAATTAAACCCACTCATCAACACCAACTTTGCTCAGAAGAGCAATTAATGAATACGGCAGAGAAGCAGCTTAGCCCTGGAGGAGTCTCTGACATTTGTTTGTAGTGAAGACTGTTCATTAATTGCTCCCCTCATTCTAAACCTCTAAATGATATTTTTGACACAATACTACAAGTGATTGTGACTTATTTCTCAAAGTAGCAACATCTGCACTATGTTAGGTTAATAAAACTACCTTTGAAAGGTTTTCAAGAAGATATTTAAAGACACAGGGGGAAAAAGAAAAGTCTGGATGTGCTGACAGTGGAATAATGAAGCTGTATTGAATTTTTTTTATTATCTCAGAGTACACTTTGTATTACAGATAATTTAAGCAAATATTTTGCGTTCCATATTCTCCACAATAAATAGAACTCAGGCAGAAGTCCACCATGATTTTCCAACCTATTTCAACTGTGTTCTCACACCAAACTAAGCATTAATACTTCGTAAGTCTTCTGATGATCATAAGTTCTCAGACAAATGAAAATATTGGCTTTTTGATTGCTTTGGTAAAAAATGTTACATTTTTATTTTTCCAGAGATAAAAGGTGGAGAGTAAAGAGTCTGGGTTATGAAGCAGCCACACTAACCAAAGACCTCTGTCCAAGATATAAAACAAAGTTGTTATCATTTCACACTGAGTGCATGCTTTAATTTATGGGATGGTTTTGCTGATCTCTTTTGGGTTCCACAAAGCAGGATGAATTTTATAAGTTTGAAAAATTAACTTGTTTATTTCCATAACACATACATAGGATCATATCAGTCATGTTAGGCTTCTACTGAAAAGCAGATAATAATTCACAAAAGAAACACAAAACAAATGAAAAACAAGGCACATGGAAGCTCATACCTGGAGAACAGCTGAAAGCCCTGCAGATCCACAGACCTTCAACATTCAAAGGAGAACACTGTCCACCCTCAGAGTTGGTGACATTACTTCAATTAGCCTGACCCAGTTTTCCAACTTGGAATTTGGTTTCTGTAGTTCCTATTATATAGCAACTCCTCCTGCCTGCCAATTATTGACATTAACACAGCTGTCAAGCTGCAAGCAGCTATGTGTGTGAGAAACTCTGTGTTAGCATTCATTAGGTTATTGTGTACCTCTAAGCACTTGAGAAAAGCAGTGCAGCAGCAGTGGAAATAGTTAGCTGGCACCTTGGTTTTTGACCTAGTCCAAAAGGAGTCTGATGCTGGGGCAGTCAGGGTGAGACTAAGAGTGTAACACTGTGCCCCCAGTGGGGTGCCAGGTGTGAAGTGCTGGAGAGAAGGGAGAAAAGCTTTCACAATTTTGCAGTTGCCTATCTACTAGCTCCCACCACATTGCTCTCCTATGGCACACAGGCTCTGGTTTCCTCTGAAGTCCTCTATTCCCACTCACCCAAAGCATCCTACCCCCACCTGTTATTTCTACCAGCTGTTTCTTCCCTCTTGCCCACCACCTACATCATTACCTTTGCTCCTTGAAAAATCCCCACCCACCTACACACCAGCAGCTGCCCTTCTCTGTCCTGAGCGTCAGGACATAAAGCAGCAGGAAAAAAAACTGACAGCTCTGTGAGTGCCAGCAGGCTCCTGCCAGCCCAAGTCCCCTGCTTGCTCAGAGTTCAGTGACAGCAATACACTCAGCCTGGGCTATGGGAACGCAGGAAAGGTGACCTGCACGTCTTGGATGTGATAGCACTAACCGGACATTTGGCAACCTCCTGATGGCAACTTTCAGCTTGCTCACAGACACAATTTCCCCTGCTGGGACACCATCTTGGCTGACTCACTGCAGAGTGAAAGCAGAGAAGAGCAATTCCACCTAGTTAAAAAATTCACAACAGGTTCTTACCATTGATAGATTAGGCAGAGATTGATCAGCTAACAACACGAGCACTGCTAGAGAACTATTTGTTCATTAATACATTTACACACATTTAACCCAGAAGCAGAATGCTGGAGCTCCCCAGCCTGCCTTACACCTTAGGCATTATCCTGCACAGGACAGATCTAGAAGAACTGAGTCAAATTACTAAACAGTCAAGCAAGGGATATTCTGATTTGGCTTTGCCTTAAGATGTACACACAGCAAAAAGGAACTCAACAGAGCATAAGAGCTCATTTTATTAGCATTGCTAATCTAAAATGAAGATAACAAACAGTGTAGAACTTTTATTTCCATTTTTTTAATGAAGTAGTGCTAAATGTCAACCCTCAATATTCCACCCCTCTTCATTAACATTAAGCAACCTAATGTTCAATTAAGAGCCCTACAAAAGCAACATATTACTGCACATTATCTTAATTACCAACTAGGACCTACTGATGCCACTTTCAGAACTACAGCTGCAGTTTGAGGCAGCAGAACCTGAAAATATAGAAATTAATACATAACAACTGCACTTAAATCTTACAGAACACAGAAACTTAATCACAGCCTGTAGTAAGAGCATGGCAAGATATACCATCAAATCAGAGGCAAACTGGAGAAACATTTGCACTTACAAAGTGTTCATCAGCTTTCCGAAAAGTATATGTGTACATTAGCGTAGTCCAATTAGCCGGTCCATGTTTCTGGTTCATCTAAATTAACGTAACTTCATAATTTACAAAAATTCTTCTGATTCAATTATATTTTCTGAATCCAGTTAAATCATTTAATCACATCTGCCTTTAAAAGATCCCACTAATAATGAAAGATTAATTCAAATGCTATTTCTTTTATTAACTTTTTTTCATTCTCCAGCAAATGTTGCTGCATTTATCCCTGCAGTCCAGCTTGCCAGAATAAAGTGAAGAAGCTTATGAATTTTGGATATTACACAATCAATATTTGATACCAATATTTCTTTGTTCTTCAAAGAGATGAGCTCTTCAGAGCTCAAAATAAAACTATCAACTATCAGAACAGTGTCCAGATCTCTGTTTCAATTCACTTTGTCTTCAGAACAATCTTGCACACTAACCACTGGACTGAAGCTGACAAGTTCTTCCCAGCAGAAAGGCCTCTCTGTCCTTCCACTATTACCTTGTGGGATACTACAGCAGCAATCTGACTATACAAATGAAGAGATTATTATCTATTATCTAGCCTGTGCCACTGCTTGACAAACTAGAACAGACTGCAAAACTGAGGTGAATGCATGTGTGTAGAGAGGGGAAAGCAAGCACCCCAAGCAAGCACCCCTACAAATATATGGAAGAACTGAAAGGTGAAGTTAATTTTGACCATTCATAGAGTAAACACCTTCCAAAAAAGGAAGCACTTATAAATTGTGTTTGCAAGAAGTTCTTTAGAAAATTACAAGTGTCACAGCTACATTTTACTATTAATATGAATCTTTTAAATTATAGATAAGTTTTACTGTAAGGAGGGAACATTACTATGAACCAGCTATCTAGCTAGAATAATTTTGGTCACTGAGCCCCACCCAACAATTTCTACACAGAAATTATTGCTCAAATGAGTTCTGTCTAGCACATTGTTCATTTAATTCATATACATTTGTCACACATTACTAAAGTAACTATCAACACTGTAGTTTTACTTCAGATATGTGTTATACTTCATTTTCCCTTGATGGGTCAGAACCCTGAACGAATGGAACACGTGACCCACAGGTTACAGGCAGCTGCCTGTAACAGAAATGCCAGAGGAAGGCAATTAGCTTGTATCTCCAACTTGCTTTATGCCACACTCCATAAGACACCAGAATCATTAAATGATGAGATGATTAGGTTTGGAAGGGACCTTAAAGATCATAGAATCATTAAGATTGGAAAATACCTCAAGGGTCATTTATTCCAACCTTTGATGGAACACCCCCTTGTCCACTAAACACAGCACTAAGTGCCACATCCAGTCTCATCTTGAACACTTTCACAAGCTGTGACTACACCACTTCCCCGGACAGCCCATTCCAATGCTTAACCACCCTTTCAGTGAAGAAATTCTTCCTGATGTCTGATCTGAACCTCCTCTGGCCCATCTTGAGGCCATTTCCTCTTGTCCCATTGCTAGTTGCCTGGGACAAAAGGCCAACCTCTACCTTGCTACAACCTCCTTTCAGATAGATCATCTAGTCCCAAACCACCTGCCACAGCCAGAGAACCTTCCACTAGACCAGGTTACTCAGAGCCTCATCCAGACTGGTCTTGAACACCTACAGGGACTGGGAGCTCACAACCTCTCTGGGCAATCTGCTCCAGTGCCTCACCACCCTCACTCACAGCAAAGAATTTCTTCCTAATATCTAATCTAAATCTACTCTGCTTTCGCTTAAGGCCATTCCCTCTTGTTCAGTCACTACATGTCCTTGCAAAGAGTCCCACTTCAGCTTTCTTGTAGGCCCCTTGTAGGTATTGTGAGGTGCCACAAGGTCTCCCCAGAGGCCTCTCTTCTCCAGGCTGAACAGCTCCAACTCTCTCAGTCAGTCCTCACAGGAGAGGTGCTCCAGCTCTGCTCTCCTCTGGACTCATTCCAACAGGTCTGGAAATATTAGAAACTTGGCAAGACTTAGCACTAAATCTTTCAGGACTCACTGAAGTAGAACTTTGAGTAGAGAAGGTTTAAAGAAAACATATTTCGCAGATGATATTTAAATACAGAGTCTACAAAATCTTTTCTATAGGACTGCAAGTATGAAAATATTACTGCCAGAAGTATGAGAAGTATCTTACTATTTCAGTGAGTGCGAATATTGACTTGCATCCTTCACTTCCCATGCTGAGCTACAGTGGAATGTACTGGGAGCGATTTTGGCAGACAAAACTGATTCTATCCATAGATGTCTTGGGGCAAGGATGCTATACTTCCATTCACTTTTGAACACCTGGGTATATTCGCCAGAAAAAGTGGATTATGGAAAATTGATGCAACAACTTTCTCTGTTGATGAGTTCCTGGGATCAACATGCACGTGTTGTCCAGAAAAATTGGATTCATTACCCAGTGTGTAACAAGCCAATAATTACACACTCAGGGGAGATATTGCTTATTTATTTCAGAGTTGCACAAGCCTGGGTGCTCAGTGATACTATTCAAATCAAGCATGCCAACCATCGAAACTTTTTACTATTTATACATCTTAGCAAACAAAGGAATTAGTGTTCATTGGCTACCAGTTACATAGTTCTCTTATTAATTAGTATTCTGTCTTCTATTGGTAAATTATTCTCTTGCTTCCCATGCTAACTAGTCCCATACTCAGCATTTCTCTTCTTTTGAGTCATAGGGCTTCTTGGGTCAGCAGTCTGTGAGTTGGTGGCCGCAATCTGCCCCTGCCAGAATTACCCTTTACCCAGACAGAGCTGAATTCTGCCCCTGCCAGAATTACCCTTTACCCAGACAGAGCTGATTAACAAAGCACAGCTGCTTTGTTAGTTTCTTCATTGTCTTGGGAGTCCTGCCAGATGGCTTCATGGCCCTTAAATTCTGCATTCTGCGTGTTCACTATCAGTGGTACATCCTTCTTCCCAAGCTTTGTTAACCTCCCCCTAGGTCTGAGACAACTGCAGCATGTCCAGCCCTAAACCTTAATTTAGGCCCTAAACTTAAATCTTAACAAGGCAATTCTACCAACAAGTAATGTGTTCTTCTAACACCTGGACATCACTTAGAGTTTGCCTGTTAGCTGCTCTCTGTTTCATGGATTACATCGCCCTTCTTGTTGATTAGGCTTCAAACTATAGAAAGATGAAACATCAGTGAACATTCTTTCTTAAGAAAATTTTACATATTCCACATGTTGCAACATAAAGACTACAGTTATAAGCCCAAATGCTGTTTAAATGGTGAATCTTGGGAACTACTGTGGCAAAAAGGAGCCAAATGAAACATTTCAGAAGAAGAAACCACTAGTTTATATATCAATTGCCATTACTAAAGCTGAAGAGATTATCTTCTGCTCCTCACTCTCTCCCTAGTCAGCTGCCTGGCAGAGCAATTCCAAACTCATTTCAGTTACAATATGACGTGTAAATCTGAAAAATATAATACTAAATCTTTTTAACTCAAATCATTACCATTCAGTCACAAAAGTAAGGCTCCTATGAGCACTCTAGCTCACACAACCCTAATGATTTTAGGACAACTATGACAATTTTGGAAGTAAAACCAGATGCTACTATTAAGCCAAAGGTTGTGGGTTTTTTCTCCTCTTAATATTTTGGGATGAAAGGTGGCATTAAAGTACCTAAAAGGCAACATGAATGATATTCAGGAACAGACCATTTTTTTTGAAGACTGATCATTCCAATTATCAACTATCTATAGATATTAATACAAACAGAGAAACACTATTTTTCAAATGAAGATTGATTTCTAGAAAATAAGTTTTTATGTGGAAGCAAGAATATTCAACACATGCAAAACTTCTTTTAATGCTTACAAAGTTTTAGTCCACAAATACTCAAGAAGGAGACAAGGTACTCAGACATCATAAAGCAACACTTTTCACAATGTAGAAAGGGGCAAGAGAAGACAAACAACCAACTCAGCAAGAAGCAAACTAAAGCTGCAAGTTAAAACCAGAGATCTCTAAATCCTCAGGTTTCATCAGTAATCAGGTTCTCTAGACTAGATCTACAGCTACAGATAAATCTTTGAAAGTGTCAGTGTGTGCATAGAGCTGGGAACAGGCCCGGCGTCAATTGCTCTACTTACTTTGCATGCCATTTCCAAAATTTTCAGCATTGGCACTGTTAGAAATTTGGGGCTTATAAAAAAGACCAAGGTTGATGAGAGTAGCAGGAAAAAAGCCCCAAACCTCTTGTTTAAATTACTATTTTATGGGAAATGCTAAATTCCAAAAATAAAAAACACATGCAATTATAAATCAGGTCTGGTTTATACAGAATTCACAGTAAATCTGAAAGATAAGTTAAGCACATGAATTGTTCCTCACAAGCAAATGGAGTTCCCTATATTTCCAGTTAGACAAGTCTTATATTTCCTCTTATTAAAATATTAGTGATATGCCTCCACAGCAAACTAGTTCTTTCTTTAGCCTTTTGGTAAAAAAAAACAATTACAACACAGCAGCTCTACAAGTGAAGCTGAAGGACAAGTTTTGTCAACAGCCATCCTATAAAAAGACCTGCGTGTCCTTTTCCCAAGAGGTAGAGCCATTGCCAGCAATGAGTTCACAGGTGTACTCTAAGAAAAATAACATGCTTGCTCAAGTTATTTTAAGAGCACTTTATGATTGTGGGTTTGAGAGAAAAATATAAAGGCTCAAGTTAAATATCAGAATTAAGTGTTTACCTCTAGTTCAAGATTATTTTTCTTCAAAATTCAATCCTGATCTCGTTGGCCTTCAGATTAAATAAATTTGCAAAACAATCTCCCCTGACAGTTATAGATAAGTGAGCAAAAATGGAATTTTCTAATCAAAGTTACTTGCAAACTCGCTTAAAGAAAGACTACTGGAGGAAAAAATCAAGTTCCCCCACCCAGACCATTAATTTAATTTAAAACAATAGACAACAATGGCAAAAACAACAGCAATTCAGCTCTAGAGCCCCAGATCTCTTTTTGCTGTTGTTGATGGTTGCACTTTTTTTTTTTTTTTGTAACCAACCATTAAAGGATGATGCCCAGGTTCCACTGGATTGTCTTCTATATTAAAGATTTAGCTAATGCTTAGGCAAAGAGTCTGACACTATACGCTTAGGAAAGCAACAGAAGATAAACTGGAAAATCCAGCAACTTTCTTGAACAATTAAAGAAAGTCTGTAAACTCTGACCAAGACTTACAACAGAATTACATCAGTTAGACAAGTCTCCAGAGGCTGGGGTAGCAGCATTTTCAGACTTCTACCCATATGCATCAAGAGACGTTTTTCTTCCCACAAACACCAACTTCACCTCTTGCGTGTCTCTAAAACTGTACGCACGAACTCATGCTCCTGGCACGTAAATGTAGAAGGGTTTTGTGGCTTTCTACTATCAATTCCAACAGCATGTATCAGAACCCACTACCATTTTTCAGTAGAATAAGGTCTGGCAGACAAGTTCTGGAAGACTGAACTTCAGTATTTAACAGGTTATTACCCTGCATTTCCCCACTTCTGACACACTCAAGGGCAGTGCAACGAGGCGTTGCCACGCAGGTGCCTCGCTCCTCAGGAGGTGAGTTTAGACTGCTGCTGAAGACAGGCTTACAGCTGTGCCTCAGTCCATTGGCAGCCTCCACAAGAGAGCTTGCTGCCTGTTATACAGCTGACATTAAAAAAAGCTGTCTGGATACCCTCTAAAACACCAAGGCAAAATCCTCCACATTTCATTGTTATCAGAATTTAATTCTGCACACACAATCCTCCTCTCCTTCCTCACCTGACAATAGCCACTGCACACCTGCAGTTACACTGAGACCAGAGCCTGTGGGGCCTTACTGGGATTGGTGGCCATGGGTACTTCAAAGGCAAAGTGTTAAGAGGATGAGTTCCCTAATACTGTTTACACTCTGGTTTCACATAAATAGCTACACTGGCACAACTAAAAGAACCCAGTAGGCAATGGCCTGACACAGTCCCAGAATTTCCAAGGAGGACAACAAACTACAACAGCACTCTCTGATTCTCTGATGGCGCAGCATCCTCTCCATCTATATCTGCCTGCCTTCAGGAATCATGGCATACCATGGTGCTCAGGTCACAAAGAGAAGTTGTCAACAGCGGACAGGAATTAAGGGGGTTCTCTGCTTGGTTGGGTTTTTCTGAAATATTTTATCAAGTGAGAGCTAGGACATGGATTTACAGGGTCAGAAAATGAGCACAACAGACAACAACAACAGTACCAACATCATCTTTAGCAACTTCCTCATCAGAGCTACTGATGAGGATCATCAGAGTCAGCAGGCTCTTGGCTACCCCAGGCTGATACACCTTGAAGAGCACTATTAGAAAACTATCCAAAGCTGAAATCCCATCTTTTGGCTAAGCCAGGAGTCCCATTTTGCAGCACTGGGTAATGTAACACCTGACACTAGTAACAATTTGGTGTACGTACTGTCTCCTAGATATTTCAGTATCATTGCTTAGGTTTAAAAAGCAACAAGGAAAAGTATGCACTGGAGCATGAGAAGGAGCTAAAATTTGGACTACACACACACAGTTTATATGGCAAAAACTAAGAAAACAACTGCATATTGCTATTGCAAGCTCAGAATGAGAAAGCAAGCGAGACCATCAAGAGAAGAGACCATCAGCAACTGAACTCATGTTAAGTAATGCAATAGCCCAATGACTGTGGATAATTTCTTTCCAGACTTCAGTTTTGACTACAACTCAGTAAAGAAACCCTAAAACTCTGCCAGACATTGAGAGAAACAAAGCAATAGACATAACCTATCTTCCTAGAAATGGCAAGGCCAGGAGTTTTTCCTCAAGTACTTGGCAATTTCTCTATCAGACAAGGTCAACAAAAATTGTTTCATCCCATACATTTTGTCCCACAAGAAGGTCATTTCAGCCATGCTCCCAGGGAGCCCTTCAAAACATTTGCCAATGCAAATGTTTGTGGGTTTCCAGTGAAAGCAGGTCACTAAAATGACACGGTAAAAAAATATACATAAACAGTGGAAGAAAAAGGCAACAGGAATTTCTGAAGAGACTGTATGCTGAAGAAGACACAGTGGAAAACAACTGCCCAATAACTTTTAAAACTACAAACAAATAGTTATTCTCATGCCTTTGTCTGTAGAGTTCACCAGTAACAGAAATGACTGATTCAGCAATAAGATTACTGTGGGTCAGAAGAACAGGGCCTCAAATTATTAAAATATTCTCTCCCTAGCTACAGAGGCCTTATAGTTAACTTTATATTAAACATTCCTGATTTCCAGTTAAACCTAAGTCTAAAAAGAAAGCACATTTCAACAGCATTCTGGGTTTCCAGCTAGACTAGCAATTCAGAGAAGGACAACAGCACAAAAGACAGCAGCTCAATTTTGAAATTTGGAGAGAGGTGGGGAAAAGAAGTGGGAAAATCAACACAATTCACAGTACAGCTCATTTCTTCAGCCCACCCAATTCACATTATAAGCCAATCCTGCAGCCATCACATGTGCTCTAATTTGTTCATCGCATATATTTAGTAATGCCTAAGAACGTATCCCAGTATTACAGAGAGAGAGGAAAGTAAAAGGCTACATTTCAGTATTTTCAAAGTTATAATTTCTCTGAGTTTCTCCTAAACTAAGCAAATACTGCAAAATGGATGCATGTTGCTATTCATCTAGCAAAGGATTAAAAAATCAGAATATTATATGCCAAACATTCAGAGCTGCTCAATCAACATCCCCTAAATGAAACTAATCTCCACTACTGGGGTTGGTAACCATGAAAAGATTGACAAGTTCTGTCAGAAATTAAGATCCAACAATTCTAAGGTATACTGGAGCTCAAGGACAGATCCTGATTTTAAAAAGAAAAAATGGAAAAGGATTGAAAAGCTGTATTATATGTCTATCATGCAAGAAACTTCATAACAGATAAGCTAATTGAAGGTAAGTCTGGAAGTGATAGCACAGCTAACATGCTGCACAGCATTTAAACTTTCTGAACAAGTCATTCAAACTCTTGGCAAAGAAATGATAATATTTGAAAAGATAAGTTTCAACAGTTGAGTTAAACTCAAGAGTTTCATTGCAAAGGCCTCAGTGCAGACTAAGTACCAACCCCAGTCTCCTGCTACTATCATTGACAAACATCAGCGTTTCTGTGAGTTGCCTGGTTTTCTAATATATACTGGGACACCAGGAAATTTCTTCCAAAATCAATCTCCCCAAACAGAGATTAATTTTATTAATCTATTTATTATGTAGAGCTGATACTACACAGCAGACAACTGGATTGTATCCAAGTATCCGTGGGAAAGCACAAATTTGAGAATAGATGCATGAACAAATCCACTAAAAGACAAAAGATTTGAGTGTTTCATACTTTGGAATATACATTCCAGCAAAAAATCAAGAAGACTCTAATTAGACTGCAGTTTGGGGATCATTAACTTGGTTTACATTTGCTACCTTCCTGACAAATGCTAAGCAAATGTGCTGTAGTTAAAGGCAAACTGGCAAATTTCCTGAATAAATCATAGGACATATTTATAAAGAAAACTAAAATAAAAGACCCAACCTTTTTTTTTTTTTTTTAACAATTTGCCATTTTAGCAACAACAGATTTAGCAGCAAACCATAGCTGAAGTGCACAGCTCGGGCCGTGGCATTCCCCAGGTGTCTGTAAGAACTGCAGATAGCAGAGTGCCACCTGCCTTTCACGGGTCACAGCTGCAATGCTGCAGCCTGGAAATTAAACCCAGCCTACCGCCAATAGTTGGCAAACATACCTCAAAAGGGTCAGTCTGAAAAATGTTTACATTGTTTGACAAATCAGAACAAAATAAAAAACAAAAAAACCCAAGAACTCGTTCTTTGGAAGCAGCTACAGCTTTGCAAAACACGTTAGGACAGAACCAACAGAGAGGCTGTAACTTAACACTGTTTCCAAATCGGAATGCGTGCACATGCCAAAGAGGATAAAAGGATGATAATAAAGAGAAACAGACTGATTAACAATAATTTGGAGAACTCTGCATTGACAAGAATACCCATTAAACATTTCCATAAAATGATTTTATAGAAAAGGAGAAGCTGCTCAGTGCTGCTTTCTATAATTATGGCCATAGCAATAGCAATTCATCTCAGGAGCCATAGTAACTTCAGAACATACATTACCAAACATCAAGAGCATATCAAAATTTTAAAAACCAGATGTTAAATCTAAAGCTAAATTGTATTTCACTGCTATTCAGAAGTCCATCATCACAACATACTAACCAATTACTAGATTCTGCTTTACTTGAAGTAGCAGAGTATCAGATTTCACATACCCTCCTCTCCACTATCAACAGATAGTACTGGTAGTACACACCTACTATTAACTGATAGCAGTATCAGCAATCCACTTACGTGTCCCACAGCACAGAAATCAGACCCAGCCAACACTGCTGATAAAGCTGCTGCAGACCAGAGGGCAGAAACGGGTCTCTCTGCTCCTGCTCACCCCAGGAGCTCAGCTGCTCGCTTGGCTGAATTCCTGCATGCAACCTCTAACACAAGAGGCAAAATTTGCAGGAGAATTATGTTGCATTTCTGCAGTTCACAGATTGTAGTGTACAGCTACTCCCTGAAAAGTAATGAACTTCATTCATTGAAAATCCTGTATTTGTACAACACTATATCAACAGAAGTCAGAATCCACGTGGTTTCCCTAAGTAGCTGGGGGAAAAGAAAGTGAAAAACAAACGACCACACAACTCTTTCTTCTGAAAACAGCAGCAATACACCCTCTGCATCTCTGCCCAGCAGGAAATGAGTACAACAAACCTGCTACAACCATGTTTATGGATCATTACAAAGTGCACAGGCACTCCTACTACCTGTAAGTATTTTATAAAAACAGCACTAGTTAAAGATTAAAAGAAATGAGACACTTCAGATATTAATGCCTTCAGCTTTGTTAACCAAAACAAATCTGTAACAACATCCCAAGAAATAAGTAGTACAACCCAGAAGCCAGTGTTTACACTACTTAGTTCAAAAGAACCTCTCGAACAGAGAAGTAAACTGCCACATGCCAGAGCAAAACCTTAGCTCTCAGCAGGACTCCTCACAGCTGTTCAGCATTAAAATGAGAAAATGAGATGAATTCATTAGTAAATGTAATAAAGTTATATTATTGGTACCTGCTGGAGGAGAAGGTGGGAACACAGAAATCTACCAACCAACATCTTTCACTCTACTAAGCAAAGTAGCCAAGGCCATACCTCAGCCTTTCAAGGCAGCAATACACTTTTGATTGACTACGTGTTACATATATGACATCAGCAAGTTCAACAATTCTAAGTCAAACTTTACTGAACTGAGTCAGCCTTATATAACAACCAGGAGATGCTCAAACTTCTACAAATAAAATTTGAGTGCAATTTCCACTATGAAAAAAAATCTACATCACTCTGCCTGGGCTAGCATCAC
>NW_005054461.1:173551-174542 GCF_000277835.1 Geospiza fortis | reverse complement strand
AGAGAGTAAGACCTTCAGATGCACTACCTAAGGCTCCCAGAACACGCTACCACTTGAACTTTAACACCACATTTAGTTTTAAGATGTTTGTCACAGCTATAATCTTGCAAATTCTAACCATCTTCACAAGGCTGTGTGTTCCTGTATGCACAGACCTCTCCTGCCAATAGTCCGGTTTGCTAGAGGAGCAGATGCACTGACAGCTCCCCCCACCCCAGCTGCCCCCCAGGAATAATCCCGGGCAGATTATCGTTGTGTCAATCTACAATGCAGACTCAGCATCTGGAGTGATACAAAAAACCCTAATAGTTGTCATTTATCTGGTAAACAATCCGCACAGAACGATATATGGATGCAATTGACTGAGGTGTTTCCATCTGCATCGTTGCGGAATGGTAAACTCTAACTCCCCAATTCAGAAAGTGCCAAAATACAGTCACGCCACGAAGACAGCGCAGTTAAATAAAACAGTGAGAATAAAAGCACATCGTCTTTTCAAATCGTACTACACGAACATCCCACTGAAGACCCACGTTTCTCAGACAACTGACGGTGCCTTTCACGCCACTTCTTCTCTCACCAGAAGATGAGCCTGAGCAAACTTCACTTGCTGAAGTGTGACAAAACCCTCCGAAACGTTCCCGAGCCAGCGGCTGTCTCTCCGCAGCCGGGGCACAGCGACAGCAACGCACCTCACACTGCTGGGCGAGAACGCGCTCCCGCGGGCGCGACCCCGAGGGCAGGAGCGGCGCGGGGGTCCCGCAGCGCGGAGCACCCGCGGTCCGGGTTCCGGCCCCTCTGGAGATGCGGCTCCCTGTCCGTCTGTTTTTTCTGGTCCCGAGCGAACAGCACCGTCTACGAGGAGAACGCCCGCCCGTTCTGAAAGGCTCGGTGGACTTTCGGGGGTGGGGCCGGGCAATCCCCGAGACGGGCTCCGAGCGCCGGCAGCGCTCCCCGGCTCCGGAGCCCAGCGGCAGCGTCGCTCCGCCTC
>NW_005054461.1:163836-172811 GCF_000277835.1 Geospiza fortis | reverse complement strand
CGGGCCCCCAGCGGCGGCCCCGGGACGGCAGGGGCACGGGAGCGCCCCAGGAGCTGCCAAGCGGCGCGCCCGCCGGCTCTCCGCACCCCTCTCACGGCATGCCACAGCCGGCCAGCCACCCCCAGTGTCCCGGCCCCGGGCCTCCGGCGAGCAACCGCCTAGACAACAGGAGCCCCGCAGCAGCGACCCCGGCCCCGCTGCGAGGGGGAGTGCGGTACTGACATTTCTGCCGCCACGTAAGAGCCTCCGGCGAGTCCCTCTCCGCCCCCTCCAGTCCCCTCCCTCCCCCCCATGGCACGATCGACGTGTCAGCTCCAAAAGTTCATTTCCAGGCCCTGGGAGAGTCCCCTATAAAGGTCCCGGGGCGTGCGTGGGACAGTGAGACGTGGCACTGCGGGCTGCAGCCGGGGCGCGTAGGCATCTCCCCAGGTACGTGCGTTCGCAATGTCGCGGTCCCCGCGTTTTCGGCGCATGCCTTTGTGTTTTGTCAGCTCACCTGTATTAAACTAGGAGGTTATTTCTGTTCATGTGTGCATTGTAATTAATTCCATCAGAGTTGTTTTTTTTTTCTTTTATGACAGCATTTACACATTTCTGCTATAAACTGCAGTAAAAACTGACTTGTTGTTCACAGCAAGACCAAGCAATTTAGAAGACTAAAAGCAGTAAGAGTTTATTAAAACAAACAAAACCATGGAATTCATCCATGCTAGAGTAATCTTATAAAAGTTAGCTAATTAAAACAACTAGCATCAAAACTTATCAGCAAGCCAAATGTTCCAAATCCAAATTGCCTTAAACTTCGAGCTCAATTTTACTTTGGCTAGGATATAAAAGAAACTTGTTCAAGTAGAAACATTAACAGAAGTTTAAAATTATCATTAAAATGAAGTCCTGGAATTTAGAACATTCTTTCTGATTATTTTTTGATGTTAAAAAAACCCAACCCAAATACTAAAGGCCAAACTATTTTTTTTCATAAAGTCGTGTAACCCTGACACTCAAGGATGTTTTCTTATAAATAACACTAGTGTATAAGAAGCCACTACTATGATTACTGTAATGCCTGGGGTCACTTTCTCATGTAATTTCCTTCTGATCCGGAAAATACTTGTACAGAAAACATAAGAATTCATTTTACATCTAAAAATTGCCATCAAAGTAAGTGCAGATATAAAATGATTTACATACCTACACTGTTAACTTCTTTGGAGTGTTATTAAGACATCTTCAGATCAACAAGTCCTATACTTCTTATGTACCTCCACCTATGACAATACATTTAGACTTTCTTTTTAAAGAGATGTATTTGTTTTTCCAACTGCTGTGTAAAAAAAATAAAACATCCCTACTTTATCTGTGAAAAGTAAGCACCATGTATTCAAAACCAACTGCCAGCCAAAAAACCTATCAAAATTCTAGTCCCCTGAGTGATGTACATTTTAGCCTCTAAAAATTCCTCTGCAGTTTGGCTATGAAACAATAGGCATATAAGTAAAAAAAAAAAGAAAAATTCACCACATTTATATCTTTATATCATACTGTGTTAATGACATACAGCACATGCTAAGAAAAATTCCACTGAAATCATATTGACTCTGTATCACCCACAGAGCATTTAGTCATGCACTTTATAGTTCTGTACCAGATTTATGGAAGAATAGTCATGATGTCAATGCTTAATTTTATTTAATTTTATTTTAAAAGCTCAAGGGCAAAGATGTCTGAAACTGCCTGTGAGATTAATCATGTTTGAAATTAAGGCTAAAAACTGTAACAGTTTTAATATTACATGTAACTCTGTGCTATGTCTAAGTTACAGAGTTAAACCAGACGAGTTGAGTGAGTGAGCCCAGCAATTTTAGGTGATGCAATCCCCAGATGTACCCAGTAGGCGCTGACGGTTTTTGTTTCTTCATAAATTGCACAGTGGTGTCTCAATCCTAGGCTAAGCCTCACTGTGTTACTATATCCAAAATAAATAAGGATATTCTAATATAATCTAGGAATATTATGCTAAGGGCAAGGGAGAGAGCAGCAGTAGAAGCTCTGCTATCTGGTTTAAGGAAGGGAAAAAAAGAAGACCAAATCCATCGCATCCAGCTTTTCTTCCAGCATGGAGTTCGTCTTTCTCTTCTGCCTCGTATTTTCCTGATGTTATATTTCTCACTGTTAGTAGTTTTTAATCTCTCCTTCCAACAAAACAGACCCAGCATATTAAGGGATGGCAGCATGTGGAAGCAGTCATGGTACTGCAGTTGGAAGAGGAAAAGCTGCACAGCACCTTCAGGCTTTTGGCCAGTTTGGTGGGAAGCCAGATTTCAGCTCATTCCTGTGGTGGCAGGATATAAAGAGTGTTAGAAAGCAGGGAAGGGGGTGGATTTCCATCTGTTTAGGTGGGAAAGTCACAGTGTAAGGGAAGGCCTGTCTTCACATTACCCATCAAAAGCACCTTGGATAATAAGCATCTCTTTCACCATTTAGAAAAACAGTCAGATACAGTAAATTGAAAATTTAAGTCAGGTTGAAAAGAAAAACAAAATAGAAAAAGAAGAAGGTGTGAGCTTCAGTAAAACTGAACCTTGAGTTATACTTCCATCATAGGAAAAGGTCTTTGCTTGCTTCATGATCACAGAGTTCAAAGTCTCTTACCACTGCATGTTACTTTTTCCAGACCATTGAAAACATTAGTCATTTTTGTTTAATTCATGAAAAACAGGCAGAGGAAAACTTTGAAGTCTCACAGTTAATTGCCTACTTTTGTGTTTTCTAACCACATCATTTATTACTGAGGAGAAACCCTACTGGTGACCAGAGCCTTTCCAGAGCAGACCAGGCAGAAGAGTGGTGCATACAAACAAGCACCCTATCCTGAATCAATGCTTAAAAGCAGAGAGTTTGTGCAGTCTGGTGTCTTGGATTTACCTGACTTACACAACATTGTTGAAATACCCAATCATCAGCTCTACATTACTGTTTCTTTCTTCTTTCCCACTGAGATTCAGGAAAGTATTTGCCCTGTTGCATTTGAGTTGAGCGAGCCCTTAGCATTCCCACTGCACTGAGCCACATCTTGCAAGGCTGGATCATCACAAGTCTCCCATATTTAAATACCAGGGACTTGTGATGTTGCTATGTGCAAAAACAGGAATGACATATTCATCCCAGGAAAGCAGATGACCCAGAGGATTTAAGTTTGCCATCCTCATCCTCAAATGAGTCTGGTAGAGAAGTACACTGTTAAAAAGCAGGCCAGGAAAGGCTCTAGCTGTGTATGCCCAGTAGGAGACACAGGGCAAGGTCAGACTGAGCACCATTTTAATTGTCTTAGCAAAAGACACCATTGCAATTCTTCATTTAAATAATAGGGAAGTAAATGTCAATAATTACAAACTTTGTTGTTTTCCATTAAGTTACTGTCTCATGTTAAGTTCTGTATTTAAAGGTTCAGCTGACTGGTCTCCATAATATCTATAAATTAGGAAAAGCTAGGTGAGAGTCTAAAACTTGGCTCCTGAGAACTGATGAGTTTATGTTTACCATTTGTGATCAAAAGACAAAGTAATATTTCTCATGGCATTTTTATTATTAAGGCTCTTTATAAACAAAATGGTTTGTTTTTATGAATGCATAAGATAGTTTCAACACAGCTATATAAATAAATGTGCACTTACATTTATAAATCTCTGACCTGATTTTTAATAATTGCTGCTTTCTTTCCATTAAAGTCTCTGACAGATAAGGCAGTTAAAGAAGTTATTATATGAATTCTAAATAAGGACCATCTAACTTCAAATCCCTAAAAGTAGTTGAATATTTGGTGAAAATGATGAATTCTTGGGTACTGATTCATGTGATCTGAAAATGCCATCCATTTCCTGATTCACCTTCATATCTCCTCCAGGAAAAAAAAGGTATTTTACAATGAATACTGTCAGTCAAACAATTTTTATGTGTCTGTTTTTCTATCTTTCAGCCAATTCCCTGAACTGATACTTTCAAAATGAAGAGGAAGATAAGAGTGGCAATGAAGAATGCCTTGGAGAAATCCAGTCATAAAGTTTGAGGAGTAGAAATAATAGGAAATATTAATAACTCTGATCTCTTACATAGGTCAGAATTTAGACTGAAATGATGTAAAGTTACAAACCTGAGACATAAGGGCTATTACATTTGAATCAAGATTCACAGATTTTTAAATTAATACATAATAAAAATATTTGCTTTTTCCCTTCTACTTTGGATGGTAATATATTCTGCTGCCTTATACAACTTTCTTATATAGACTAATTTAAGTTTTCAATTTTTTTATATTAGCCCCAAGACGCCTCTTCAAACTAAGCCAGGGTATATATTAGCAATCCATTAGTTGCTCCTCTCTGTCTGCTTGTCCCTGATCATTAATATTGAATTCCTGTTTTACTACATCACCCAGCAGTACTTGTGGAATTCAGATAGAGAGCACATACACACCACACACACACACACATATATATATGAAAGTTTATCACTGCCAAGCAGTCTAAAACACAGGACTCAGAGCTCATAGATGACATAGAGCTCATCTAGACTTCAGTTTTCTGCTGGCTGAGTGGATAGAGAGGATGAGTGAATAGAGAGGATACTTGGCATAACTCCTGCTGTCATAGAATTAGACCTTTGCAGTTTCTAAAAGGAAGAGCCCTATAAGAAGCTTACCAAGCGGTGGTGGAATTGTCCGTGCTATTTAATTTTATTTAATTGTAAATTCCTGAAGTAGGCCAACATCCAAGTCACTTTTAAAAAGTGATTTATCTAAATTACTGTGAATGCCTGTATGAACCTTATTGTTTTGCTTTGAGCATATCATAAATCCACTAAAAAAAGCACGTAAATTAAATAGACATTAACCAAAAAAAGACTGATTAGTAATGGGTTTTCTTATAGAGTTTGACTGTCTTTAATGAGAGTTCATTTACCCCTTTAGTTAGGCACAGACAGCATATTTATGGGACCAAGATCTCACTTGCTCTCTGCCTTTTCACTCTCTAAGACTGACAGTGAACACAGTAAGGTAGATGTACTTGTCAAGGGGGGTTTTGTAGGAGGGAAGAGAGGCAGCATCTTAACAAGCTGCATGACATATTGTAAGCATTTTTCCAGCCATGCACTTCCTGTCAGATCATTTGATAGCAGCAATAAAAGTTACAAGTCCAGTTGAAGTGATATTTTCCTCAGTTGGTCCTACACTGTATTCAGCTGCCTGTTAGGAAAGAACTAGACGGAGTTGTTTAAATCCAGTCTTTGTAATCTGGAATTGTTACAGAGCAAAATGCTTAACAGCTTGAAAGTGGCTATAGAAGCAGTACTAGGCAAAGACAAAAGAGAAAATAAATTAAATGAGTGAGTGTTTGTTGCTGAGAAATAGAAACAAGTAACCAACACTTTTACTTTTTTTTTTTTTGTGCATCTTGGTATCACTTGAGAATTTAGCAAGTGTCATTTTTGTTAATGTGTTTCCAAAGTTGTCTATAAGCAATACTAAAAATCTGCTAAGAATCTGTGTTGAGCTGAACTCTCTGCTGTCAAACTTTAAGCCTTCATTTTTGCTCTGCCCCAAACTAAAGAGACCCCACCATTTCCTAAAAAGCTGTGAGCTTTGCTGGCAAGGTAAAGCACATCCATTTATTGAAGGCAGACCATTTAAAAGTGTGCAGCTATGTTCTACTATGAGTTGTTTTTTTTCATTCTTTTATATATATATATATATATGTATATATACATATATGCATATATATATATCAGCCTGCATTGTGACATTGTTGGTTCGGGGTATAAGCAAGGTTATATTCCATAACAAAAATGGAAATAGGATTACTTGGTGATACTAATTTCAGTTGTATTGGGTTTTCATGGCAAGATTCTGGTAGTGGAGGGGCTACAGGTGTGGCTTCTCTAGGAAGCTACCAGAAGCTTCCCTTGTGTCCAACAGAGCCAATGCCAGCTGGCTGTAAGACAGACACACTGCTGGCCAGGGCTGAGCCCAGCAGTGATGGTGGTAGCACCTTTGGGATGTAATATTAAAGAAAGGAAAAAATTAATTGCACAAAAGTAATTCCAGAGAAGAGAGGAGTGAGAATAAGTGAGAGCAGCAGCCCTGCAGATACCAAGGTGGGTGAGAAAGGAGAGGGAGGAGGTGCTCCAGGTGCTGGAGCTGAGATTCCCCTGCAGCCAGTGGAGGTCCAGGGGGAATAGAGATCCACCTGCAGCCCACAGAGTTCACAGGGGAGTAGAGATCCACCTGCAGCCCACAGAGTTCACAGGGGAGTAGAGATCCACCTGTAGGCCCTGGAGAGCCCCATTCCAAAGCAGGGGGATGTCCAAAGGAGGCTGTGACCCATGAGAAGCCCAGGCTGGAGCAGGCTCACAGCAGGACCTGTGGACCCATACAGAAAGAGGCCCAAACAGTGGAACAGGTTTTTGACAGGACATGTGACCCTACAGGGGTCCCACTGGAGCACCCTGCTCCTGCAGGGCTGCATTGCATGGAAGGGAACAGCCTGTGAAGAACTGCAGCCTGTGGGATGGACTCATGTTTGACAAGTCCATGGAGGGCTTTTCCCATCTTTCTGCGCTGCTGGGGCTGCAGTATAAAACCGGTAATAAAGTTAAGCCCAGGAAGGAAGGAGTGTTGGGTGGAAGGTGTTTTTATTGTACTTCTTGTTACCCTACTCTTATTTTGCTTGGCAACAATAAGTAATAAATATTGAGTTCAGATAATTTCCCAAAGCTGGGTCACATGTGTTTTGCCTGTGATAGCAACGAGTGAGTGATCTCTCCTTAACCTTATCTCAACCTCTCAATGAGCCCTTCATATATTTTTTCTCACCTGCCCACCTGAGGAGGGGAGTAGCAGAGTGGCTTTGGTGCCTACCCAGTGTCCAGCTAGAGTCAAATCACCAACTATTACTGCCTAATATTTGAGTGCTTGACTTATTGCCCTCAACAATAATTAGTATTCTGTATAGTATAAGTTCAGTTATTAAATATGCATCACTCTTATTCCTCTCCATAGCCTGAAAACATTGTAGTTATTGAAATTATTTAAATGAGAAGTAACATGTTCAAAATATTTTTTTCTTTATACTTTGCATAATAAAAACTGCTTTGTTAAAAATATTGCATAATAATTATTTGATTGGACACACTGAAAACTTGTAAGAGGTTTTGCTTCAGAAGGGGACACCTAGTCTGACTCTGCTCTTGGAAGCCAGAATTTGACTTGTAAAACTTGAAGTTTCATAAATAAGCCTCATTGCAGAACAGTCAGGCAGGAGGAGGGATGTGCAGACATGCTATTGAAGAGAAAAAAACCACTATTTTTTGCAGTTATGCCAAGCTCCAATTCAATTACTTAGTGGTTTTACTACTTATTCAGACTTGGGGGTTCATTAAAGACACAAGTTGGCAGGAAGGAGACCAAAACCCATGTAAGCCTTCTAAGTCCACTGTCATACTTTAAATAGTACCAGAAGATAACAAAAGGAGACCAAGGATTAATGTCTACACACCTTGGAGTGCCTCTTTTATCTAGTGGACATTCTCAATCCAAAACAGAAGCTGAGGGCAGGGGGACTGGTGTGTGCATTGATGCTGCTATGTAAACAAAATAAGCCCGTTCACCATTTGTTCTCCCATCAGCCATATGTTTACAAAGAATTCAAAGGCTAAAATTTTAAAAATAGTTGTAGTGCAATAGAATCGTTAATGAAATAATTTGCATAAAAATGTCAGATTTCAATCGGGTTTGTCAGCAGGGGATAGAGATTCTAATTAAAAAGACGAGAGCAAGTAAAGGAAGAAATACACAGGAGCTACATGTGTAATGCTGTCTTCTTTTTTGTAATAATCACTTCCTTGTACTATCAAAATGAGGGCATTGATAATAGAACTCAGATGAAAAATGGAAAAAAGTTCTTGAATTATCCCAAGGAAAAAAAAAACAGTCATCCAGCTGCAACCCAAAGACCCAAAGCCTCCATGCCTGCCAACATCCTTGACTTTTCACAAAAATAGGCTATGTATTATGTCCCAAAAACACAGCAACTTGGACCAGAAAATAAAAACTAATTCACAAGTTAAGGACTTTTCTGAGAGAACATCTCCCCAAAGCTGTTCATCCATGTTCAAAAGTGGATAACTAGCGCAAAGGAAGAGACACATTCATTCCAAAGTGTGTATGCATGGGACAATAGCAAGCAGTCACTCAACATGGTAGACAGTTGGGAGTTTCTGGTTATAACATGATAAACCATGTAACCAAAAAAAATCAATCTGACACATATTGATTAGCATCAGTTTCTGGGAGAGTTTTGCATAGTAATTTCTCCATGAGACAAAAGCAAATGCAATGTCACAGCAGCTGCATATGGAAGCAAGGAGCTCCATGGAAAGATAAGTGAAGACTGTTTTCCCTAGGCTGTCTCCTATGTCTGGATGGTGACACCCTCAGCTCGCCCTGCTTTCCATACCCTGGAAGAGGTGTGAGCTATGTTCCTTCATCCCTCCTGATCATGCTGCTTCCACCATGTGCCCTGGCATCTTTGGAGAAAACAAGCACAGATCAGCTCCCCTACACATATGGTATAATTGATTTTATTGTCTTTTTACTTGCTCAGGTTGTTCAATAAAGGACCTCAGGTTTTGTCTAAAGTTTTCTAGACTACTCAAATTTTTACTTCTTTTGTTTTAGGGGGAGAACTGGAGAGATGTTCTATTATTTGAGGGAAAAATTGTATGAACTGGAAAATTTCTGTATGGTCATAAATGCTTTCATTTTGCTGCTGTGATCAAAAGCAATGTGAATGGACAAAATACTGCTGGTTTAAAATTTTATTTCACCATGTTTGAGGAAATTAGTTTCCAAACACTTCTACTCAACGTTTAATGGTTGATGTTCCCAGGATCAGCAGACATGGACCTGCCATCAGGAATGC
>NW_005054461.1:120493-163821 GCF_000277835.1 Geospiza fortis | reverse complement strand
TTTGCAGGCAAAGCCTCCCAGTTTAACAGAATTGTTCTTTATTAGATGCAGGATGAACACCTGTAAGCATTTAGGAGTTTTGTTCAGTAGCAAATACTTGGGAAAGATTTATTTTTTTTCTGACTTGAGTGGGAGCAAGAATGGGTTGTAGCATTTCTGTGTTGATACAACCAAGACCCTTTTAAGGAAATTAAGTGCCTGCAATTTTCTTTCACACCAGTGGGATTTGCAATTAGAGGAAGACTAATAGATAGTATAAATAAATAAAGCTCAAAGTTCCTGCTGTATTTAGTGGCATCTTGCAGTACACCACAAGTCTTAAAAGTGACACAGCATGAAAAGTATCCTTTAAACCTGAATCAATTACATTCTGTTTGGAACTCTCTATGAATAATCACACAAAACAAAATTCAAATGCATATTCTGTATACCAAATACAACTGAAAAATCAGCAGGAAAGAACTTAGAGTGTGCCAAAATACTCCTTGGATTTGTTAGTTGAGATCATGAAAGAAAACCAATATTGAGTCTTTTCATTTTAAATTATAGTTTTCCTTTCAGTTCTCAAATTCAGATCACTCATCCAGAAATACAGATAACTAACATATATCTTTTCTTGCCTAACTGTTCAACATCAGGAGTACTGGGCGTTTTCATCTATTTAAGAGCACAACAAAACCGGTTACTGCTGATAATGTATTGTCATCTACAAATACCATACCTGAGGAAACCACAGATGAGTTTGTAACTCTGTGTATTTACTCAGTGGTTAGCACAGCAGGACTCCGATTTTATTTGGAACTACCAACGGCATTAATGTTATAGCAAAAAAAAATCAATTACAGTCCTTCTGTTTGATAGAAAGTTACACACCGTGATTTTCTGTGGAGGCTGCTACAGATAAACTCCACAAATCTGATGGGAAAAAAAGCCAAAGATGTTCAGCTACTATAATCAGATATAAAGATCTGAGAATCCCTTAACACTGCCAAGACCTAGGAATGGAGTGTCTAACTATGTCTGACTAAAATATCTTTAAGGATATATTTGGTTTCTCAGAAATTAATTATCTAACAACATACATTTTTCCTTGGTATTTATTCTTTTTAATTCCTTTCTTTGTAACTGAAGTGCTGAAGAACAAGTAATGCTGATTGTTTTGAGGTTTGTTTTTTTCTTTCTGGTAACACTATAAATGAAAATGCCTTTTACTAAAGCCTCTGGAAATGTAATTTGTTATGTCACAGCAATCACGCAGCATGTGTACAGCTGGGTTTGATGATACCAAACCCTGCTTGTTATAAAACCAGTAGCAATGGCCTCAAGGAAGGAAGGCTAAATGAAGAAAGACTGACAGCTTGGGGGCTCAAACTAGTTTGGGTCATCAGGAGCTAAAAGGGAATGTTTTAACTTGCCAATGAATTGCTATTCCAATGCCAAGGCAGAGTAGAGGCCAAATTAACATATCATATCTCATTTCAAACACATTCCCTGTCTTTTACCAAAGTCCTTTTGATTATTTTAGAATAGAGAAGGGGGAAAATGTGTTATATATATATCACTTAAAGCACTTTCTAAAAAGATTAGTGAAAGCATAACAAGAAATACTGAATTTTCAGTGGATCTTGTCATGGGACAACTTCAATTCCACCCACTTGAAGAAAGCAGTACAGCACTTCCAAAAATTCATCAATATCCCACTTGTTTATGTTAGTTTAATTCAAGGTGACCTGATTAGAAAAACTTCATCTTGGAAAAAACCAAGAGGCTTGCACTACTGCCTGGATCAAAACTGGAAAACTTTTATCCCTCCAAATGTTTGTTATTGCTATCTTAACACTGAAAACACAGTGAAAGCACAACAGACCCAGCACAAACAAGGCTGACTCCACCAGCATCCCACCAATGCTGGACCAGGAGCTCAGACAGTGCTGTTGCTCTGGAACCACTTTTTAACCTGATCTCTGAACAGCTGATGAACAAGCATACAACAAACTGCAAGTTTTTCATTAGGTAGTAATAAAGAATAGAGAACATTAAACAAGAATCATAACTCCCTTCAAACCTCACCCTATGGCATCTCCTGATTCTGTCTGATAGCTGGGTGAACAAAAACTCTGAGCTCAGCTCCACAGTAGAGAGCCAAGAACAAAGGAGGAAAGCTGGAAGTGCTTCACAGAGTTTATTCACCAGTGTGGGTGCTTACTTTTTTTAGCCCTGTTTTTCTTTAGGGCTGGAGGATTGTTTGGCACAAAGGAAAAATAACTTAAAGAGAAGCAGAGATGAAAAGCAAGCAGATGAGGAAAAGCAGAAAGATAAAAACAAAATGAAGGGCAAGGTAAAAAGGAAAAGGCAAAATTATGTTGTCCTTCATTGTGTCAACCAAATAATGTTTCCTTAGTATGATGCCTGAAATCCACCCACCCTTTTACAAACAATATGCAGATAGTCCCTCCACCCAGAGCACTCAAATTCTTTAGTGTAGGAGATGGAATAGGGCAGTGGTCCATCTAGCCTAATTAACCTCTCTCTGATGGTCACCCATATGAGATTCTTAAGAAGGAGTTCAGCAAGGCAAGCACACAGCTGCCCATCAGTGATTAATGGCTTACAGACAACCAGTAATGCAGGATCTCAGTACATTTATACAGTCCTTCATAGACTTATGTTTCCAAAATTTCTTCCATCACTGATGCACCTACTGCCTCTTAGGCTGAGGAATGCCTCAGCTGAGGTGTGCTTTGAAAGGGTGCATTCCCTTTTGTTTTGAACAGCTTCCCACCTGGTTTCCACCATCATTTTATCATAAGGCAAAGTGATTCGTCATTACCTATTTGTCCTCTCCAGACCACATCCACTTCTCTGAATCTCAATTTTCTGTCTGTCCTGAAAAAGGAGGAATCAAGTGTGTAAGCAGCCTTTTAGGCTTAGGCATGCTATGGTTTTGCATAGTACTAAACCTCAGACAGAAGCAATAGGAGGTTATCTTGGTTTCTCTCTATCCTTGTCTACTAATTCCTAACATTCAGTACTTATTTTGACCAACACAGAGAGCTGAGCTGATTTTTTCACAAAAGTAGTTATTGCAATTCCAGTATCTTGCTTCTGAGTGACAACAGCAAGTTCGGAGTCCATCACTTGTGAAGTTAGGATTGCTTCCTTCTCTGTGTGTCCCATTATGGTTGCACACATCGAATTTCACCTTCTCTCTTATCATCCATTCACATTCTGTGGTCTTTCTGCAGAATTTGTAGCTGCTCCTCATCTTTGCTACCCAAAATAACTCTACATCATCTGCATGTGCTTAAGTACCTCTTGCAGTACATGAAGAATAACAGATCAATTTTCATCAGATTGTATTAAACAGAAAACCTAAAATTAGTATTACAAGCACTTGAGAAAAATGCAACAAAACGCTATGCCTACAAATGAAAACAGCATTCCACTGATCTTTGGTGGAGATGGGAAAAACCTATAAAACTTGTCATGATTACCACCTTTACACAGAAGAGTTTTGGTTTCCAAACATTTTTCTACAACTTGGATTATTTCTTTGATCAGCATCATCAGAATGGAAGAGACTATTGCCAATTCAGTGACCTTTTTGAGCCATAAGTTTAAGATCTGATGATGAATACTGACAAGACCTTTTTGAGTTTGATGTTTTGTCAAAGAAATACAAGCCAGAAGTACAACTGGCATTCAAGTGTTTTCAACAATGGTCAGCCAGTGAGCCTTGTTATTTCTAGAGTTGTGCTGAGGTTACTGAGGAACCGAAAGCAATACAATGACAGAACCGTAACAGTGAAAACAATTAAGTGTGAATGCACAGTGCCAGACCAGCTCATAGCTTGCGGCTCATTTCAGCTTCTGGTTACAGCTCTAACTGGCCACAATTTAAAACAAGAAAGGAATATATAATATAATGCTTTTGGTCAATATCTGCTAAGTGTTAAAATTTCAGACACCCTTACCTCATAGATAACAGGTTAGCACTTCTCCATTTTTTTCTTCATTTTAACAAAGCAAATATGAGTAAGTTAATTTATATAAAAATACGATTTCCAAAGTCCCCTCTGTACTATCTGAGGTAAATAAAACTAATTGAAGAGGTCATGATGAAAAAAATAGTGGATGAAGAAATAGCTATTTTTCTGGAAAAGCCTAATTAAATTCTTTGTGTAATAAGCCTCTCTGGCTTTTGAACACATTGAAAAAATTTGGCATAAATCTTTACAAACAAAAGAAGCAGCATAAAAACTTGTAAAAATTAGAAGAAAAAGATATTGGTGAAAACAAACAGAAAAAAGAAGGATTAATATCCCTTCAAGGCACTGGATTATCTTCTGATAATTCCATTTTCAGGGATTCAGTTAATGAGTATGAAAGTGCGACTGGGTCATCGTTTCCAGTAGACACATTGGGTTCACAGCTGTCTGCATTTCCTTCCCCATTATTCAGAGATTTAAGAAAAAAATCTGTACAGGTAGTTACTTGGGAGTCAAATCGTATTTTTAAACAAGTAGCCAGAGGACAAGGCTGGGCTTTTAAGAGAAGTTGTTCCCTTTTATCAGTTTAATTAATTGTGGCCTCTATAGAAGAGTTGTGGCTCTTCATACTGTAAAGGTTCCAACAATTTATACATCAGTCATTATATAACAGGATTCTAACACCACTGTTTTAGGCTAAAATTTTTTTTATTCATAAATAGGAGTGCCACAGAAAATACCCAAACATATCCAGGTCCCAGTTCTTCTATGTTCAAGGAATTTTTATACCCTACCTTAGAAATATGGCACTAAAACTCTCTATCTTATCCATCAAGTATCTGATCAAAATTAAAACAATAATGCATTGAATAAATTGAGCAATTCTGAATCAGAGGAAGGCATCAGACTCTTATATGAAAAGATTATGCTTACATGCAAGAGGCAGTATACCACATACGTGCAACTAGTCATTTATCATTAGCCTGTTATCTAAATCATCTATTAAAAATATTACTAAAATTTATAGTAGTAACAATGATGATAATAATGATGATGATGATGATGGTGATAATAAAAATCAGAAAATATACTGGAAAATCTAAGTGACTACACCCCCAGCCCGGGCTGACTACACCCCCAGCCCGGGCATTCCCAAAGTGAAGCCAAGGTAGGCAAGAATCAGGCATATGTCCACCAGGCAATTTCTGCCACAGCTAAAACCAGCTCCCACCAGAGCAGAGCCAGACATGTCCTAAGCCCCCACGTTACCAGGTGCCCACCAAGCCTGTGACCTTCTGCTATGGGTGACAAAAACCATATTTACTGGTTAATGACTACAGAAGTTCATAAGTATCACCTAGCCTTTCAAATCACATTAGATGGGGAAAAGTCCTAAATATCAGTGAAACCCACACATATCATACTGGATGCATATGAACATTTCAAAGTGTGAAGAATACATGAAATGCGTCCCATTTTCAGACTTTTCATGGACATTCAATTTTGTCAAACTTATAAGAGACTGCAAGAAACCATTAGAACCATCTTACCTTGGTAAATTCAGCTGTAGCTAGCTTTGGTACCTGCTTTTCTTGACAGCTATCTCTCTCTTTCTAAAAGCATCCAGCTAAGAAGACATCACAGTCTTCATGGATTTCTACCTGTATTATTGCAAATGTCTTTTGTGCTCCTTTACCTTAAACTCACACTTTCTTTTCCCAATTGTGATGGAGAGCAGTTTATTTTCTCCATTTTCCAGTTAACCTTAATGCTTATGTAGACAGTAAAAAAACTTTATTTTTTTAAGGGAAAAACATCTTTATTCCTTCATCATTTTCTCATAGGTCACATTTTCTGCACTTCCAATAGTTCTTGCCCCTTTCTTTCTGATTCCCTAATGGTTTCATCTCACCTACAAACTCCATTATCATCTTAACCTGAATATTTCAGATACTGCTTCATTCCAGAATTCTCTTCCTCAAAATATTACCTTCATAGGGTAAGATGAAGGCACGCCTTGCTGACATGCCCTTGGCTGCCACCTCAAGTTCAGTACAGCTAAAACAGAGTACTGTCTATCTTCTTCAAGGTGTCTCTTCCCTACCTCTTCTCCAGATTCTGAAAGGACTCTTCCTGTCCTGCTAAAACCACCCATAACTTGGATGCCAGGTTTAATTTAGACTCTTTGCTATGTCCACAGAACCATCTCTAAAACTTGGCCTTTTTCATCCACTCATGCTGTTAAAATTCTCATTAAGGTCTCAGTTAATTTACAGCTTACTTACTACAACATCTTGGCCGTAGAAAAGGCATTTTTGTCTTGGGCACTTCTATTTATACACTGCTGCCCAGACTGTCTTCAAAACCCACCAGTTTGATTTGCTCATGCAGGTCTTTGCAAGGTCAACAGTAGCCATCACAACAAACAAACAAACAAACAAAATATTAAAGAAATTGACAGCTATTTTCATTCTATGAATAATTTCTCATTTATTATCCAGGAATGAGATTCAAGCTTTAATTAGTCCATCTATTGCCCATCTGCTTATTTGTTCAAAAAGCCTATATGGAGCTACCCATAAATATACATAACTTTAGGATTTCACTTCCCTGGTCCCTTCATGCACACATCTTTGCTGTAGTGTCTAATAATTCTCCCCCCCCAAAAAAACCCAACTGATAATTACTAATATGTTATTGTGTCAAAGACAAGTACATTTAATTGACATTGTCCCCTAATCTCCTGGAACATTGGTTTGTCTTCAGTTTTTCACCCTTTATTTTAGATGGACAATAGGCTCTGTTATGTAGTGAGTGCCTGATCTGGGTTTGGGTGTCCTAAGAAAAATAATGATAACAAAATTAGTACTTATGTTGTATCACACAGAAATTGAATGATGCAACCCAGCAAATAAATTCCTAAGATAGGATCTTGCACAAGCATTATAGCTTAGAAAGTTTAGAAAAGCACAAACATCTGCCAACATTGCAATATATTTGTTCTCATTAGAGTTGCAGAGGCAGTAGTCCTGCTAAAACTAGTATAATTACGTATAAATGATGTTGGCAGACTTCACAAAATGTGTCAGAAGGACAGAACCAGATGTTTCCTGTTCTGCATATCCTCAGTAGGTTTTACACCATCAATTTGCAAATAAATGTGAAGTTCTTTTTAGTGAAGTGTGTTTCTCTGTTTTTCCTGAAAAGACCATCTTCTAATATTGAACAGAGATAGTACATAAGTTTCCAATTAAGTTTCCAATCACTCAGACCTTCTAGGCAATTCAGCTGATCTGCCATGTATCAGATGCTGTATATTTCCCTAATCCTTGAATTTACTAATATTTTAACTCATTTGTCATTTCATTCCTGTTTCCAAAACTTAATGGCCTGAGTCTACTTCCACAACGTTCATTCCAGTGCACCTGTGGGTGTGATGTGTCTCGTACAAGAAGTGATTAAAGAAGTCTGTGCTACTGAATAGAAGCCTATTTCTATTTGCATGGGGTCTTTTTGGGTTTTTTTATCTATCTCAGTACTCCCAGTTTTCCATGCCCTCCATAAGCTTTCTTTTGGAGGAACTGCAGTAGCTTGGATCTAGTGAGCACATATTGCAGGTTCAGGCTTTTGCATCATCTCTCTGTATCTTACTCTTGATCTCTGCCATGAAATCCAGCTTTTCTGTTCCCATTCTCATATAACTTCCATTACCTATGCTTTTTTTTATTATTCCTCAGACTGTAATACTTACTTCTATACACTTGCAGATTCCCTTACATGTGGTGGCATAACTTCATATAGTGATGTAGTCCTGAAACCTATTTTTTAAGGGTAGTATTTCCTAGAAGGAAGCACATCCTTTAGCAATAAAAGGAAATGTATATTGGGCATTCTGCATCTCACAGAGGAATACTAGTTATTAGGAAAAAAAGACAGTAAAAATAAGCTGGAGTTAGGAAGCATGGGTTTTCCAGCTAGTGTTATAAGTTAAAAAAATACACATCTTCAGAAAATTTACTGGTAGAGCATTAAGAAAGAATTCAGTCATAAGAAGAGAGGTAAAAGCCTCTCTTATTATACGGCTTGGTACTGTTTCTTCTGATAGATAATTCCTGATTGAGTAGTCAGTGCCATGGCCTGATTCACATTGCACTGATTAGGCTTTCTCAGACAATGAAAGCTCAGGGTTATGCCTATTTCATCTCAAGCTACATAGGAAATATTCCCCTTTTGTTTATAGAGGCTGGGATGAATTGCAAGAAATCCATTAGGTACAACTGTCCTGGATGCTTAGAAGCTATTAGGATAAACATAGTTAAATTCCTTCTTCTCCTTTTTCTTATACTCTGGTAGGGGATCAGAGGAAACCCATGCCTTATTCTTTGTATTTGCAAGCATTCTGAGATCAGAGTCTTTCTGCAGAAACAAAACAAAACAAAACACTGTCAAAACATTTTTGACAGTGAATAGGTTTTTAACTGGACTTACAGTTAAGACACTGATCCAAGGACAAATCATGAAAGAGAGCATAAAATGACAAGAGATTGTTTCCTGGAAGGAAAACAAAATGTAAATAGTTGTCAGCCATTGCTTTGGGGAGAAAAAAACCTAAGGGGCTCTTTCATACTTGTGCATACCTCACAATCCTTAGTGAGGTATTTTCTGGTCTATGGAAATCTTTAAAAGAAGACAGAATGTCTTCTACTGCTTTCCTTGCTTTCAATGTTCATGTACTGTCTCCATGTGGGTCCACATACAGAGAGCATGTAGCAGGGATTATCCAATGGTCCCAGTGAGCAGCCCTTTCTGTAAGCCAGCAACAGGGGTTTTATGAGAAAGATGCATCTTCACAAACGTTGTCAGTTTAAGCCGAGACAGGAGCCATATAAAGCTGTTTGACATTCCACAGCTTGATATACCAACCTCTGCCAGCTCTGCAGAGGAGGAAGGGTGAGGTCTGGCTTCAGGCATTGCATGAGTGCAAGCTGACATGTGGTGTAACAGTCTGAAACAGTCTGAAATCTGTCTCTGACAGATTTATCTTGAGGTTACAGATGACTGTCCAGATGGACTGGAAATCTCTCCTCTGGAAGGTATGCAATTGCTATTTGTAGTCCATTTGAACTCCAGTGAGTGACAATTTGCTTCGGTTTCTCATCTGATTCAGCTGTTGGTAACAAAACTGAAGTTCAAGGTTTGTAGCGCTGCCCAGAAATCTATGGCTTTGAGTAAGTAATTGAACAGACTTAACTGCATTAACTCCATAAGCACAATGGGTTGATGAACACTTTCTATAAACATCCTTAGCACCAGGGAGAGTCTGACTATTACTTTGCTGTGAATCACAGATATTTTATGGGAAAGAAAGAGGTCACAGGATGGAAGCATGCATCTGGAAGGGAGCTAAAATGTGTCCTTAGCATTATAAAAAGAGAAAGAAGAATATGATCTTGAGACTGAGGCGTCCAATTTCCTCAAGCCAAAGATAGAAATAAATATTTGTATTTCTATTTTGGAGAAATTATTTGTCACCAGTAGACTTTTCCCCTTGATTTACAAAACACCAATTACCTACCAGTCAGATATCCAATAAAGCAAGATTATATTTTTTCACATGCTATTCATGAAAGACTTCCATGAAAAAGGTGAAAAAAGCCACAAAAAGAATCTCTAATTGATGAGGAAACCCAAAAGAGATTAATTCTAGGGCCTGGCTAAAGATTATTCTATCTCAAATCTAAAACAAAGGTCAAGATGACATTTGAAGACACTGTTTGGAAAAAACTATCACTGTCCTTACACATATCACCTTGAGCTACCTTGGTTATCTCACATATTGTAAATGATGGCAGCTTTTTAAAAGGAAAACTATTCTCTTAAAACATAACCACTTGGTTTTCACTGCAAACATGTAGGTACTCTGTAGTTTTCTGGCTCTGATATTTGAAGGGCCTCTTCCAAAAGACCAAGATCTATTTGGGTAGATATTTTTCTTAGGACTTTGCATTCTAAGTGTTAAGCAGCTTAAAAGACTTCTGCCTTCAAAAGAGAAAGACTGCACTGAGTTCTCTTCAGAACTTTTGAAGAACCCTTTATCATCATAATCATTATGGCAAATTATATGGAAAAATAACTAATTGTAAGGACCAAACTTCCAGTGTTACTCATGGAAATGTAAACACCCTTCAGAAAATGAAGCCTTGTATTATTTAGCTCGAGACTGAAATCTGTTCACAAAGGCAGATGCTTTGTTCTGTCAGTAAGCAGTATTTACATAATGTTATTTTGCTAGGCACAGTTGGACTGAAATAGAGGAGTACTTCACTTATTTTAGTCTGGCCTTTGGAGTTATTTGTCCCTGGGAACAGCTGTCATTAGAGAAAACTGTTTAGTTTTCTTAGCATCTGGAATGATAGTAGCTAGTGTCATTTTAAAATGACCTCAAGATGTCTTCTCTAAAACAATATCACTAACTTGTTTCCAGGATCTAAATGGGTTGGTAATTGATGGCACTTTTTCCTCTGATCATTGATTTTTCAGTCTTCAGGGTAGTACCAGCTATGGATGACACCTCTTGCAAAGCTTTGAGATCAATTGGGAGCAATGTAAGAGCAGAACAGTGTGTACTCATGTCATGATGATGATGATGAAGGGTTCTTGGGAGAAGCTTCAGGGTATGTCCTCATGATTCAAGATCTCTGTCTTCTTTGCTTCCTAGGTGTTCATCATCTCTGTCCCTAAAAACTTATCTGAAAGTACTTGAAGTCTGAGGACACAGGAGTATTAGGTCATTCTAATTAGCAGAAAACTGCAGATAAATGGGAAGAAAATTTGCTTCTACACTTTGATAAACTCAGCAGTATATTTACTATGGATAGTACTGAAGAGGAAATAATTTGCACCAGCAATAAATTACTATAGTCATTTTTAGAGTGATGATTTAAGTTTAGGATGATAATGTAGAGCCTGTGTTAGTGTTGCAATTGTTATCTTTAGAAATGAAGAAATTGTATTAAGTGTTTTGTTTTGTTTTATTCTTTGCAGAATTCTGGTTTTTAAGGGACTAGAGTACTGTTAAAAACTGAGCTGGTTGGGGAACAATCCTCAGTGTGCTGCTACCAAAACGGTACTTTGAGCTCTGTTCTCAATCAGGAAATATAGGCATATATGATCTTCCTTTCTTCTGCTTTCTTTTTTTTTTTTCTTTTTTTTCTGTTTTTATGCCTCTGTATTTTCTTTGCATCAGCAGTGGAAGTTTGGCACAAAACACCAAGCTTGTCCAATTCCCTGCTTTTAGAACTATATCCTTACTGACAGCAAGAGACATATAATGGAAGATCATAGAAAAAGATAAAAAAGCTTCAAGTTTTTACTTTTTGCTTTCAGAGAGCAATCTCATTTTGTTGTTAGTGCCTGTACTTTCTTATCCTGGAAGAGAATGACTGACAGATGAAGCAGCTGAGTTTTTTTCTTAAAACAATGTAGACAGAAGCTTTGCCTCTCTGGAGAGGCATGAGTCCCTCATGTTTTGAATCCAACTTATGAAACCACTGTGATGCCAAATATGCCGGGAAATATTTTTTTTACAAAAAAAATAAAAATCAGAATTACTATTGGCAGATTTTACAAGGAATTAATGCCTGTTGGCTTGAAAAGGACAGGTTGCAGAATGAACGACAGATGAACAGACATTCAGGGGCAGTATGAGGGAGTTCTGGAACTCCTGTCATTCTTTCTTTTATGACCTCACTGGATGAAGAGCTGAAAGAATTACTGATCAGTCATTTGGGCCAAACAACAGCACTGTTTGAAGGCTTTAGTGTAGTATTCAGTGAAGGATAGCTAGAGTGGTTTCTAAACAGATGAGTTCTTATTGAAGGACCAAAGAGTCTGAGACTTAAAAACAAAGGTTGAGAAAGGTCCTCCTGCAAAGTAAATAGCATCTGTTCAGAGAGCAGGAGGTTTAAATAGACACTTTTTCTGTATCACTGAGCTCAGCACTGACAGCTTAGCTCCTCGAGCCAATTTTTCTTATGATATTGACTTTGGATAGATTGCTGGGCTTTGGTTTGGGTTGGTTTTGGTTTTGCTTTGTTAGTTTATTTTAATATGACAAATACTTGCTGTTCCAAATGAAAACTCTAAAGTGGCTTCATACATAGATCGAAGATCTATGTGTGATCAAATTTCTTGTAGTTTTTCCAGAATTATATAGGAAGTTTGTAAAGATTCTGATTTCTGGCAGGTATGTCCTAGAGAACATTCCATAGATAAGATAAAGGAAAGTTGAATTATATTTCTGATGAGCTCAGATTTCACTACTGTCCTGGATTTAGCCAGGACAGGATTAGTTTTTTACAGTAGCCAAGAGGGGAACGTGGCCAGACTCTTGTGTTATTCAGTACTTTGTCAGGTCACTTGCCAGGGGAAGGAGTAAGGGATTGTCTCTCTTTTTTCTTGTTGGGGGAAAAGGTGTGGTGGGCAAAATGATCCTGTACTGTTTTACTCTCTGTGTAAATAATTTGTCTTATATCTTTTGTCATTAAAGTTGTTGCTTTGTTGTTAGTTTTCTTACTCCATTTACTGTTTCCAGTAAATTGCTCTTATCTCAAGCCATGATTTTATCTTTCATGCCTCTGGATCTCAACTCCATCCCCAAACAGGAAGGGAGAGAGGAAGGGGCAGGGAGTGAGTAAGAGGCATCAGAGAGAGAGTCCCAGTGAGGGCACGAAATCAGAGAGTGCTATTCCTAAGCGATGACAACTAGCAGTTTTGGAAGGTAACCATAACACACAAATGATCTGGTGCAGCATAGCAACACAGAGAATGCACTTTCTAGTAATTATGCATACCCTACTTACAAAATTTGTATTTCAAATTACAAAGAAAGGACAATTAAACACCATCATAAGCTACGTGGTAGAAGAATCAGGGTCTAAGAAATTAATAATTCCTAAGAAAGGAAAAGTTGAGTCTGTGACACAAGTCCAATGCCAGTCTTAGTGGATAGTCATCCCCTTCTAAATCATGGTGCTTGTAGAAGAGGTTCTTCTCTCTCAGCCTCTTATCGTCATCACCTACAGAAGTTTTGGCCACTCCTCTGTTGGTGGTGTAGGTTGCACAAATGATGTAGAGCTGGACAGGTTGCCTTGGACAATTTAACTATTTACATCAGAATTACCACATTAGGAAGAGTGTTGTGATAATCACAAAAAACTCTGATATAACTGAAAAATATGTTTAACTTCCTAACACCTAGTCCTCCAACTAAAAATGCTTGGTATAGCCAGAGCACAAACTCCATATTCTTTGTTCCACTGCACCATTTCCATTTGCCTGTGGATAAGGACTGAGTAGCAGATACTCTTGTGCTTTCATGCCCAAGCCATAAGACCACTATCTCTAACAAAGCCACATTTGATTGGGTGGAGGGAGTTGCTCCCAGAGGAGCAACATTTCTCATTTTACCGTAAGTAAGGAAGTCAAACACAATATTTAGCTATGGCCAAACTTCTCTGAAATGTAGTCAGTGATCTAGACCATATATCCCAGTCCTTGGACCACCTCCATATCTCTTGCCAAAACAAAAAATAGCAACCATGTATACAGACAACAGGGACCTCAATTCATATCTATGATTGCCTTATATCAGAAAAGGCACTTTTCATAAGTGTGCAAAATTAGCAAGGTTCATGTTTTATTTGATCACAAAATCAACTCACATTAAACTATTGGGTTATGCTTCTTTGATTCAAGACCATAGGACTGGTTTATTTTGCTATAAACTTATTGCATATTTTATTCCTACATGGACAGTAAAACAGCCTTTATGCCTTTTCTTTATGAAGGGAAAATACATTTATTCCTTCATGTAAATATTTTTATCCTTTCACCTGTTCATGCACAATGGAATCAGGCCTGATAAGTGCATTGAAAATTGTTTTCCCTCTTAACAAAGTTTACAAAAGTGTGACACACGGCTAGCAACTTATGCCACCAGCAATGTGTACTTGATGGAGACTGAAAAGCCCAAGCCATGGCCAGCATCTGGTTGTCACCTTTCAGTAATGAGTCTCAGGTGTCTATTCTGATACAGCAGTAGTGGGAGATTGCTTGTGCCTGCAGATGCAGCCAGACAGCATCCAGCATGGCTTGCCAATGTGTTGCTGACCCTTGATCAGCTCCAGATTCTGTCTGTTGTGTTAATGAGACCTTATACAAAGACTTTTCCAAAGAGCTTCAGTGCATTTCATCATCATCTCACTCCTGGGGAGCAAGTTCCTCTGAGGCAAGTTCTTCTTTTTAAAGGAGCTCATACAGTCCAGATAGGTGTTAATAGCCAGATTCCAGAGGGATCATCACTTCCTCTTCCCATTCTGCCTCAGCAAGGCTGGAGAAGGGATTTTTTCCTGTGCTGGGATAATGAGCCATATCGCTCTTTCAGTCCTGTTGTGACTCTTCCCTGATGCTGATCTTGCCACAGTTGCTTTACATCTCCCATACTTTTTAACAGGAAAGGCTGCATATTAATCTGGAGCCCAAACACAAGGGTTCCTTCCAAACCAGTGTTCAAAAGAAATGTTTTATGTCCTTTCACTACATACTACAATACCACGATCCAAGTGGGAAAAGGTGGCATAAGAAGGTGCTTGATGTGTTGCACTTACTTCAAATGCAAATTTAGTGTGTTTTTATAAAGGCCAAATCCCCCTTTATGCACACACCATTAAGAATTAGCTGACAGAGATCTTTAACAGAGGTATTGGTGCAGAATTGTCCTTCACAGAGGGATTTTCTATAAAGATTCTCAACTACATTCAAATTTATTCAGCTTCTCCTGACTAGAAAAATAGACAAAAAGTAAGCCATGTACTCATCCTGTTTTTCATGCACTATCCAAATGTGGCAGAGATCACATGATAAAAAAGCCTGTGTAGTAGCAACTGCAGAGGATCCTACTGAGGTAAAGATCATCATGTGCCCTTTTGTAATCTGGACATTCTACTGCTGATACTCTGAGCAGCTGCAGACTGTGAAGCTGTTTCCTGCCAGCCTTTCTGTGGGGAGAAGCTATTTTTCTGCTTCAAGGAGGGTACCTTTTGCTCTGATTGGATACTTATCTGCCTATGGAAATGGCCACTTGCCTGTAATGTAACATATGTCTCAGACACTGCAGAGAAAAATATGTTATGAAGCCAATAATTGTTATGGGACTACTCCATGGCAAGCTACATTGATTTTACATCATAACATTTCACAGCACAATGAGACAAACACTGCTCTCTCATGCACCTGAAAATAGTTTCTGCACTGATTCTCCTGAAAGCTGCCCATTGCACATCAAGCAGCAGAAATGAGCACAGCATATTTCCGAAACCTTACGGCACTGGCTGCACTGCTCACCCACAGCAAACCAGCTGTGGCAATTCTCGAGTTACACGCACAAAAGGAGTTCAAGCTCCCTGGCAGGAGGGTTCATTCCTTATCCCATCTCCTGTCTCTGTATTGCTTTTAATCATTTTCCAGCAAAATAAAAGAAATTATCAGAAAATATAATACAAAAGGGCTGATCCATCATTCCACAGTATACAGAGGAAAAATAAATGTTCCCTTTGCATAGTTAAAGTCAAAAAAGACAGCTGAGTTACACTTCAATGGGCATTTGAATATGACATTGATGCCAGGGCAAGAAATGAGAGGACACCATTGAGTCTTGAAAAATAAGAGTTACGGTTTTTTTAAGTGGAATATAGTCCTCCCCAGGTCTCATTTTATACTTTTAGGAGATAAAAATTTGGGGAGTGGAGAGCTCATAAGCACAGAACACTGCAAGGCATTTTATTTAGTGTCCTGTGACATACTAATCAAACAGCCAGTGCTACACAGTATAATTTTATGCATACTTTATCAGGAAAAATAAGAAAGAGCTAACTGAGAAATACCTAACAAGGGACAGAGATTTATAGAAATCTCACAGACTGGTAGGGGACTTTCTTTCCTTAAGAGAATTGACAGGAAAAGACTGCAAAATGACCTTGCTTCACACTATTAATTTTTAGTGAGAACCTGGACTGCTGTAATAAATTCAGAGGAAACAGAAACCAGCAAAAGGACAAATGACAACAGATATGTTTGTGTGGAATAGGTGAGGGCATGGTTGCTGTGTCTGGAGGTCCCTTTGCCCATACTTCACCTGATCAGCAGAGTGTAGGGAGTGTTAACTGGATGGGAGCTGGCTTGCAGTACTGGCTGGGAACTCCAAGCTGCTCTTTCCGTGTAAGGGAGCACAAAACAAAGAGGGGTCCATCACACAGAGCACAGTCCCACATCAGAACAGGCCATTCAAACAAGACACATTTTCACACTAAGTCATCTGGCTAACAAGAAACATCAGACATCCCTCATGGGAGAGCACAAAAGGCCCAGCAGTAGCTCCCAGTGCCATGCTATGCCATAAGGACAGATAAAGAGGAAAGTTGTGATCAGCAGTAGCAAGCTGAAATTACACCTGACTGTGACTTTAGTGAAACTAGCAGTAAACTAATGTAGATTACACAACCACTGTCAATATCTGTGCTTTTTAAAAAGAGCTTTGAGAATTGAAGATGATCAAGAGCCACAAAATCAGTCTGTAGTTTGGGAAAAAAGGGTTTTAAATAATTCAAACTGTCACTTCATCACGGGTGAGAAATGAAAGGCAATGTGCATGCAGTACAACTGCCTTTATTGTGGAAAAATTAGTGAATACTAATGCAGCTCTGACACTAAAAGGAAAGGAAAAAAAGTATACTAGTGTTCAGAATCTGATATCAGAAAAAATAATAATAGAAATTAGACACAGCTTTTGCCTAATGTGTCCTCTTGGGAAAACCATATACTAGTCAAGTGTAAGTTTCCTCAGACACAGATTATTCAGATCAAGAGAGACAGTAGGTGACAAAACAGAATGAGGTACACCAATGGGTCATTTTACAGCATGGGCTCGTGGGGACCAGACTGCAAAAAAGGCTCCAGCACCTGATTTCAGTAAGTCTGACGAAACTGAAGGTGAGACCAGTGGAGTGGATTTATTGCGCATGCAAAAGCATCTATATCATGGGCAACACAGACTCACAGATCTGGGTAACAGGATCAGCCAGTGTGATCCAGTGCTTCCTTCTGTCATTAAATTCTATGGATCTATGATAAATATAGCCTGAACTATGGCAAATTGTTTACTGCCACAGTTGAGATCTGTGAACCTATTTAGGGTAGGGTAATGACAACTCAAGTATTTGAAATGTTACTCAGGCTTTACTCCTTAATCAAGCCTTTCAATCAAAACAATGCATTTGGGGTTCCCAGTGATTAGTTGAGTTAGTTTTACTAGCATGCAGTGCCCCAGGGCCTTACTCCATAAAATTTACTCAGTTGCTAGTTTATGCTGCTTGTTCCTGTAGTATATATTATTTGTTCCAGTATTTTTGATATGCTAGGTTGAACTGTTAATTTTCCTAATCCAGGTTTCTTGATTTGGGCAAATAACTGTTCACTTATGTTTTCTTCTATGTAGAAATATGATTGCCTCAAAGAGAATCAAAGGATGTTTCCTGATAACGTTTCCTGCTCCAGTTAAGCAAAGCAAGTCTTGGTAGTGTTGTTTTATTCTCCTTTTGTGCCTATTGGTGTCTCATGTAAAAGATTTTCGCTGTATATGGAACACAAAATAAGTCATTTTCCCTTAACACTCTACAGGAAATTATGTTTCTCTTGAATACCATGATCAATGTCACTCAGACTTCTACCCAGATTCTTGCACAGAAAAATAAATATAATCTCTGCCTGTTTTTAAGAGCAATTCACATTAAATCCATGCAGTTATTTATCCATCAGCCACTGAATCTTACGTTTAGATTTTTATGGTGTTCTAGGATAGAAACATAATGATGGTTTCCAAATCCATAAAGCTTTGAGCCTTTGATCCCACAATCACAATCATTCATGCATGACTACTGAAAGTGGTAATATAACTTAGAAGTGTAATGTAATTTAATGAACACGCTTTCACACCAGGAAAACCTTGCTGCTTTCTATCCTCATCGTCTGAGTGAAACCAGAGTTGGAAGAAGCTGAGAAATTACACTATTTCTTTGTCTGCTGAATTAGGAAAGTGCCTGAGAAACTCAAAGACAATTGAAATTACTTAAAGTCTCTACATATGAACTAGACTAAGAGAATGATCAACAGACACACTACAGGCACTAATTTTAAAAAGGTAAATGTAAAAAAGGGCACATTAAAGGAGCAGAAAATGTGACAAGGTCAAAATGACCTTTCTACAAAGAGCAATTAAAAGCTGTACCTGAATGGCCCATCAGGAAGAAATTTATCATAATTTATAGTTACAGTGCCTTAAATATTAATTTCACTGTTCATTTCTGACACATTTTTATTTCAGCAATATTTTAACACATTTCTGTTGTCTGCCTCTAGTGCACAGCACTGTTGGGGTTGATTACAAGTGCCCAAACTCTAGTCAGGCAGAACGATCTAAACTTCTTCAGTTCAAATGCTGTAGTCTACACTGCCAGGGACTATTCTAAACCCTTGAGGGATCATGGCAGTTTATACTCCAGGGCCTGAAAACTGCCTTGTGTTTTCCAGATGTAAGTGCTGGTGAGCCTGAGGGCTTTCTAAATGCTATTGCAAAGCCTTCAATACATGTCTCTTAAATGGTCAAATATTATATACAATGGGCATATTTAAAATGGATTCAAGAGACGAGAAGGCATTTTCAAAAGAGAAGAACTTTCATAGGTGCCCCTTCTAAAAAGAGAAGAATTGTCATGAGCAGTAGCTGCTCAATGATGAAGACTGAAGTTTAGATAAAAAATTGCAGTTATACCAATCATTATGCTATTGGGGCCCCAGGTAACTTCTGTCTGGTGGAAGCTGCAGCCATGCTGCAAAAACGGGACTGAACAGGAGAAGGTCCACAGAAAGCAGTGTGTGCAGAGACAGTGGAATTAGCAAACATGAAGCCTATGACTTAGCATGCCCTTTTTCAGTCTTTGGTATCTAATTTGGTATCTTATTAAAATAAGAAAGCATCTACTTTTCTTGAAGAGTCCTTATTTTTTCGAGAGCTAAGTTCCCAACCATTTCCTATAAACCATAAACAGTGACTGAAGGAACCGCAGCTCCTTGCAAAGCCCAGCTAGGACAACTGCAATCACTAGAAGTCAGTAACTAGAGTGTTATGGGACGTGTGGCTTCAAACCTCTACAGAGGATGAAGAGGAAAAGGAACCAGAGTTTCCAACACAGCAGATGATCTCTCCAGATTATCCCACCTTATTTAAAATAGAGGATACTTTCTCCATCTTTCTCCTTTGTCAGCAGCATTTTCCATGATGATCAATCTCTTGTAATGACCTCTTGGATTGGGCTCTCTAAACACTCAGCACAATATGTCCCCACAGACACTGTTTGGTCTTAGAAATCTGTTTAGCACTGTTAACATACATATGTGTGAGTATTCAAATATAATTAAGAACAGGTACGCATATATATACTTTTACAAGTATATGTATATATATGTATACTTTTGATAATTAATGTAGTGAGATGTAAATGCAAAGGCTTTTTTATGGATCTATGTTCTCTCAGTCACAAAAATTTGAGACACACGCAAAGTATGTCTTTTTTAATACTTTCAAATTCTGCAGACTCTACATTGTTGAGGTGTGAGGGGTTTTGTGGTTTTTTTGGTTGCAGTCATTGCAATTTTTTTCCCCTAAAAGCTGGGAAATAGGATGAGAAAGAGACTCTCTGAATGAAATAGTTCATAACTATCTTTGTCATTTTTTCCTACTTTGGGTTTCTAATTTGCTAGATGAAGCTAAACCATGATGTGTTTCATTACCAGCAGCACATAATTAGAACAGGTTGACATTCACGAGTCCATTTCACTGGCGTTCACAGATGTGAGTGACCAATCGTCTGAAGAGCCATTTTCTCACTTAAGTAATAAATAGATAATTATATTACTCTGGAGATAATAGTGAGAAGTGCAATATATCTTCCTGGAGAGGAAAAAAAGATATTTCAACCAAAGCTTTCAAGACAATATCCTGAACATCAAACTGAGTTTAATAATTTAATTATTTAATTTAGGATTCAACTTTGCTCTCACTGTATAACTGGGAGCTTTGTTAGTATATTTAATGGAAAGATAATAACAGGTTAGAGAAAAAACACTCAATAGAAATCAATACTGGAACAGATGCTCAGAACAACACAGAGAGCTTCCCTGAAGAGTAGCCACAGATCAGAAGACCCAGTCACCTCCTCCCAGTGACAGCTCCATGCTGCTCTTCAGAGTCTCTCTCTCCAGTCTCATTTCCTTGGCTGCCAAACGGGTTGCTAAAAATCTTCTCTAAATATAGGCTACTAAACATAGTCAAAGAAACACAATTGAGAGACTTGACTTTCAAAATCCAACTTTCTAGAGCAGGCTGTCAAAATTAATGATTGAAAACACTGAACCAAGTTTCTTTAAGGATGCTTTAAAAATCAGACCACATATGATGAAGGCATGCATGTACCATGACTCTGCTCCACTGTTTACAAGAAATTCCATTCATTCCTTGTGGTGAAATCACTTATAGAGATATTTCTAAAAGAACAGGGAAAATTGAATTGGAAATATTGGTCTCATTTTCAAGTTCAGAGACTTGGAAAACCGTCTGTCAGTTTGAAGGAAGCAAATAGGAAGGAAATAATTGTGATGCAGAAAGTAACCCAGGGTGATGGCAATGCACTGGTGGAGTTTAATTATGTGGAGGATTAAAAAGACTTTAAGAGAGTGACCCACCATATCCTAAATAGTCCTTCCATCTGAACTTTGTAAGAAAAAATGTATCAATAAAATGCATGAGGAGGGGTTGTACTCTAAATAATCGTTGTGCAAAAAGACAGGATATTTGGGGAGCCCAGACAAGGTCACTGGGGACTTACAATGAACCAAGATTTTATTTTTTTCAAAGAGCATGGGCCAAATTCTGCAGAAAGAAAATGTCTCATGACAGCATCAGTGTCATTTTTCAACACAGGCATGGAAGGTATTGGTGCAGAATGAAAAAAGGTGCTGACCAAAGGCCAGCCAGATGGGAATTAATAATGTGGATAGTCAAATGGAAACCTGAAGAACAGAAGGCAAACAACAGTGACTGATGGCTAGTAGGGCGATCACAAGAGAAAAAAATCAGGGAGATATCTGTTATTGCATTCACCTTGTCCCAGATAGGTAAGAAGAATCAAAGAACCCCAGAGACACCAAGAGAAACTCCAGTGATCTTAAGATAAAAAATGGCTCCTCCTCCAAATCCTCCGCCTGACAAACACTCATGGCTGTAATACTCCCTCAACATAACAAAGGTTGCTCTGGAGAAGCCTCAGGCAGGTGTCCCTCTCACATCATTATCTTGGTGTGCATCAATATTAATTCAGCAGAATTCAGATGGTCAGACTGGGAAGGTGTGTTAGTAAGAGCTCCATTGTCATGCCAGAGAAATCTCTTTGACAGAATTCCAGCTACGTGAGTTATGAGACTTCAGTAGCTATTTTCATGTCATTTCTATCTGTATTTAGATACAGCTCCTCATTTCCTGTTATTAAGCAGCTTCATTAAGGCTGTTTTCAAAACCAGGTCCTGGCACTGGAAAAAGTCTTAATTATTCCCATAAACCTGTAGCAGGAAGAATATACTGCTTTTTCAACTCAGCTTTATCACTTCCTTTCACTTTCTTTCCCTGGATTGAGACTATTGTTTCCTCAGTCTCCAGTGGGCTGCTAATACCTCATGTTCAGCTGTTGGCTTCAGGAGCATCCAAGCAGACATTACTGGCCTTGGACTGTATTCTGCTCCATGTTCATCCTTTTTGCTGGCACCGATCCCTGGTGTGCTCCTCAACAACTCTGAACCAGGAATCTAGATTTTAAATTTTCTCAAGACTGATGAGCACAGAGGAACACATTGAGGAAAGCAAAATAAATGGTTGGCATGGGGAGCAGCATTGTATGAAATCACCTCTCACTGTCACGCCCAGCTACCTCCAGAGCCTGGAATGTGTGAGGTACTGCTTCTTTCCTCCATTTGTCCCTTTCTTTTGCTGCCAGACTAAGGCTGTACAAAGAGGAATCCATAAGTACATCTATTTACCATCTAAATGGAGTTCCCATGCATTAATATTATTTTGATTCTTTTCTTCCTATTAAGATTTTCCTGAGGTCAGTTCTTAGGGGCAATGCAGTCTCTGTTTTAGCTATGTAGAAAAGTAGACACACAGACGCTCCTGATAAACATCTTCCCACCTGACATAAACAGTTTGTTCTGAAGTGAGGTTTGTAATTCATGGGTGAAGACACTATCTCAATTTCAGAATTAGAAAAGGGGCAGCTGGAGCCTTCTCACTGCAGAAGATTTTTTAGGGGAACAGCCTTCAATTAGTCAAGAGAAAGGTCTGTACTGGATTAAAACAAAATATATTCTTTTATCAACAATTATGTAATCATAATCAACATCTGTTTTACTAAAAACTGAAATAGTGGAGGACACAAAAGTTCACAGAAAAGCATTATGAAAAGTTAGGGAGCAGGAGCTAAAACACATGTAATGAAAAAAATTGTATAAAACCAAAAGTAGACCATATTAGGGAGCTGTTAGTAACACAGCACCTATAGTTCCTACATTTTAGTAAGCCATAACAGAGGGCACCTGAGAGCACCAAGGGAGACAGAGAAAACAAAGAAAAACAAAGTAAAGAGAGGAAGAGCATGAGAAATCATTAGCATAAGCCACCACATACACATTGCATCTTATTTTGTGCTGCTACAGAAATACTAGGTACCTTTTGTGCATCTATAGCCTTTCTTTTTCACAAGATCCCACTAAATCCCATACAAAGTTTACAGAATGTAGTTAACAATATTTATATGGAACTAGAAAATGAACATTAAAGATGGCATAGGAAGGAACATCACAGAAAGCTTGTTCACTGAGAACATGTAAATGTGGAGAAAAAGCACCATCAGAACCATGAAAATTTTACAAAAGAGTGTTTTGTAGCATGGCATCTGCAGTTTTATTTTAAGATGAGCTTAAAATAAGATGATGGTGAATAATGTATTTCCAAAATGTAATGAACACTCCAAATCTAAATTGAAATGGTTAGGTAGATGATAACTGAAATACTTTCTTTTGTACCTCACAGCCAGATATAGGGATCAATCAAGAATTTTTTTTTTTTTTTGCAGAAAATGAATAGGCATAGCCTGCTTACTGAACTTTTTAGCGGTAACAAAAACAAAAGCATAACAATTGAAATGAACATGTTTTCCTCGCTTAAAGAAAGATGCAGGATGGATAGAGACAGAAGGGGTTTTTCCTTTACCTGCATTCCTAGCAATTGCTATACTGAAGGCCAAAGAGAAAAAAATACAAAACCAAAAGACTATTAAGCAGGTCTATAGACAGCAAAGGTTTTGACAAAAATTAGAAATTAGTCATTTTATCTGTGCCATTTGAAAATCAGTGTTTCACAGAACCAAGTAGAAGACAGTCATCTCCACCCAGTAAGGTTTAGCAGGAATACACAGTGACTGAATCATCTCAATCTTTCCTAGTTTTTTGTTTTAATAACAGGTGTTGAGATAAACTAAGTGATCAGAGGTAGGGGAAAACAAAGTATGTTACAGACATAGTTCATCCTTTCCCACAGTGATGTTCTGATCCTTCACCACTGGTGAGGAGAAAATAGTAGCAAAGTGGTACCAAGGCACCATAGTTTCAGAGAAGTAGATCTTAATAAACAGGTTTTTTTTTCATGTTTGAAGGACCTAATTTCAGTTATGTCATTATGACTATTTTTAACTTTAACCTTGTAAAACAGACACAACCTGCCAAAGCATCTTATTTTATATGGAATTAGCTGTCTAAAACACAAGTAAAAGCAAACCCAAACCAACAGATTAATGAACAATAATTGGTGCTCCCTGTTTTAGCTTGTACTGACTACACGTAGGGTACAAAGCCTTACAGTAATACATCCACACAGTAATAAAAAGTATGACTACTAAAAAAAAGGATGACTATAACTAATGTAGAAACTGGAAAACCCGCTCTGCTCTGTCTGCATGTCTGGTGGTAGCCATGCAGACACAGCACCAAGGCATGGTGCAGCTTTGAGTTAAGTATTTACGCAGATTTGGAGAGCTTGCAGCTTGCACTGCACTTCATGCCACAGCAGCAGCAGCACAGCTGGAAGCACCTGAGCCAGCAAGCTCACAGCTGGGACATTTTCACACAAATTGCCAACAGACTTCTGGCACTCTGCAGCATTGATATTCACATACAGCTTCAGGATTTGTATTCATTTTGCATGGTTTTGCTTGAATATGAAAAAATAAGAGGTCTTGTGGCTCATCTCAAGGCAAGATAACTAGAATATTTAAAACTCAAACTTTTTTTAAGAAGAAATATTAAATAAAGGAGTTAAACCATGGTTTTATTAGACTAGAGAAAAAAAAAAACCAAAACCCCTAAGAGGGAAAAAAACTAAAACTTTTTTTAAGAAGAAATATTAAATTAAGGAGTTAAACCTAAATAATTCACATCTTGGTGTTCCTGTTCTGTCTTCCTTCTGTGTTTAACTTCTTAAAATACCATACCTCAGATATCAATCCCATAACACAGGAATCTGGAATTGTGTGCACATCTAAACTGTAGACATGGCACAAGACTTTCAATTGAATGTTCAAAATGTGTGATAGTAGCTATAGTATTACTCTGATCAAACAAAATACACATTTCTAGCCATCTGCCATGTGCATGCACAGAGCGAAAAAAAAGACAAAATAGACAGTATTTAAAGAACAGCCCCTAGACAAAAGAAAGTAACACTGAGATTCATTTTATTTTGCAGTTCTAGTGGAAATAAACATTTCTTGAAACATACTTCCATAGCAATTCTTTGATAGGTATTACTCCTTAATTTTACTAGGCAGAAAGATCAAGTGATTATCTTTCAAGTTTTTTACCAAAGAAAACAAAAAAAAAAGTTGGACAGGAATCAAACTGAAAATGTACTGTATTTTGATGTTTTAACTCTATAAACTTCTTCATGCTTGATTGTCATATTTGTTTTCAGTATCTGCCCTTCTGGTTTTGTTCAGATTCTAAGATATTTCAAGTAAAATGCACCTTAGGTTTAAAACCCCAAAGTTTCTATATCCACAGGCAAAATTAATAACTTCCAAGAGAAACGACTGCCTAATTATTACACAACACAATCCTGGTTCTCAGCCAGCCAGGGCAATTTTTCACCAGCTGCTCCTGAGACACTACCTTCACAAAAATAGGATATTAAAAGGTGGATGGCACATTTTATATCATGTGTCACAAACAAATATATCTTGTCAGTGTCTATGCACACTCCCTTTCCATACTTGATTGTGAAGGAAAGCGAACACTTAAAAACACTTAAAGTATCCTGGAGGGAACATGAGGCAAAGACAAGCAGGGAGTAAGTAGAGGTTAAAATATGAAAAAGTAGCTATTTAAACTAATTACAGTCTCAAAGTCCCAACCTGCTTCTTTAGGAGCTGCACGAGACCAGTTAGCTATTTTTAACCCACTTCCCTGGGTGAGAAATTAAACAGGGATATTCAATAGTTCAAGCTTATTTTATATATGAGCAAAAGTGAGTTGAAACTGGATGACAGCTTAGGAACTGGCACTGAGAACTGAGTTTTTGGCAGCAATGAGAAAAATATGAATCATTCACAGAACATAAAAGAAAAAGAAGAGCAAAGGTCACAAATACAATGCAAAGTTTCAGATGGTCAAGAGAACATTTCAACTGTTTGTCAGTGTTCTTTCATGGCATTTTATTTCACACTGGGAAGATTATTTGCATACACTTTCACTCAAAAATTTTTAAAGATTTTGTAATAGATGTATGTAAAAATAATTAATCCATTCACCAACAGTAACGAGACAGCCCAGGATTTATATTATTATGTTAATAAAGAAAGCTTCAGATAGCTAAAAATATTGAACATAGCAAGTCATGGCTCTAAAGGCAGTGCTGTGGGGAGAACATGGCTTACTCTTGCCTCTCATGGAACACAAGAAGGGCTGGGGGCTGCAACAGTCTGCCAGGGTGAGTCAAAAAGGAAATGCATCATGCATGAAATGTAAGAGAGTAAAAATGTATTAGCACCTCTGGTTTCACCTACATTGTTCAGCTGCTGAATCCATCAACCAAGAAACACAGCTTAGCTTTACAGAGTTCCAGTCAACTTTATCAGTGTAGAAAGAATATTTACAGGCTTCCATGAGTAATAGAACTGCAAAGCAGCTGCAGAGAAGGACACATTTCCTTGGGTTTTACAGAGCATGAAAACACCTAAGAATTCTCCGCTAATTTGTGATATAGCAAATCTTTTTAACACAACTAGAGTTTTTGGTTTGTTTTTTGTTTTAGTGCGTTTTTAAGATTTGTGAAAGACTGCTCATGCAGAAGCCAGGAGGTTGCTATGGGATAGACATGTCTCTTGTTAACACTCAACCTAGCACTCCTAGTTAGTATTTCAATAAGACCAGGGACCTCTCTGTAAACTTCCATTTCTCCCTTCAGATCTATTGACTTGGCCAGCAGTTTGATTTTTCAGTGCAACATGTTACAGTAATCACACTTGGCAATCACAAACGTGGATTAACATAGCCAAGCGTGGGAAGACAGGGTGCAGTTTCCCGTCCAGCCTCAGGCAGAAGGGACATTTTGCACAGCTGGCATTGCGCATGTTTGCAAAAGCAACATAAACATGCAAAAAGGCCCCTCAGGCTTTACATTTTGACACATCCCAAAGTTCAGCCTAGTTGAAATGCTACCTTTTGCCAAATGAAACTGAACCTTATTGTGGAAAGATAAACACTGCTACATGTTGAGAAACTCACAACATTCCCTCTAGCAACAAAGTAGAAGTTGTGTCACAAGCTAGATCAATATCTGTTGCTACAAGTCTATTTCCTAGAAGAGTGAAAAAGTATGATGAGAAATGCTGAACTGCTTGCAGATTTCCTTTTTGATAATTGTTCCCTCCACTCTCTCATCTCTAATTGCAGCCTTATCAAATCCAAAAGCACCACTGGTAAAAGATCTTCTCTACAGTGGATGCAGTTTTTCACAGCTGTGCAGTGATCCTGGATTTACTATCAATACTTTTTCAAGGGAAGAAGAAGGAACTGTAGTTCTAGTAAGACTGAGGGTGGCTTACCCTCTTCCTTGATAAGACAACTGTTGTTTGAGCTGGCCATTCTTGCTTTCTGACCCATAATCGAACTCTTATTTTGAAAAACATATTTAAAAATTTTCATCTGAAATTTGACTGGTATATAGCCAACCTTTCCATTACGAAGGAGCATAGGTTTTTGCTATAGGTATTTTTCTACTGAGCCAAGCATGATGTATGCATGAGTAGCCAGTCAATACTGGATGCTTTAAAGAAAGACATCAAAACTAAAGTTGATCAATGATTTTTCATCAAAATATATTCTACCAGAAAAATGGGATTTTTGGTAAGTTATCCTCTAGGTTTCAACTGAAAAATACAGCAATGATTTCACTAACAACAGTAAATACAAAGAGGTGGCTTTATGAGGGAAGTAAAGGTGAGGTAATTCAACAAAAGAGCAACCTCAAACTGTGGAGATACTTTTTCAGAGAACTGATGGAAAGGGGAGGAAAAACTTTTGAAACTGTTCCAGGAAAAATATAGGGGTATTTCTGGACCAGACCTTGACAAAACCCATCATGCAATTACACAGGACTCCTGGTGCAAAGAGTTTGTCAGTAAAAGGGCCTAGGTGCTGTATTTAAAGGGCCTATTTAAAATTTACAAAACCCTGCACTTAATCTTCTTTCTCAGCCCAGTTGTTCATGTATGTTAATGTGCCATAAAGAACAGAAGCTTTTCATGCACTGGGAACTAATGCCAAAGAGTGTGTGATTTCACTAACCCACATTCTGAAATCGAAAGCACTTAGTGAATTACCTCTTTAGAAAGATCAGCTTCAGGTTTTACCAGCTGTGACGTTTCACATGTGACAGTCTCTGACTCCTTATCCAGTCGAAATCCTTATAAATGACACAGGAAGGAACACATACATTATTTTCCATTAATCTCTTTTCTAAGGGTTTGGGGTTTTTTTTAGTAAATTTTAATATTTTCTTCTGCTTATTGCTCCGTAGACAGGCAATGCTTATCAATGACATGCACTACCGGAGTATCCTCTTAAATCAGGGTCACTGTGTCTGTAATATTCTACATAATCAGATAGCTCCGATAAGATAATCTACCCTATTATCACCCTTTAACACCTTTACAATTCCATTTTTGCCTGCCAGGTTCTGTTGTACAGCATAGCATTGTAGCTATCTCATGCAAGCAGAGTAAGTGGGCAGATGGGACAGCCAGCAGTGGCATTGTCAGTCAGATGTGTAACCAACACTGCCACAAATGTGCTATTAAAGTTTTCCATAATTGTTATCCTTTGGTTTTGCTAGGCTGCTGTAACAGGCTTGTACAGAGAAGCTCTCCAAAGGAAATCTTCTAAGGTCTGCAGTGCATTTAGGATAAACAAACAAATAAATCAAAATAAACAAACAAATACTCTCTAATTCTTTTATTTCACATATGAGAACCAAGTACTATCAAAATTTATGGGAAAAGGAATGTCACTTTTATTTGTTTTTGAAAGTCCCATATGCAAGACACAGTGTGGACACAACCACGTGGTGCCATGTCCTACTTTTTTCCTGCATGATAAAGAGGACAGAGGTGTAATAAATAGACTCCCAGAATAACTGAGGTTGGAAGAAACTTCAGGAGGTCCAGCTTCCTCCACAAATCAAAGCTAACATGGAATTCACATCAATATCTCAGGGTTTTCAAAACCTCCAGGGTCACAGACTCCACAGCCCCTCTGCACAACCTGTTAAAGTACCTGGCAATCCCCAGAAATGAAAACAAACCACAAACTAACTTTATATCCAGTCAGACAGTCCCATTTCATTTAATAAGCACTGCCTCCAGTTCTCTCAGCATGGACCTCAGTAAAAAAAACCCAAAATTTTCAAAGAAATTAAAATCCATTTTTAAAGGAAGAAAAAGTCAAGGAATAAAATCTTGTTGTCTTCTTATGTGTTTTGACGAATGATTATTTAAGGCTACACTATGTTTTGCATTTATCCTTCAGTTCCAACAACTCCCTAAAGTGGAATGTGACAGCTTCCTTCTCCTTGCTCTCCTGTGATCTGTCTGCTTTCCCAGTAATCACTTGCTTCATTTTCTAAATTTTCTACCATATATTTAAGTTCTAAGCATACTTGAAATTAAGCATTCACTGCCTGACAGAAAGCCTTTAAACAGTGAATGGTGCCAGTTCAGCTTTTCACCATTTATATTTTCACGAGAACTTTCTGAAAAGCATGTAGACTCCCTCTGCTGCAATGTTCTGTGACAGGGCGACAGAGAACACAGAGGGACCTTAAAACCACTCTAAAACTGCTCTACTGGGGAGAGCTGATGTGTGCAGTCTCTCTTTGATACCATAACCTGAACCTTGAACCATTCTTTCTTTGTTCCCATTTGATGAACAAGCAGTCTTCTGCAGGCCTTGCACGTATTCCTGTGTAGAGATTTATTATGTACTGAAGTCGTGAGTCAGGGAACTGGATTGCTTCTAATGTCCTTTCAAAACAAGAAAATGGAGAAGCTCAACTACTGAGGCTCACTACTGCTCTCACTGCTGGTTGGATAGATTATTCAAAAATCCTAAATACTCTTCTCAAATATTAAAGGGATAAAAAATAACAAACAACCCTTTTATTATTATTCCATTTTATGTATGTTCTCTTCCTTGTTAGCCTCTCTCAGTGCCCTTTCTTTGATCTTCAAACTCATCTTCACTCTCATCGTCTTTTTCAAAAAAGATAGCGTGAAACCTATCTCAGCTTTGGCGTCTGAACTCCTTTTATTTGCCTAAATAGTGTTAAAGGGGAAAAAAGTAAAAGGTGTTCAATAAGTATTTTCTTTGCTCCCTTTAGTGCATATACCTTTCCCTTTAATTTTCTTCTATTTTTAGTTCACTGACTTCTATAGTATTCTCTTTTTCTTTCTCTCAAAGGTGCCTGATCTTTCTGAATGTAATATAATTTTCCCTTTTACAGTATCCTCTACTGCTCACAAGTGTCTTTTGATGCCTCAGACCTTTTCTCTGTAAGTTCACCTTTCATTCTGCTTTTTAAAACTATTCAAACCAACAATTGTCCAACCCCCTGTTATTATAAGCAAAAAACTTCAAAAGCTTCATTTTGTGTGTTTGAATTACACTGTGATTTTCTCTGAGAAAGATAAATAAACATTCCAGATAACTAGTCACAGACTAGACTAGATCTAGTGCATCTTTATATATGCATAACGTGTTCTTACGCAAATATATAAGTATATGCAATTTCAAACACATTCATGTGGTTTTACATTCAAGTGGCCAGCTGGAAAGGCTGAGGCCAGAACAAAGATAAACTCCAGTTTTCCTGAAATCCTAAGCAAAGGCAAGCATTTATCTTCATTTCATGGAGCCCTGGGACTACTTTATTGCCCTAGCCATTGCTAGAAATATGTGCATTGAGACAGCAGATTTTCTATGGGTTTCTGCCATCCTGCTCTCTAGCTAGCATAGTCTCTGCATCCATTGCTGAACAAGGACACACACAGAGCAACCTGAGGAATGTAGAATTTGTATCAAAAGAAATACGTCTCCACTGTTTATTGTAAGCGCCACACACTACAACTTAACGGCTAATTAAGGATTAATAAAAAAGAAAATCAATTAGAAACATATTTTTTGCAGTAAATTTTGGTTTTAACAGTGAAATTATGTACTTCACATAGTTTTTAAGTTCTGGTCATTACAGAGAATAACCCTAATGATTTTTACATATATTTACAAATTTCTCTTTCATGCTTGCATGAAAGGCAAATGTTTAAAGAAATTTGAAAGGATTCAATCCAGTGACTATTTTAAAACAAAATACATCAAGAGTCCAGAAATAGAAAACTGAGGATCTTATGAACAGTGATTGGAGTCCAAAGATCCGCACTGTTCAATAAACTTCCTGAAATACTGCACTGCGTCCCCCCATGCCTGCTGGTATAATTAGAGGAATTTTTAAATTCCTTCCTTCTCCAGGGCCCCAACTTGTCAGGAGAAGTGGAAAATGCTTGTATCCAGCGCAGGTGGCAGCCTAACATCCAGGGCAGGCCCTGACAGTGGGGGAGTACCCTCAGGATAAAGAGTATAGCAGATCCCATGGCCCCTCTTTCCTCACTAAGTGCTGTAACCAGGAGAGCTCCTGCTCCAGTAAGCTCTAGGTAGCGGCTAGGCACTGACACAGACAAGGATAGAGCCTGTCTGTGCAATCAGCAAGCTCAGGAATCACACCAGGACAGACATTGCTCTGTTCAGCGTTTCAGTCCAGCCAAGGCGGGGAGGCACTTCTAGCTGTGAGACTCACACTGATTGCTCCCATCAGCAGAACGTGTCACTACTTCAGAGACACTTATGTGAGACAGTTCTGGGATTACCTTAACACAAGCAGAGGTTTTCAGATCTCAGTGGTGAGCTCCAACATCGCTGGCTCACCTAGATTCTCCCTTAAATCTTTCCTATTAACAGACAAATAACCTCACAGCATAATTCTAGACACTTTAAAATTTTATAAAATATAAAAGAAACAATGCACAGTAAAGAAAATAAACTCCCACGAAGAAACCTTCACTTTCCATTGTGTCATGTCCCCATTTTTCCTAATGAATTAGGATACTAATGAGGATTAGCTACTAAGCATTTCAAGGGCACCTAAGCATGCTTTGAAATCGAGGTGAGTTATGTTTGAATACACTAGTTTTGAATATATATACCTTGAATATAGGAATTATAACTGCTATTGGTAAGTCATTCAGCACTACTAACTTTTAACCCTAGCAGCGTAGGTTGGGAGAGATGGCACAAAGCTGGTGACAAGTAATGACTTTTTCTTGATTATGTTAATGTTTGAGAGCAATCACAGTTCCTCCCCAGAAGCCTTAAAGCAGAAAATTCTGAGTCCACATCTCCCAGTACACCCTCATGCTTTGTTATTATTGCTTACCTTTTCTTTCTCCAAGCTTTTTTCCACAAACATCAAATGCACAAACTGTACATTTAGAAGGATAAAGGCAGCTGGAATCCACATTATACACAGAGATTTATCCCGCTGTGCACTGGTCATAGTCATATCTAACAGGTGTGAAGCCTATAGCCTCTACATTGTTTTGTACAGTTCCATTTACAAAAGAAAGTTCATCATGATTTCCCAGTTTAGCGTAAGACAGCATCATGCCTTGTTACCAACATATAAATGAAACCACCTGCATTGGAGGGTCAAATCAAGTGCCATCTTCCATATCACCCATCTCACTTCACAACTCAACAAAAGTTTCTGAAGGTTTCTGAAGATTCGTCTTAAAAGCCTGAAAAGCTGGATTGTCACCCAGGTTGTGTTTTTACTGCACCCCTTGAAACCTGGCAGGCAGGTCTAGCCCTGTGACAGTGTTCACAGGGGTTTTTGAATGAGGGAAGAGATGAGAATGTTGACTCCATATTTCAGAAGGCTTGATTTATTATTTTATGATATATATTATATTAAAACTATACTAAAAGAATAGAAGAAAAAGTTCTCATCAGAAGGCTAGCTAAGCTAAGAATAGAAAAGAAAACAATGAATAACAAGGGCAGCTGTCCCAGACTCTCTGTCCAAGCCAGCTGACTGTGATTGGCCATTAATTACAAACAAGCACATGAGACCAATCACAGATGCACTTGTTACATTCCACAGCAGCAGACAATCATTTTTTACACTTTGTCCCTGAGGCCTCTCAGCTTCTCAGGAGGAAAAAATCCCAAGAAAAGGATTTTCATAAAAAGATGTCTGCGACATAGCCCTACATCACACCCAGCTGTGGGGTGTTCCACCAGCAAGCAGAGACAGACACACACACATACATTGAGGGACAGTGCTGTCAGGTGCCAGAGCAGATGGGGACTCAGGAAGCACAAGAACAAGGCACTGGTCTGCTGAACCTGGATCCTCTCCTCTGAAAGTGGCCAGCTGAACATGTCTGGAGATTGCTATAAAAATAAAGTCTATGCATAGCTACACACTAGCCAGACATGTGCCTTCTGAGTCTGAATCCAGAGCAGATTTTCTTCTAGTCACCAATTGAGTTATTCTTTATGAATTCACAGAATTGTTTTAGAAACCCATTTATGCTTTTAGCCCTCTCAAGATTGCACTGGGAATGAATTCACAACATAATGGTACATTGTATGAAAAAGTACTTAATTTATTTTTAAATCAAATAGTTCCATTGACTGACTTGAGTCCCTGTATTTTGAGAAACAGTGATTAAATTATTTCACACTCTCATTTTTCATGCCAGTCCTGATTTTATGGCTCTCTGTGATACTCTGCCCTTTTCCAGCAGGAAGGTGTGAAGTTTTACCTTGTTCAGAACATATTCCCTGCTGCTGACTGACCTCATTGCAATTAATCTAGATGAGTTATGAAAACAGCAGTGTAAATGTGATTAAAACTAAACATGAATAATGTTCACACCCCAAATTTTGAATTCTAATCCACTCCAACAGAGCCTTGAATAGCTGAAGTTGAGACTCAGGCTTTGCACACTAACAAACAGCTGGGCTGTCTGCAAGACTTTCTGGCAATCTTGCCAAGGTGGACAGAAGCAGCTCCGATTCAAAAAGTGCTGACTGCATAAACCCCAGCACAGCACCTTCTGAGCAGAGCTGCCTTAGGGCAAAGCAGAGTGCAGATTGCCAAAAAAGCTGGGTAGGCAGATTGAGCAGTACACAAAGGAGATTATGGAGAAAGGCAGAAGCATCCCTGATGTGAAGTGGGAAACAATGCATGTGGGAAAGTCTGCCCTCATGGATACACAGCCAGAGTGTTCTTCTGGAGAGACAGGGAGCTGACCTGCATGCAGGCTTCCAGATCTGACTTGAAGGACACAGCTCTAGAACTAGGACCCACAGAAAAAAATCCCTGCCAGACATTTTATTAAGAGCAGTATTTTTTTTCCCTAAATTAAAATTCTAGAAAAAATATCTGGGTTTTATTTGGCATTTATTATTTTTATGTAGTTTGTGGCAAGAAATAACAATAATTTGCTGTTTTCATGAGAACACAATTGTGTTTATAATCTAAACAATATAAGGTTAGCATCTGTCAAAAGTTTTAAATTCTTTAATAGAAAACAATAAAATTATATCATTATGTGTTACTATTAAGTATCTCCATCTTTAATGAAGGTTTATTTCAAAATACATCTTCCATCAAAATTAGGAGGGAAAGGCACATATTTTTGAAAACCCAAACCCATGGTCCTTATTTAACGTGGTTTTGTGATAATTGACTTCAACTGCTCCTTTTACAACTTTTACAAAGAAAACCCAACAAATAAACAAAAACCTACAGAGGCCTCATAAAATACCTAGTTTTGACTAAGTAAATAAGTACCTTGAAGCTAAGGGAATCACCTGCATGCAAGATTTAGCTATTTATGGAAGAGGTGCCAAAGCTGATTTGTCAACACTTGGGAGAATGAGAGAACACAAGCAACAGGACTACAGACCAGATGTTCACCCGGGAAATACGCAAGCAAAATGTTGTTTTAAGGGAAGAAAAATTTAGAATATATTTTCCACCACCAAAAAAAAGGAAAGAAAGTACTGTAAATAGAAGTACTGACAGAAGACCAGCATTTCCTGACTCTGAGAAAGTGAGAACATTCAACTGATGCCCAGAGAATGCCTTGGGACTTCATAGTTTGGTGTCATTAATCACTCCAAAGCAACAGGACACAAAACATCTAATGATCTTCCAGTAATTGATATGATGACAAGGGATATAATCACTAAAATGTTTAAGTTACCCCAGCATAATACTTGTTTGCAGTTCAAAATGGAATAGTTCAAGATATAGTAGTTAACTAAAACTACCAACTAATACCATTTAATATTAACTCTCAAGTCTGGAAAATACTGGGTTCTCTTCAAATTTCATTGAAAATGCCAGCTTTTGACAGTGCTGTCTTTTTATGGAAACAACCACAAAACTGGAGCAAATATCAGATGGTGATTTAGAATACTACTCACTTGCAATTGGAATAGGTTTTTTGTTATTATTTTGTTGGTTTTTAAAGACTAGACTAAGCCATTCTGCAGCTGGAGGCCAAACTCTCACCCTTGATTGAACAGCTTGCTTGAATCCCTAGCCTACACCAACATCAAATTCTCCAAATGGTCAATAAAAGGAGTCAATAGAGTTCCAGACAGGAATCTCATTTCTGAAGAAATTTTCATACAATTTTTGGTCTAAGTGTCTCTTCCAACTCCAAGCTCTTTCCCAAGGAGCAAATAAAATAAAGACTGGTGAGCCAGTTTATTCCTCATTTCATTCTGTGAAGGTGGGTGTTGATGTTCACCAGGCCAGCATCAGCACAACTTCACAACATGCAAAAGTTTGCATTCATATTTTATGTTTACTGGTGTGCATTCATAGAATGGATAGTTGAGTAGTACCTGTACCTGGTCCATGACACAAATAGAAATTTTTTTACACTTGTCATCTAGATTTGAGATCAACATTGCATGTCATATTTGAAAATGTCAAGTATAGCTGTATGAACTCAGACAGCTGGGAAGAGAGGTGGTACTCATCAGTTTTTAAAAAAAGAAAGGAATAGGAACATGTATTAAAAAAAAACCCACACAAACCAAATAACAACAAAATCTAATAAAACATGAAAGAACTGACTATTTGCAGGGCTGAAAAAACATTCTTTCTGCAGATGTGATGTCTGATGCCGCGATCTATGAGAAAATCCAAGGACCACATAGACATGGAAAGGCAGAAACATCATAAGGGCGTTAGCCCTTCATGAAGCAAACTATTCCCAGTGCAGACCTTGTGGCCCACAACCCACTCCCTCCTCTGTTATCTACCCTGGTACCGCTGGTACTGTTGTAACTTTTTGTCTGAGGAAAGTCAAGTCAAGACCTCTTAAGTCTGACGCCACACTATGGCCACTTTTCTGATAACAGGAGAAGGCTGCTCTAAACTCTTCTATCCAGGGATGAATAAAGACCAACTTCATGGCAGTGGTGATTTAGAATATTAGACCTGCCAAAGAGCATCACATAGAATGGGTGGCTTGAGGGCTCCAGGGGACTACAAGATTTCTACTCTTTCCAGGTTGCCTTTGTTCTGAAATTGCATCCTAGTTTGCTTTGTAGAAAATGGGGAGATGAACTGTATGAACTGGAATGGCCTGCCATAGCATCAGAAGCTTTGCCTTCATGCTGTTGTGTCCAGTTTGAAGGAGTCTGGTCCATTTTCTTACTGCCAGCAGAAACACTGAGAGCCTTTCCTCCAAGGAGAAGGAATTTAGGAACAATACATAAATCTCCTCTTCCAAGATGAATGGCACACAACAAACCCCAACATAATACAGATATGAAGTGTTTGGCAAGGAAGTAGTGCCTCAAAAGTACAAAAGTCAAAGCAAAAATATCAAGGAAGAAGGGAACTGACTTCCAGAAGGTATAAGAAAGGGCTTGTAACTCAGTGCAGTGTCTTTGATGCAATGTCACTCAGAAGAGATTACACAGGATGCAACATTTTTCAGAGTTATGATTTGAAGAACCTGACCTGTCAGCACTTTGAGGTAAAATTAAATTTCCTTTTCCTAGTGATTGAGCTATCAATGATCTAGCTCAGAATATCTCTAAGGCTTTGGACCTGAGCACACTTTAAGAATAAAAAGTCTTTATCCAGGCACCAGTTCAGAGGCTGGTGATAAATGGCTTCTCTGCAGAGAGAGCACAGCTTTTAAGTACGATGGTCCCCCTAGACAGTGGGTATATCATCCAATTTTGAAAACTGCCCTCTCTCTGCTTAAGGATGTTTATCTTCTACTCCTCAAACAGGCTGGATGAGAAAAATGAGAAGCATTCAGCTGGGAAAGACCTCTAAGGTAAGATCTCAGAGGAGTCTAGGCAAGGAGTATACTCAAGGAGTATAGGCAAGTTTATACTCTTTGTCATTAATTTAAGCTATTTTATATACTATAGTATTTTTAATCTTGGTCTACAGGTGAAGACTAAAGTAAAATATTCTTTGATTTGCCAAACCAAACTTTCTTTCAAAAATACCCTGATATAAAATAAGTTTATTACATTATTTAACAAATATATAATTACTTATAATGTTTTTCATAGAATATATGCAGAGAAGTTATTAGCTGGTTAGTGGGCTCAAAAGCTACCAAAGGATACCAAAATAAACTTTTACAAAGTTTATTTCTAGGTATTCCAACCTGCCTTATAATTCTTCTCAGCAGCAATTTCTAAATACTTTGGGAAAGAAGGATCCTTTTAGCAGACACATCAGAGGTTTTCGAAACAGAATTTTATGTGGTTCCATTATAATGTCTTCCCTGTCATATTTTGTTGTTAGTTGCAAAGGCAAGTAATTGTAAATAATGCTCCCACCACAGGCTATGAAATGAGAATATACTCATTAGCTTCATTGCTGACATAAAGTTATGATGGTTGCCACTCTTACTTCAGAATGACTTCCTACTTCAGCTGTGCTTCTGCTCACAAGTTACCAATATAAAGACAGACACCTGTCAGAACTTGCCTCCTGAGACAGTGGTAAAACTATTTCTTTTCTTCTCTCTCTGTGCTGAGCAGCTTCAGAGTTAAAAGGCACAAGGACAGAACAACTGAACATCCTAGAATTATATTTCCAAAGATATTTATCAACAGGAGTAAATGAAGGCACTGGGATGCCCTCGATACAACTGTAGAGAATACAGAGAGAACAGAGAATACAACAATACAACTGTTATTCTCTACTCTTAATGCCAATCTCAAAACTTACCATAAATTGAACAAACAAGTTTGAAATAACAGGCTCTAATTTTAACTTTGTGACTGATTTGTCAGGAACTCAAATCTCTCATCACTCCAGCTTTTTTTCTGTACAATCTATCTGGTAGCACATGCCTAATTCTCTGGGTTGTCAGGGTGGGGGAAGAAGGTCTGATTTGAAACTTAACTTTCAACAAGCTGCAAACCATTAACTAAAATTCTCAATTTTCTTGAAGGAAGTCTCTATAAAATGCAAACGGATGCTGTGTATAGGAGATGCATAAACACTTGGACAAGGAATAAACTTAAATGGAGCCCAGCTACACACCCTACAACCAGTTTCTGTCACAGAGCATTATAACTGTTTTCTTTTTGCAATCCCTTCTTTCCCCACTCCTGGCAAGCTAAGTTATCTCTAGAATCTGAGCAGATATAACCCAGGTTCTTTTTGTTACTTGATTTTATAGAAACCATTACGTGATTTATGCTGTGCAGAGACCGAGCAAGCAAACAAACAAACAAAAAAGATGGTTGTGTGACAGCTTCTGCGTTTGCAAAACATACCCTGTCACAGCTGAAGTTGTTGAAGAGAGACTGTGAAGGTAACTTCAGTCACAATATCTTCTTCTAGCAATATCGTTTTTGTTTATTAACAGCAAGCAGTGGAACACACTGCATCCAATAAATTGCAGCACAGAAATCGTTTTGTGTCTGGTTTAACTAAAAAGTTCAGAAGCAAAGCCTTCTGACCAACCACTGAAATGTAGTAATCTGAGCTATAACCTTTCAAAAATTCAGGCAAACACAAAAAAACACGCAACCCCCCTCCAAAATCTTGGAAAAAAACCCAACAAACCAAAACATCCAAACAAAAAAAAACAAATCAGTCCTGTCCTCTGAAATATTATATGTGGAAATGAAGATTTTTTTCTCTGACTGGAAATGGAGTTGTGATAAATCATAAATGGAATATTATATGTGGAAATGAAGATTTTTTTTTTTCTCTGACTGGAAATGGAATTGTGATAAATCATAAATGGAGTCTTTTTCCCGCTGTTTTGAACAACAAGACATTGCAATCTTCAAAGCTATGTTCTTAATGAACTTACACAAAGATGAAAATAAATCTGAAGGGGTTCCTTTGTTACAACTGTTGCAGAAAAATGTGGTATGATGCACAGAGGAGAACAGTCACTATGAAAATTCAGAAGAATTATACAAGAATTTCCAATGGGTGAATGAATTTCCAGTCAGTTCATGCCCAGAATAAGGGGATTATTTTCCTTCTTCCTATTAAAGAGGGAAATACTGTTCACTGGAGCTGACGATTTGGGGAGCACAGGGGAGGAAAATTACCCAAGTAAAATGTCAGAAGATATCTTTTGAGGAAAATGATCACAGTAACTAAATTTCATATTTCTTACCAAATATATTATGCTTCATATAAATTAAAAATCCACTTTATTACATAAATGTTTCCCGGCATTAAAGGTTTTCCCTGAATTGTGTTTTGCTGTTACTGTGTTAAGCTCTTTTTAAGTATTCTGTACAATAGAATTGGCTATAACTACTCAGTCTCCACAGTCATTCACCTTGTCATGAAGGAATCAATGTTTCATAAAGGAGGGAGGCAAAAGTAACACAGGCTCTCCAGGAGACCTTGTGGTCTGGTAGCTGGAACTAAGTAGGAGATCAGAAGACACCTAAAATTGCCCAAAACACCTAAGTCGAGGCACATGATAGGATCCCCAGACAGCAGCCACTGGAAAAACATTACATGCACATGTCACCCTGATTTTTTAAGATTTTCTAAGCCTTCTGCTGTTTACATTCTTGTAACAAACTTTCCCACATGCTTTCTGTAAATAACATATTGTTTTGCATTCTTTTATAGAGGAAGAGAAATTTGATAGACTGTTGGTTTGTACAGTGTCATTGGAGAGGTGGCACTTTCACCCTCCAATCCACTGTCACTTTTAGAAATCTATAAATGTTAGAGTCAGAAAATAAACTTCCTTTTTTTTCACCTTGAGAGCAGCGGTGCATGCGTGTTGTTTCGTGTCCTATAGTGACATGCACAGTCTTCAAGAACCATGATAAAACTCAGAATGATCCTGAGAGCATCTCTTACTCCTAAAATCTGACATTAGTCTAGTCAATAGTGTGGTCAGGGTACTGTGTTAATAAAGAGAGCTTGTGAGATATGACACTTGTTTGGCATTATCTGATCATCTGTCCCCCCAAAGCAATGATGGACACATTACCCTTCAGCTTACTGAAGTGTACTTCATGCACCAGTTTTTGCTTTTTCCCTCACTGTCATGATGCATTTCACCTTCAATTTCAGCGCCTGACTGAAATCAGCTCCATTCTTAAGGCAGGTGGGAGCCACTGAGGTGCACAGCCCTGACTACAGCAATTTGCACATTGATCTAATACTTCCCCAAAGCTCCTCAGAGGCTACAAAATATCCTGCCTTCTGGCAAATACATAAAGTATGCGTATCAAAATTTCTCCCATCATACCCTCAAAGCTCTCTGTGATGGACAGAGAAGTTCAGAAAAAGATGTAGTTACAGTATAGTAGAACTAAATAACAATTAGTGCCCTGTTCAGCAGCAGTGGGAGCTAAAGAAGAACTCTGTCCACATCCAGAAAGTTCCATGGGAAACCTGACATGAAAGGACATGTGTGTATAATCCTTGTATTTAAGCAGGCAGTGAGTTTACTTGCATCAAACATTTACTTGGTGCTCTAAACATTGATGAGTTAGCCAGCTGCTGCAGAAGGATCTCATGATGATGAGCAACTGGGCAATAGAGGAGCAGCTGAAATTCAGTGTCAATAAATACATGTAATGGGCAAGCCTGCCTGCACACGCAGTAACAAATGAGCTTGCTATTCTCAAGCAGGAGGTCTTATATTCCCTGCAGATAGCTCTGCGAAAACAAAGGGTAAAATGCTCACTGGTGACCAGAAAGACAACAGAACATCAGGAAATAAGTAGAGCACAAAACAGAGATTGTTATGCCATACTACATATCAGTAATGTGCTCAAATCCAGAATTATCCGCTCCTCCGCATTCAACAAATAGACTATTACTACAAAAAGAAAACAAAAATATGATAACACCTCTGTGTAAAAAAAAAAAAAAAAAAAAAAAGAAACCAAAAGAACACAATTAGATGCTGCTGAGAGGAGAAGCAATATAAAAGGGACACAACAGAAATCCGTAAAGTGAAGAGGAATAGGGAGTGAGGAATAGGGAGTAGCTATTCACTGATGGTAATTTAAGTGCTGTGTTACCTGACAAAAAATGTCAGTTATTGAGCTCAAACCAAATATGACTAAATATTCTTTTCACAGAGCACAATCAAACAGCCTGGTTGCATTAGGATTTTCTAGAATACTAAAATTTATTTCAAAAACAAGAATTAGACAAGCCAATGGAAGAAAATTTAATCTTGAACAGTAAAACATAAAATGATACGAACACTGGCTCAAGAAATCCTTACAGCAGTGTGAGGGAAACTGCATAGTACAATTACTGTGAGAGAGTAGTAAACTGCAAACTTAGCTTTGTAAATGTGCAGGAATCCAATAGGATTATATCTAGAAGCACACAATACTCTGAATTTGAACTCAAAGTGCAGAACTGGTCTGGTATTTAAAATTACATTACTTTTACTCAACAACTGAAATAAACAGCAGGGAATATAAAAAATCTCATCAAGACAACAATTCACACAGAGAGAAAGTGCAACAATTTGAAGCAGAGTCAGGAGGAAATTCTGGGGTATTACAAAACCCTTTTACTTTATACTTCATAGAAACTTTGCATGGGAGACAGTTTCAGTAGAAATTAATTCACAGCTTAGTAGCCAGGGCATTATTTTGAAAATCAAGAAAACTTCATCCTCCCCTTTTTAACTCTGCTGCTGATTTACTGCAAAACTCCCTCACATCCATCATGCTTTAATTATCTCACCTACAAAACAGAGATAAAATGTTTTACAAAAAGCAGAAACTGTATTGAAATCTATGAATTAAATACTTTTTTTCTGATCATCAGCCTATAAAATGAGCCTGACAGAGCAGCCCTATTTTGAGACAATGATGGACTAATTTGAGTAAGCTAGCAGAAATTAAAACAGAATTATTAGAACAGCTCTAAAAGGTGGCTTTTACAGAAGTGTCTCTGTGTTTTCCTGAAGACCCTTTTTGCAAGATTTCTATAAGATTATTCTCTGAGATTTTAATGACATATAGCTCAAAACACATTCTCTTTTTTTTTTTTTTCCTGAAAAATGGGAAGATAATAGAGGAAAGAGATTGGTCTCTGTTGACAGTCTGGTTATATTTCCATCAGATGTCTATTGCCCATGTTTTCTTAGGATGGTGGCAACTTGCTTGAAGTACTGTTCCAGTGTTAGGTACTTTAATGCTACGTAAGAAATGTCCTATTTATTCAAGTAAGGCCTTGAGAATACATGCCAAGATTTATCTTCCAATACTAATAGTAGGGTTTCGTCCCTCACCAAGCAACTAGCCAATTCAAGGAAAATTTTATTAGCTACTAAATGTAATATTTTAAGTCCATTTGTATGCAACAATATACTTTTGATAGGTTTTTTTCCTAGTTTAAAAAAAAAGTCTGCTTTTCTGCCAGCCAAGATCATATTAACACTCGATAGTTCTAATTTTGGTTGAAAAATGTGACACTGCTGGTGGAGAACAGTGTTGCCTTCCTGATACTGGGCTGACATTTGTGCTGATTTTAGCTGGGAAAAAAAAAAAGCTAAATTTCCTCTTAACAGCTAATATGGGGTTATGTTTGGGATTTGTGCTTGAAACAGATCTGATAACTCAGAAATGTTTTAGCCATTGCTGTGCAGTGTTTACACAGAGCCAAGGCATTTTCTGCTCCTCTCCTCAGCCCACCAGCAAGGGGGCTAGGGGTGCATGAGGAGTTGAGAGGGGACACAGCTAGGACAGCTGACCCCAACTGATCCAAGGCCATCACATGCCATATGGCATCTTGTTCAGTATATAAAGCTGTAGGAAGAAGGTAAACGGAGCAATAACATTTTCTTCCCAAGTCACTGTTAGAAGTGATGGAGCCCTGCTTTCCTGGGAAAGCCTGAACACCTGTCTGCCTATGGGAAGAGATGAATGAGCTCCTTGTCTTGCTTTGCTCGCATGCTTACCTGTTAAACTGTCTTTACCTCAACCCCCAGG
>NW_005054461.1:102310-120478 GCF_000277835.1 Geospiza fortis | reverse complement strand
CTTTCCCCCACCCCTCTGGGAGCAGACATGGAAAGTGAAGGAGCAGCTGTGTGGGGCTTAGCTGTTATCTGGGATTAAACCCCAGCAACATTACACCAAGTCCCTCTAGATTTTCCTCATTGTCTATTCCCCACATACATAAATTAGAGTTTATACTGCCTTCACAGATTCCTGTACAGTATGATTTAGCTTTCTAAGGGATAACTCATCCTTTTCCCGTACTCTAACAAACTTAACCAGCTAGGTCATGCACCCTTACTTTGTTGGGACCTGTTAAGGGCTGTTTTCAGTTGAGTATATTTGATTTTGAATCACATATTTACCCACAGATCCCACGAGATGCGAGTACTTTTAGCCCGCAGGACACTGGGAGAATCATGTTAACAATGAAACAAACATGTTACAAAATCCAGATTGCAGACACATACCACCTCCAGGCTCATTGCTCAAACTTTCATAAAAATATAAAACCAGGAAGAGAGATGTATTTTGAAAAAAATGCAGCATACCTGGGATTGTTTTATGTATCCTTAAATATAAGGATAGAACAAAATATATCAAAGTCCTGATATACACACTTATCAAGATGATTACTTTTTAGATATAGAAATATACCGGTATGAAATAGTCAACTTGCCATAGTTCAAATATGATTGCAATAAGTGTGTTTATATTTCTTAAGCTGTCTCCCATTCCCTTTGTCTCACAAGTAGAAAATATGAACTGTTAACATGCTATGTCAGGACAATACCTGTGAGGTAGAGAATTTATGTTTATGTATGGTAGAGAATGTGGCATGCTTTCATTGGCAAGTGAAAATACAGAGTCAATTTGAGCAGTAAATTCAAATTAATGACAGATCTCAGCAACTGTATATGTGGAATAAACACTCCAGATTGTCCTCAGAAAGAAACAGATTTACCTTACAAGGAATGATATGTTGAATGCCAAAGACTGAATTAAAGTTTCACTGTGCTTGTTACTGTAGGAGATGCTCTGGTGAGTTCAGCACATGACAAGGGCTCACCTGAAACTGGCAGTGATGCCATGAAGAGCACAAAGGAGGAGGAAAAAGTGAAAGGAAGGGAGCTAATTCTAAAGCGAATTAACAACCATCATTCTCTAATATCCATACTGGCAGTGCATAGGCTCAGTTGCCTGAATCTGAGCTAGACCTTCAAATCAAAACTTATTTACCTTAAGACTTCATTGACATTGAAAATGCAGTAGTTTTAAGAAAAATATTGCTTGCTATCCACTTCAGTTTTCAACGTGGGGCTTTTTTCAATAATGCTGAAAACACAGAGTTGCACATCAGCTTGGTATGACTTTATTAAGCTAACTCAAATATAAAGACAATGAAATGCCAACACTGAATTTCTAAGCTGTTTTTCAAATTTTTTTCGGTTATGAACACATGAATCAATACACATATCCTCTCCCAGGTCAAATGACAAGAAGCAAAAACATATCTCATGAAAGAGGTGATGAAAAACTAAAGCAAACTTAAGAGGTCTGCTTTTAGATTCTTAACTTTTATTTTTATTTTTTTGAGGCCCTTAATTTAAACTGTTTTTCTTTTAAAACACCAGCTGACCACAATTATCTCTTATTTTTGCTCCAAGAAATTTTAGGTAATTTACATATAATTTTCAATTACACTCACTAATGTTTTTAAGGATGATCTTCTAGAACTCATCTTGAAAAGCATGACCAAACTTCATATTATTCTAAAAGCATAAGTTAAACGTTAATTAGAAAAAATAATTAATTATAGATTTAAACCATATTTGCATACTTAATATCATGTTCTTTTTCTCCCCTAGTAGTCCTACAGATTATTGTTACAAATGTGCTGTTCAGAAAAAAGGGCATAAAAACCTAAAGTGGAAACAGCTGACCCTGGAATGATCACAGCTTACTAATGTACAAGGCTGGGCAAGAGCAAAGAGGTGAGTGACAATGCAGGTAACAAATGCATCCCCCATAAAAGTCAATGCATTTAAATACTTTGAAAATGTTAAAACATTAGCAAGAGCAGTAAAGGTGTGTGCTGATTTTGGCTGGGATAGTTAATTTTCTTCACAGCAGCTGGTAGGGGGCTATGTTTTTGGATTTGTATAGAACACAGGGTTGAAAATATGGAGCTGTTTTTGTTATTGCTGAGCAGGGCTTGCTCAGAGCCAAGTACTTTTCTGCTTCTCACACTGCCACAATGGTGAGGAAGCTGGGAGTGCTTGGGAGGCTGGGAGGAGACACAGGCAGGACAGGTGACCCCAACTGACCAAAGGGATATTCCAGATCATCTGACATCATGGTCAATATATAAATGTGACACCAAATAAAACTTAATAAAAATTTAGAGCAAATGTGCAATAGCCAACCCAAATCTACAGCAGTCCCTTCAGAGACAGCTGCCACAGGGTTCAAAAGGGAAAGTGGTTGAAAAGATACCTTTTCTTATCAAGCTGGGAGAAAGTTCACATCTACAAATCAGGTTGTTTTGGGCTTAATTCAGAAGGTGCATGCACTATCTGAAAGGAGCACCTGTACTGCAGTAAAAACCAACAGTGAAGCCCATGCTGCTACATGTGATTTAATTTCACTAGCCCACATACCAACAGCTTCAGCAGAGAGGTGTAGTTATTGGTGTAAGGGCTGCAGCAACTGTGGTGATGGACCTAAAGGGGAAGTGAGCACGTGCCTGTGGCTGGCAGCAGACAGATTTGGCCACGACATCAAGGTTTGTGTCAGCCACACCATGCCACTGCCAGCAGCAAGGATGATCCTGTGGGCATCACCTAAGCAGTCAGGCATACCAGCATAAGCAGTTTGAACAAGAGGTGGGAGATAACCTGGTTTAGGTTGCTTGAAGGAAGGGGTTGTCAGAAAAGGGAAGGAAAACAAGTGTCAGATAATAAAAACTGTACATTTTCCTACAAGAAAATTACCCTTATTCCTTCTCTCCTAAACAAACCAAAGAAACTGGCAGAGGCCAGCACAGCCACTGAGTCCCACTGTCAGTCCCCCATAAGGGCTGCATGCTGTATAAGCCCACCAAAGCAAACACAATACTTCAATTAGAAAGGGTGAAAATAACCCTTCGTATTTACTGAGAGCTCACTGACAAAAGCAAACCCAAACCAATAATGATTGAACTTATCAGATTTATTCCAAGTGATGGTTCATGTGCACAAAAGTCATGTAGCAGGCAGGGCTCAGTGTACCCACCTACTGGTTTCCCTGTTCTGAAACCAGAGGCGAGATGCCATTCAAAAGGATATAGTGAATCTCAGAACAAAAAGTTTCAGATTTTTTCCTCTTTTCAGTTCAAAATCCTGCACAACTTTATCATGCTTGCCTTGCCATCCCTTGAAAACCAGCCCAGTTATCTGAATAACAGCAATTTCTCCTAAGCCTTGCATCTCTACTCTGATGGGAAGGAAAATAGACACCTAAAGAAAGTCACTGTAGATTTTCACAGACAAAGCTTAACAAAGAACATTAAGAAAAGTGGTGGGGGCTTCTGGTTTTTGTTTTTTGGTTTTTTTTGTTCATCACACAGAGTAAAAGAATGGGACATTTTTAATACACAGCTCTAAGGCTAAGACAGGAGAAATAACTGAGCATCCAGGTAAGCATGAGTCATCAGCCATAAGTGTCAATGGGATTATCTATCAGAAGATACTAACCTCAGGGGAGTGATTAACAACCCTGAGGGCAGTGCTTCGTTTTTGTCACACCTCAAGGCTGGACATAAGGCTGACATTAGCCTTAAAAAGCTCAGCAGCAGTACACCAATGGGAAAGTAAAAATCCTGCAGCCAAGAGAGAAAACCCCTCAGCCTGGTCACCCGCTGGCTAAGGAAATGCTCTGCAGAAAGGTGAAGTTCACAGCTTGAAGCTGAGTTAGCAAAGTGGCCTTGTGCTGGAGAGCCAAATATGGACAAGACTCATTACCAACCAAATGGCAAGAGAGGGGGTTATTCCCTTCTAGTCAATGCTCCTGAGACTGCACCAAGAGTCCCACATGCAGTTTTGGCATCCCCAGGACAAGAAAGCCATTGACATATTGAAGCCAGCCTGATAGACAGTCACTAAGATGAGCAGGCAGCCAAAACAGCTGGAATTCATGAAGGGCCAGAGACAAGACAACAAGCATTAAGAAACTAGCCATGAAGTTAGTTACAAACTGGCACAGTTGCCCAGAGATGCTGTGAAATATCCATCCCCAGAGATACGGAAACCTCAGCTAGACAAAGCCATTAAAAGCAACCTCACCTTAGATTTTCCTTCTTTGTTTGAGGATTGGACCCTCAAATAGAAGTCATTTCCAAGCAGTTTCAGTGTGTGGTAATAACAGCAAATTATTAATACCCTTCTTTCAAATTCTCTAGAATACAATCTTCATTTCAAATAAATGCTTTTCCTACTTCCGTTTACTTTCTTTCATTAAAATAACCTCAAAATCCAACCAACCAGAATCACCAATAAAACACAAAAAAACCCAAAACCTCATAAAATCTTTCCCACATTCTCATTTTTTCTTTCGCTTCTTATGTGAAGTATCAAAGCACCTTCTTGTATCAGAGAAATTCTTTGCAATCTTCTCAGTTGAGCACTCTAGCATGCCAACTAACAGTACATCTCTAACATCCAATGAATCCATTAGCATCTAGTCAGCCCAATAGGATTACATTACTTAAGAGCAAAGACTAAACTGTAAAGGTGACTTAGCTTGTTAGAAGCTGTTCTTCTATCACTTGGAAGCTATTTTAAGCCTTCTTAAAAGGTAATTGTTTCTTAAGTAACTTCATTGATGATTATGAGAATTATAGTTGATGTATAGTGTTTCCCCTGATAGGTGAGAAAATAATTCTTCAACAAACTGAAAGTGGGGGTTTTGTTTCAAAACTTCATCTTTCTTTCATCATTATTTACGGTGCATTTTGTAATATGGAACGAGATGTTTAATTAGTCTGGCACACAATCAATACAAATATTTCCATGTACAGAAATGTCTGTAACATCATTGCAGAGGAAGTTGAATGATATTCTGTATTACAAACTACTCTCAGTTATATCACTACTTTCATCTGCCCAGCACAAATGCCTCTTTTTCTATTAGTAATTTTGTGTTTTAAGGGTTTCTTCTGGTCTGCTTTGGATTTCTCCCTTTATCATGCATTTCAAGTTCTTCTGGGTTACCACTTAAATCAACATATGGCAATTAGGATTTATTTCCTACAAAATTATGATGAGAATTAGATATGAGAAACAATATAGGATATACAGTTCCAACTGCTACTAGAGTTGTATTTTCTGTAATATATTTTAGGTGTTTTTTTTTAATTTCCATTTCATCTAGTAATTTAAGAACAGAGATACAAATCTCGCGAAAGTTAGGAATGCATTAGATGGTCAGAGAAAAACTAAAACATGCAGTGTAACCAGTAGACAGGAGAGCAATTAAGAGCATCAAAAGCAGTGTTCCTGGGCTTAGACCTGTATCTAAAACTATGCATTGTATGTTTGCAATTTTGTTTTTCTTTTATGCGCTGTCTATATAGCACAGTTCACACAAGTCATTACAACACACAAGGTTTATAAGTGCATGAGGTACATACAGCAAAATGCTTTAGGGTTATTCAACTGGCTTTAGCTAAACTTAATCTATTCCAGCCCAGCAAAGCAGTTCAACTGACAGGTACAAATTAATTTATTTATATCATGTTTCTTGGGTCAACAGAGAAATTGACACTAATCACCAACTTGCTGCTCCAGCTATTTCACTAACAATAGTTGTAAGCTGGCATTATTTTTAACAGAATAAAATCCTGATGTAAACAAAATGTCCATCAATATTTAATTAAAATATAATGAGGGACAGGAAATGCAGTTCTGGTGCTGTTTAAGGTTGCATAGCACCATTTAAATGTGCTGTGTGCCACATCTCCTTATTGACAAGGAAGTGTATGTGACACCTAAGAACAGTTACTTAGGTGACATCATGCATTTTAATATTCATTCCTCATTTTGTGCATGTTGAGGAAGGAATTATTTTACCCTTTGCATTTCTGCAAAGATTAACTATCAACACAAGAGTCTCAAAAGCCTGAAAGTCTGTGAAAATCTTTCCTTTAATGTCCATGGCTTTTAATCATGTTACGTATTATTGCTCCAAAACAGAGAATTTTTTTAATATTTCTTCTGAAATCACATATACTTTTTGTATATTTTGCAAGCAAATTACAAGTTCATTTGTTTCACTTAAAAACCACACAGAAATTTGGCAAGAAAGTAGAGAAAATCAATTGCAAGGCCCTTTGGTTTTAATTCATGCGGCTTCTTAATGTCAAAAAGCTGCTGAAATCAATGTCATCATAGAGAAATGAACTTACTCAATTTTGTATATTACTTTGCTCAGTTATTTATGGAGTTTAATGGGAAAATTCACAGGTTTGGGACCAAAATTAATCACAGAGCAAAAATGTATCTGTTTTCATACCTTGCAGGCTTTAGACTTCTAAATTAAGATATCTGTGCCAATACCAATTTTCCCAAGGTTCCTCTCATTCACACCCAAACAGAGAAGTCACAAGTTTAAGGTAGGGCTTTGTTTACATTCTTTCTGTAATACCATAAAACATGAACCTGGCTACAAAAACATGAAGCACTGCTAATATTGTTTTGTTATTCTAAATAGTCATCAGGCATAGGTGTACTGATAAAATATATCGTAAATCAGTTACCAAAAGAGAGACTAGGATTAAGAAGTTCTTTGTTTATAAATAGTTTCCAACAGTACCTAGCTTAGAACCTAAACCCATAGAACAATGCAACCCCTCCTTGTTTTTTTAATAGAAGAGCAAAAGTCACTCCTGCATTACAAGAATTCACCTCAGAAGTGAGTATTGTCACATTCAAGTTAACCCTGCATAAGCCAGCTCAGTTCCAAAGTGTGTGGGAACTACAAAGTCAAGTATGGAGAGCAGGATGTTGATTGTGGCAGTGCAGGGCTGCAAGATGTGGCTCACCACCAAGTACCAAAAACCAGCTTGGAGCCAGAGACACAACACTCACCTGTGGGACTCTGCGACTGAACTGATGCAACCCATGCACCAACAAGCAGGAGCCTGCATAGAAGCTACACACACTTCAGTTCAGCTAGGTTCAAACGGTAAATCTAAATTATTTCCTTGACAAACCCTGACAATAATAACAAGGAACTGTTTCATTTCACCCAGAGCAATCAGTACATTAAATCAGGCTCAGCTCTGAGGGCACTGGATCCACCAGGTTGGTGCCACAGCCTCTGACCAGGAGACTCCAAATGAGGATTGGGACTGCTGTTTCCTAGTCTCCACTAAGCACAGATTTCAGAGTGCTTTCATGTACCTTAAAACCTGTACCTTGGGCTCCTTACTTCTGCTGAGCTACAAAACATGCTCCTGGCTCTCCAACAGATGCACTTAAAACACCAATTTTAGCTTATTTAACCAAGGGAAATTGCTGAAACCACCAACTGCTGCACTTTGATATAACTGCAGATCACCTCAGGCAGTCCTTCCATACCCCAGGTGGTTGAGCTAATCACTGAGTAAAAGGAGGACAGAGGAATACAATCTTTCCTTTCAGGTTTTGCTATCTAGAAGGCTCCTAGGTTTTCCATTTAAATGATTTTTTTTTTTTAATTTCACATAGAATTTGAAGTAGTTCTGGTTGAAGGAAATTATAGTTCTAGAAAATAATTCTTAATATAAATAGAACTACTTTTCCAGAGACACATAAAATACTCTGATTCTGGCATAGGGAATTCACACAGTAAGAATTTAAATTAATGAAATTTTAACATTTCATTACATCATAACATGTTTTTTCTTGCTGAGGTCAGTTGAGCCCAGACATCTTAACAAAAACTCTTCCTAAGCTTAAACCACAACAATACTATCTGTTGTTTCTCAACCAAAGAAGTGCTGAAAATCTACTGGTAAAGTAACTTCAAGAAATATAAATTATGAACCCCTATATAACTTGTGGAGGCTCTTAAGAAATTTTATCCAAGCCCTTGTTGTCACCTTATTGCAGGGGCTCCATACTGTTGTCTCCTATAACAAAAGTTTCATATCTTCTTGGTGTTTGTCGTAGGCTGCTCTCCCAAGCACTTTCTCCCTTCACAAAGTAGCCAGACCCCTTCTCAACCAGCTGCCCCACTCTTTTATAGCACTCTTCTTCTCATTGGTCACACGTGTGGCCTGTTAAAGCCAGGCCTGTTCCTAAACTTTGGTAATTGGCCCAGCTGCAACTCCTTAGGGGTAAGATTACTTTCTACACTATCTTTATTTTCTTATATTCTATCCCCCTGCAAGCCCACAAGCTTGTTTCTTCTGAGAGACTATTTAGGTATGCTTCTGACGTCCTAGGCTTACCAAATACCATTTCAAAAGCAGTGAGGATTAGTGCAAGACGTCTCCTTCCTTTACAAAAGGCATTTTTATCCTATTTTTATTGCCACTTACAGAAAGCCAATACAACATGTCACAGCACTACAGTGACAAGTGATCCATAATACTCCTTCCAACGTTATGTGCTTCATTAATCAGCCCCTAAAAAGGGATCCATTGAATGCATCTCATAGTTAGATAAATGTACTACCTGTTTTATATGCAGCTCTAGAAATAGACCATCATCTTTCCTGGATTTTATCTCTTAGCTTCCATTTTGGTCATGTCTACCTGTCAGCACCCTTCCCTTCCTGAAGCTCCATTTTGCAGCACAGTAAGTGTCCTGCTTGCTGCTGGGCACTCAATTCACTGCATCTTGAAAATTCTCCTGCTGGCTGAGCAAAGACTGGAGAAAGAGGAGGTGAAGTAACATATACAGCAGTTCCCAGTGTGGATACACAGAGCAGAGTCCTGTTCCTAACACTTTCCCTAATGGCTACAGCTGAACAGTGGCAGCAGAATTCACAGGTTTTTCTTTCCCCTATCGCTCGACAGGGAAGTGAATGGGGAAGATATCTGCAAATCACTGGATCAGGGTAATTGCTTGTCCATTCTGTGCATTCTCTAGTTGGCTTTTCTCCTTAGTGGTTTCTTCCACAGGAAAGTGCATACAGCTTGTGGCCCTCTTTCTGTGTTTTACATTCCATGTTCTCAGCAAATTTTAAGACTAAAATACATGCTGATTTTATTTTGAGACTTAAAGTTCAAGCCCCAAAAGAATACCATGGGTAAAGAGCATTTCAACAGTCGGTTTTAACTTGGATATATACATCATATTTCACTTTCTCATTCTTTTCTATTTCTCCTCCAATCCTGAACTGCTTACATGAGCAAAGAGAGCTCAGATATAATTTCTCTCAAACCTCCAAAGCACTAGACATTCTCTAAACTTTTAGAGTCTGAATAACAGCTGTGATTTCATAATTTTTCATGTTCTACATTTGAATTTCACCCAAAAGTGGGAGCAAAAATTTTTTTTTCGGATACCTCTTTGATAAATATCAGTATGTTCATGCTACGTGGGACACAATGATAGATATTACCCACATCAGTTGCTTAAAGACTCACATGGGAATATGTTCTGGCAATGGTTCTGTTTCACTAGTCTGCCTAACACCCATCACTGCTTTTTTCAACAAAGAATTCACCGGTATGTATTTTTATGTACATAAAACCTTCATTTCATTTACAATACCGAGGTAACTGTGTGCGTGAACAGACACACACATCAAACATGCCAGAGTTCTGCAAAATGCAGATTCATACTACACAAAAGATCAGCATTCAGGATGGCTTCACAGCCTTAAAAAATTGATGACAGAAAAATGGATAATTTGGGTACGTTTTGGTGGTAGCCAAGAAACCAATTCCAACAAACACTGATAAAATTTTTCATGTCTGTCCCACAACATGCATACCAATGCCATGTCTAAGCAAAGCAACACTATGATTGACACTCAGCAGCAAATTTATCACAAAGAGGAATGATTTTAGAACTTTATCTTTCCAGTTTATAATTTAGGGAAAATCAATTGAATTCAATAGGATTCAGGAAACTGTAGATTATATGGGGTTTGGATTATAACCTTAGTTCTTCTAGATGCCTGGATTCACACTGATGCACAGAGAAATTTATTCTCACTGTGTAATGAGTAGAGGAAGAAATAATTTTGCCTTTCAACTTTATCTGTATTATTAAATGAAGAAATAATTCAACTGTTTTACATGCAATGTAAACACCCTGTGTCATAATTTCTATTGCTTACGTGATAAAATCCCTTCTTACCTAGAGGTACTACGCCCCCATGGGAAACTGTAAAGTCATACTTAACATGCCTGAAACTTCCCTTTTGACAGGAACATGGGAACATACAGAGACAGAGGATTATTCTCTGTAACAAATACATATGACAGCTTGCAACCACCTTCAAACCATGAAGGATACATCTAATCAGATGTTTTAAGGCTTTTAAGACTGAAGAGAGAAAGCAAACAGCAATCAAAGGAGAAACACAAAAATCTCTTTAACTTCCAGACAGATAGTGTCTTGCTTTTTCTGATGCTTGCCCTACATTAATGGTGCAGTAAATACAAACTAAATACTTACTAAAAATACCATGATAGCAAAATACATTGTTAATGCTATTGGAAGTTTGAATTAGAAGCTTTTCTTACTGAACAAGGCTTCATCAATTATAACTACTACTACTACTAATTCTAATCCACTTCATATCTCCAATCTGCTTTTTAGCATCAAGCTATTCAATTATTGTTCTTGTCTTTTCACTCTCACTGTTCTCACTGTCTCATCCCCTACCAATTCTTTTTCCTTATTCCTTTTGGGAGCATGCTGTACTGTTCCTATTTTTGCCTCTATTAACCCCACCTCTATCCATGTGTCTGTGCCTCTGCTTCCTTTCACCATTAGGCAGAGCTTTTATACTTTCAAAATCTATTTCTCTGCTTATTAGTGATCAGCTAAGTAATCTAAAATGTAGTACAGTCAAGTCACTCAACCAAAATTGTTTCTAATGTTTTTAAGCCTCCTTATCTGTGTTCAGTCATCATCTATTTCAAATCATGTTGTAGTTACTGACTGTATGTATTTTCCGGCTATTTTCCATAAACTGCAAGAGCAATGTCCCAGCATGGCTCTTCATTTACTTTGCTGCCTGCTGTTTCTGCAGTTGCTTTCCTGACTCCCCACTCATCACATCCTAAGGGACCCAAACTAAAGCTCTCCTTTCTGCCTGCCAGCAGTAGTTTCTGTGAGATCAGAAACTCTACAAAAAGTCATCCACAGGCAGAGAAACATGACTTTCTTGCCCTGCTGCAATCCTTCTTCATCAAGACCTATCCTGTCCTCTGTGTAGCAGAGCTTGCCAGCCTGGCAAAAGAAGAGCACATTCCTGAATAACTCACCAAGAGGAGGAAACGCTTGGGATTTGGTGTCCCACAGAGGACACGTCCCAGGCCCTCACAAGACAGCACAACAGCCCCATAGAACCAGCCTGGAGCACACACACTTCTCACTGAAATCTCCCATCAACATCCTTGGGACTGGCCACAGCTCCCCACGCCCCTCAACACAAGGACAGACTTCTGAAAACCTTGGGGCACATTTAAGACGGACCATTCAAGTCCCCTGCTGTGCTTGCTCACCCACACTGCTACACCCACAGCAAGAGAGGGACAGAGGGACAGCCCCTGCACTAGTCACACATGGACTCGGTAGAGAAGATTTATCCTCACTGCTGATGTAAATATTAAGAGCAAAAGAAGTTTGGCCTCGACAGTAAACATGTTTCTTTTGGTAGAAAAAACCTGGTATTTAACTAATTCTTTTTTCCTGACTTGCTGCCCTGGTGGGGCAGCTCAACTTCCGCCTAACAACACTACTGCCAAGTCAGGGGCAGACAGTCCAACCTCTGCCACCACACTAGTAATCTCTGCACACTTTGGACCAGATGTACGGGCTATATCTGATGCAAAACACCTGAAGTTAAGGAAAATCATGATGGCAACAGGCATGCCAGGTTCCAGTATGACCCTGGTATCTCAAGGAAAGTAAGGAACTTGCTTTTCTTTGCAGACTTTCAGGCTGGTATAGAAGTAAGAACTAGTGCTTGACACTGTCACCCTCCATAGCTGAAGTCCTCTCAGATCTCAGTCTTTTCCCTCTGCCTGCTAGTGCTCTCTTTTTGTCCTATTTTGTTGTATGTCATCTCAGAAACTAGGTTAACCACTTACTCTTCATGACACCACTGAATTTGCAGGTTCTTTTAACAGAAATATTTTTTTTTAAAAAATCCCCTGTTATAATTAAATTATTTCTCTCCCCTTGCCCCCTTTCCAATTATTTTCTGAAGCATCCTTTATACACATTTTTCTTGTATTTCCACTTCTCAGTCTCTCTTTCTTTGTTCATATTCTTTATTTTACTTCTTCCAGGAGACACATACATTAAAAAAACAAAAAGAGAGCAATAACCATATGCTTCCTTTCTGATCTGTACTCTTATTTACCTTAGCAAAATCCCATTATAATGAATGACTCACAGCATTAAAAACCAGTCAGTGTAAAGCCAGCCTAGTTTGGCCCTAAAATGGACTGATAGATAGCAAAGAACAGTTGGAGGACTAACATTTGCAGAGAGAACAGCTGTTTGTGAAAGAACATGTTCTCCAAGACTTAATTTACTCCACGTAAAGTTTCACTGAGTAGGAAAAAAATGCTCAACACGTGTAAAGTACTTGATTATGTAAGAAGGCAAAAGACTTTCTTGAGCCCAAAGAATGTTCAAAGTATCGGCCAATAAATACTTAGAGACTTGTACCAACTGACATTTCCAAAGTATTTTAGTCTTTCATGTTATTTTAAATGCACCCTACAGTGGCCATTGAAGATGATGAAAAACTCATTTTGATAAAAAACTACGTAAAATAATTAGCATGATGTAAGACAGTGAAAGCAACACCTTGTAATGTACAACATACACAGAGAAGATTTTTTCTGTTGTTTTTCTTGCTGTCTTTGAGAAAATAAAACCACTCTCAGAGCCATAATGCAAGAAGACAGATTTTTTAAAAAAATATTTTGTTATTTCATTTCACCACTTGAATTAGAAATTAATTCTTATTTTGTTGCTATTTCTTGTAATATCACTTAGGAAATACTTCAAGAGTTGCTTCAGAAATAGTTGCCACCCCCAAAATATCGGGCATTTTCACTTTGAGGTGAAAGTGTTATGATTACACACACAAAATGCATTGTGCTAATTTTGCTTACCAGAGTACAAATACTATGGTCTCGTCTGTCTCAAATTAGTCACTTCACTCCATATACTTCATCATTTAACTAAACAATGCTATATCACAGTGATGAAACAGGGGGTGTTTCATTGTCAAAGAGGAAAATCCAGCTAACAGTGCATGTTTAATCAAATTCACGTTTCACTGTAAAAAAATTGTCAGCAAACTTTGTCTTCTGCACTTAGTTCCATCACCAACCACAATTCAACATGCAGCTCTGAAAAATATACAGAAGCAGACTGAGAAAAATCTTTAATATATTCTTCAAGCAATAATGCTAACACAGTTTCAACTTGTTCCCTCTTGGCTTTATGATCACCCCAGACTGACATTTAGGGTCAACAGATTATTGTCTTTGACAAAGACCAGATAAAACTAGGGAATTTAATTGTTGTTTCACACACCATCACCTCAAATCTACAGTCTAGTCTTTGCCTTGTGTGTAAGTTCAGGACACTACTAGAATTTAAGGAATGTCCCAACAGTTCAGAACAATGGTTCATCAAGCCCAGTATTGCCTCTGCAACAGAGCAGTAAGAGATGATTTTTCTACAATCTGTTCCATCCTACAGTCTCCAAACTCCATGAATTAGAAATGGTAGACAGGACTAACCTCCCCTGTGTACTATCCATCCATGGAGCTGCTGCTCATAAATTCAAGCAACTTTCTTGAACCTGCTGATACTATCCATCTCCACTGTTTCCTCTACTAGTAAATGCGAAAAGTTTGCAACCTTCAGTGCAAAATACTTTCTTTTGAGTGCCTGAAATTTATTTACTGCTATTTTTATCTAGTGTCCTTCAATTCTTGCAATTTGAAGTTGATGAACGACACTTCCAATAACTCTTATATGCTGCCTTTGTGATGGTGTATTATTTGGTGACCTCACACCTCAACCTCTGCTCAAAACTGAAGAAACCTGGATCTTCATAAGTCCCTCCTCAGACTGTTTCATCCACTTTATCATTTTAGTTGCCCTTCCCTCTGTTCTTTCTGAAGTGATACTTTATCTTCCTTTGGGTCAGGATGACAAAACTGCACACAATACTCAAGATGCAAGTGCATGATGATTTTTAACAACAGCAAAATAATGCAGCTCATTCTATCTTTAAAATCCTTCTTGATCATGGCCAAGATTTTTATATTTTTAAAAACCTGGGTTTGGCCTCTGCTTCAAAATGAGCTAATGGATTTCAGAGAACTGCAAAAGCAGTCATGACAACTCCAACTGCTCCTTCCTGAGCAGCAACTGCCAGTTATGAGTACATTAAATATTATGTTCAGAGTGTCCCAACCTCATCAGTAAAGCTTTAGTAATAAGCCCCTGCCTTTCCAAATCTGCTCTGTCAATGAAATGTTGAGCTGCGCAAAGTATACTTGTTTATTTGAGCTTATCTTCTATTTACAAACAGTCTTGTACCCCAGCCCTCTTGTCCTCACAGTCTGAGCAATCTTTCTGCAGGATTGCCTGTCTCACCTCTTCTTAACCTGGCTTCTTGAAGAAGAAAATCTCATTCAATTACACTATGGCTGCATGTGAGAATTTGCAATTCCATTCCCCAGTTATCTTTCAACCTACTAGCCAATTTCAAACACATTAAACAGAAGCATAAAAATCTCCAATGCCATTATATCCTTAAGTTTCATGGAACCAGAAAACTGGAAAGAAAAAGAGGCCTGCACTAAAGAACAAGCTAAAACACGCAGTGATCCTTCGAAAAAAATCTGCACATAAAGAGGTTTTCAGGACCTCAATTGCACAAGTTTCATCTGGTGTTTGTACTCCAACAGACATCAGAGGTTGTAGACATAAGACACAAATCCTTCAGAGACCAATCTTCATTAATTCTAACGCTCACAGAAGTACATATCGATTCACCTCGAGTAATGACTCACAGGAAGCCACTTAAATTGCTTCATGGCAGGAGAGAAGCCTGGACCAGATGCAGCCTCAGCTGGAGTTGCTAACAGCCTCTCTGCTCTAGTTTGAAGATGCTCTAAGATAAAATTTTCTAGTTAATAGTGGGACTAGTGCCCTACAGATCAGTACAGCAGAAGAAAACAAAGAAAAGCATAAAATAACTTATATTTACTTCACAAAATCCATGCTTGTCAAACACAATTGCATCAATTTGCAGAACAGTCATGGGGAGTCACCTTCAGCGGACTGGATTAAGAGTAGGAAGAAAGAGGGGCATTGTCCTATATTTCCCACTGAGCAGCCTTGCATTGGAAACATGGTCAGCAAACTGGTCAGAGCTCATCCCCAGTAACAGCAAAACCCTGCCAGTGGCTGGGGTAGCAGCCCTCAGCCCATGGTGAGCAATGTGGCTGTGCTGGAAGAACTTCAGGAGAGGCAGCATCCTCCCCTTCCCGCTCTGTCCTAGTCTCAGCAGGGATTGAATGTCCAGGTGTTAGAAAGATAAACAACACGTCAGTAGAATTCCCTTGGTAAGATTTAGGGCTGGATATGCTTCAGTGGTCTCAGACCTAGGGGGAGGTTAACAAAGCCTGGGGAGAAGGATGTACCACTGGCGGTGGACACACAGAATGCAGAATTTGCAGACCACAAGGCCACCTGTCAGAACTCCCAAGACAATGAAGTAACTAACAAGCCAACTCAGCAACTGTGCTGAAATCAGCTCTGTCTGGGTAAAGGGTCATTCTGGAGGGCCAGATTGTGGCCACCAACTCACAGACCACTGACCCAAGAAACCCAGCCACTCAAAAGAAGAGAAACAGTTGATCTAAGCATACAGATTAACTAGCATAAAGAAGCAAGGTAATCATTTAGCCAACAGAAGATAGAATTTTAATTAACAAGAGAATTGTCTTCAGTGTTAAAGCCAAATACAGCTCTAAAATGAAGCCTGCTCATATGCACATTTTGATAGGTTGGACAACATGAACAACAAGTGTCATAACGTTTTCTTGAGAAGAGCAATTCTTTGCCATTGGTTCTAAGTATAAAAGGTTTGTTGCAAGCATCAAGTGTTTGTTTTTTTTTTGTTTGGGTTTTTTGGTTTGTTTTTTTTTTTTTTTTTTAATTTTACTTTTCTTTTTGGTTGCTGTTGATATCTTTGCTTTCTTTTTTTTGATATCTTTGTTTTCCTCCTCTGTCTGATCAAAGCACATTGTTTCTAAACACCTTACACACCATAAAGTACAGTAATCTTCTGCAATCTCAACCAAAATCAGGTATTTTTGTCAGTGAAGGAACTTGTTTTCCTGTAAAGTTTCTATCAAAGCATTTAGTTGACTTAGACTTATATTTTCAAATTCTTATTATGCCCTTGATAATTTCAATAAGACTATTAAATTAGATCTATATGTATGTAGGCAGCAACCCCATGTGAGGAGAAGTGTCTGGCACCAGATGATGCAATGCAAGTGGGAAAAAAGAGAAGTTATAGAATTGTAACAGCTTTCCTCTTCTTTTTGGCAAACCAATAACTGGGATGATCTGTGTTAGTGATACTGCACTAACACTTCACCAACTGACTGACACTGATCAGATATTTCAAGCTAAATGATAAATAGACATTTAACTTCTGCCTTTAGGAAAATTAACTAGAATACCATAGAATCCATAATTATAATTTTCAGCACTACATAAATCCCTGATGGAGAACAGCATGAACCCTGAGTGCATGTGTGCCCTACAACAAGAGAGTTGTTGCACATAACAGAACAAGTTACATTTTATAATCCAGATCTGCATCATCCCTTAGCAAGAATCTTTTCCATTCAAAAACACAGAAAAGGAAGGAACTGTGATCATGCCTTTATTAAAAAGCAGTTCAGAATGCATAGTCTGTCCCAAAGAAGGGAGAGTGATTGGTTGGTTATTTTTAAAACAGACAATTTTCATGGAAGAGTTCAGACAGGTTTTGTCACCAAAAAAAAAAAAAACACAAACAAACAAAAAGGCAAAAAAAAATCCCAAAAAACAAAAAAAAAAAAAAACCAAACAAACAAACAAACAAAAAAACCCCCAAAACCCCAAACTACTACATAATTGACAGAGCAACTGTATTCCATCATGGTGGCAATAGTCTAGGTAGCAGCAGGGATGGGAAGAGAAAGGGATCTGGAAAATGAAAGGCTAAAATTAAATTAGATTTGTACAACAGCAGCCTAAATCAGCTCAGGGTGTCATTCACTTGTAGAGAGTCTGAAACAGCAGATGTAGAAAAGATAAATATGGCTCCTTTAGCTTTAATGGCCTGTTAACAATATGAGGTTTGTGAATTTGGCCTCCTTTATTGCTGATGATTTTAGCAGTAGCATTCTACCAGTGAGCTCACTACACAGTCTAAAGTAAACTCCCTCTAACACTTCTCTGAGAGCAAAGATCCAACAGAAACACAAGCAGCTGCCAATGTCTTCAGCTACCCTTCACCTAATATTTTTTATGGTGCTGTTAAAAGTTTCAAGACATAGTGGAATCACAAAAAAAGTAAAGCTGAATTCCCCAGCAGATATGCTGATTGTGTTTTGCTGAAGACTATAATGCATACATGGAAAGCTACTGTAGAAATCTCTCAGAGTTGAAGAGCCCAAGGATATTTGCTGTACAACACAGTCAATGCCCTCAGCAGAGAGGAATTAACCAAAGCTGAGAATAATGCTGTGACCCACACAGTTGGTAAATCCCTAATCATAAAGGATGCACAGCAAGACATTGTGAATCAATGAGGCAGCACAGGAAAACATTTGCAGTTGGATTTTATATATGCACTTTGTCTCTTTTTCCCTAAAAACAGCAAGACAATCATTCTGCACTCAGAATTTAAAATTAGACTTTATCTCTAGCAATATTTTACTAGTAATTAGTGCTAGTGAAAATGTGT
>NW_005054461.1:82708-102274 GCF_000277835.1 Geospiza fortis | reverse complement strand
TCCAGATTTTTACATCCTTCACTTTTTAAATTGCTAATATCGTTAGGAGGAACCAAGCTAATGTGGATAGAAATTGCACAAATCCAAAGTCCTGAAAATGCAATCCTTACTCATGCATTTGAATGTTCATTAAAAAGCAACAACTCTATTAAAGTTTATCATGATCCTTGGGTGAATTCACCAAACACAGAAGAGCAGCCCAGGGACACAGAGGTATGTTCCACAGTAAAGAGATTACAAAAAGCTATTAGTATACTTAGGAATAACCCTGCTACTGAAAAAACTTTCCCTGCAGTCACATCAACTTAACTCTCCCTTGGAAACACCTGAGGATAAGAAACACACAAGAAATAACATAGGTAGGGTATTGCAGGCTCCTGACCCCACACTGCACTTGCTACCGCCTTACACAGGATATAATAATGGAATGTAAGTTATTTTGAAGTAAAAAACACAAGAATTGGAGGAAGCCAGAAAATCTGGTCTTGTTCTCTTGATACCTGCCAAGATCCCACAGCTGGATGTCAGCTCAAAACATTGTTATCTTGTGAGCCTATTCCAGAGTTGTAAATTAACATGAATTCAAACCATGGATCTAAACATAGATTAATATCTTTGCTCTCTAATGGTAAACTGAAAATAGAATAGTTCTTCTTGGCTTAGACCAAGCTAAAAAGCAATATAAATTTAAGATTTTTCTTATTTTCTTTTAGGCAAGGTTCTCATGGGGAAGAGAGGGAAATAGCATTTCTGATGCTTGTGACTTTTGTGTGGTTTTATATCATTTCTCAAAGCTCTCTACATTTCAGCCTGACCTACCTTTCTTTTTCCATTTCCTAAAAGATCAGCAGAAATTGGCTTTATTCTGTTACAGAACATGTCTTTGAAAAGAGATAAGCTGCAAGTGACAAATCAAGGAAGAAAAAAAAAAAAGCAGAAAGTTTTTACAGGAAGAAAATATTTCCTAAGACAACAGGGGCAACCTGGTGAGGACACATCTGTGAGATCATGAAGAGATACCTTTTTGTCTAGTTACATAAAATAGCATTACAGTCAGTTACAACAATTGTAAGAACAGCAACTGTATCAGAGTTAAAAATAAGAGCATGATTGATTGTGATTCCCCAGCCACAGCAGACAGAAAAGAATAAAAGAATTTAAACTTTTACATTTACTACATGTTCTTTCTGCTTTTGTGAAATTCCAGGAAATTCTTTTTTAAAAAATGTAGGCTTTTGCCAAGTATGCCTCAAGCAGTATCTTCCCCCATTCGCCTCTGTGGCAGTAGTTCTTAGGCTTGAGGCTTGATTTTAAGTTTTAGTAAGAATCAAGGGGACCATTATCAGTTTCTAGTTTAAATTGAGGTCTTTAAAAAAAAAAACTTGTTTTATAAGAAAAGCTGATCAATGCTGACCCTTAATATTCTCATGCACTGCAGTATTAGTTGAATTTACTATTCTGCCTTAGTTGGTGAAGTCAGAAGCACTATTTTCTTTGTCTTCCCTCGTTATATGAGTTGTTATGAATGCACTCAGCTCATAATGATTGTTTAAACTGCTCACTACATACCTATTTACCTATGGCTGTACATTGGTTACACACAGAGTAAAACATCTTGCAAAATCTTCGTGTTAGGAGCACGGTCAACAGGGATAATTGATAAATGCACTTTCCTGCCTTGAGAAACAAGTAGCCTTCACCCAGCTACCTTCCTTTTACACAAGAGTGTTTTGCTTCAGCTCTTCAAGTGTGTCTTTCTGCCACCCTGACATCCAAGCTGACTAATTCATGCCTTCATGCCAATAACCAACAGAGACACAGCAAGCTCTCCTTAATCTACAAGACTGCCACAAACATGTAAATCTTTCCTTAATGAATCCTAACTTGTACTTGTAAATTTTGTTAGATCTTACATGCTGTGACATAAAAATTGCACTTCCCCAAAGCACAACTTTTTTTCTAATTCTGCAGATAAATGAACTAACCACAAGGCCAAACTGATGGAGTCAAAGGGAAAAAACAAACAAACCAAACCAACAACAAAATGTCCCAACAGAAAACCACCACACATAAACACTGCATGCATATGTACATACTTATTTTCCACACATTTTCAGACTTACTTTTCAGAAGTCTCTACTAGTGATTTAACCATTTTCTCAAAGCCTGACAAGAGCACAATAGCTTTATTTTCTCAGAGCTGAGAAGGGAAGAGCATCTTTCAAAGCCTCGATTTTGATACCCACCTCAAGGAGCTACAACACAAAAGGACCACAAAAGAAAGGTGCTCTGTAGTGAACTTGTTTAAAACAATTCTTCATTTTTCAATATGAGGTAGGAAAGGAAGTCTGTTGGGAGGTGCTAAATATTTTCATGGTTACCCACCAAGTTTACCAGCAGGTAAAAGGAAAACAAAATGAAAAAAAAAAAAAAAAGGAGGAAAGAGGTATCCACATCCAACTAGAAGTTGCAGACCTATCTTATTCTATGAAGGAGACTGAGAGAATGAGGGAAATTGTTTTTTAGTTTTATGGAGAATTTTTAATGCAATATCTTATCAGCATAAACAGTACTGGGTATTTCTGGAAAAGTTCTACGGTAGAAGTGATATGTTTCTAATAATGTACTTTCAGTTTTACTAACTGGTCCAATCACATTAAATTACAACATGAATGGGCAGTATTCTTTTAACTCTACCTAAACACAGCTGTAAAGACTTTTTTCGATATCTACATTAAATTTATTCATGCACTTCTTTTTGGAATAATCCTGCAATAAAGAATGGCTCCAGACTTTTTTAACCCATGCCACTTGTGCTTCAAACCATCCACTACATCTTAAACTAATCACTATCCATACAAAGTTCCAGTTATGGTTCCCAACTTTAGGAAATGGGTAAGTCAATATAGACATTTTGGGTTTAGCTTTTGTTGGCAGAAGTTTTTGAAGAAAAATAGAACTACTTTGCAAGATTAGGAGGTTTAGTCATTTTTACCCATTCCCTGGAGCCTATTTGTCTTACTGTGAGGAGAATTAGACCATTTTAAATATTAGATTCACAGGCACAAGTGAGAAAGAAAATAATGGTGTTTGATTTAGGAAACAGGAGGAACAGACATCTTTGTCATTACAAGGGAGTATTGTGGAAAATAAGTCAATAAAAAATCTTTCTACAGAAAGAATACAAAAGTGATCTCCAGAAAATATCAGATGTGGTTAAAGCAGGTCCCCATGAATAGGCTGGTCATTTAGATGAGTTCATATCTTGAAATAAACTGCAAAGCACTTTGCTGCTCTAAATGCTTTCAGAAGCTACCAAAATCATCAGCTTCCCCAAAGAACTGTTTGAAACATGACTTATATTTTGTTCCTCCTTCCTTCCTCTTATCTTTGCTTTATACCTTCTTTCCCTGCCTGTTGTACAGATTCCCATCCAGCTGAGCATCCATTTTCCCAAGGATTTTCTCCTGGCAGAATTTAGCAGCTTCGGTTTGACTGTTTCAGCAGAACATGGAAGCAAATGGATGCTCAGGCTCCACTGAGACCAGAGGGAGAGAGTGGGGCATCTACTCAGCCACCACAGCCACTCATGGATGCTTTTTCAGTTCAACCAGGACTTGGCTTACATTTCTCATGTAAGGTCCAAGATGCTGCTATGTCCAAAATAGCCAGGCAGAGGACTGCTCTTGAAGAAACATAAAATAAGTAGCTGGTCCAACTGCATCCAGGCTGAGGGTTACAGGAAGTTCTGGCCACCAACATAGCACACTTCAAATTTCTCTCTCTCCCTCTCTGGTGCAGGGCTGCAAATACCAGTTTCTTAATGCACCCTTTCTAGAGCTACCATAGTTAGAAGGGTTATCTTTTTGCTGGGCTATAAAAAAAGGCATCTGGGAACTATCTAATTTTTTTGACTACACTTGTCAGCAGAAGTGAAAAGGACCTGCTGAAGAAAGATTTGTGACACATCAAAGTAAATCTGGGGTACAGCTGTGCAAGTGGTAGCTCAGGAACCTTAAGGAGCATCTGGAAAACAAATCTTACAAAACAGAAGGGAAAACTGTGTATGGTGTTAATTCTAACAACCTGACACTTGAAGGGGGAAAACCACTCATAAGGCCCAAAGATAAATACTCATGCAAGTAAACAGAATGTATAAATGAAACAGAAAAACAAAAGTGGCATTGACTCTTCAAAACATCCTTAGGAGCATTTTCAGATCATCAGGTCTAATCATAAAACCACAGAATCAAAAAATCAAAAAATGGCCTGGGTTGGAAAGGGCCATAAAGATCATCCAGTTCCAAGCCCCTGCCAAGGGCAGGGACATCCTCACTATGAGGTTGATCAGAGCCCCATCCAACCTGACCTCAAACACTTCCAGGGACAGGGCAGCCACAGCTTCTTTGGGTAACTTGTGCCAGTACCTCACCACCCTTACAGTAAAGAATTTCAATCCAATATCTAATCTAATTCAGTTTGAAGCCAATCCCTCTTGTTCTATCACTACATATCCTTGTAAAAATCTCTCTCTAGCTTTCATGTAGGTGCTCTTTAGGTATTGAAAGGTCCTAAAAGGGAAAGCGGTAAACTTTCTCTTCTCCAGGCTGCACTCTGCTTTGTGCTGATGCCATATCATATAAATATGTAATATCAAGCTCAAATTGAAAAAAAACATTATATTTAATTAATTGAACAGACACATGGAGGGCGTTGGGTGATACATTGTGGGATTTTTGTTTCCTGGTGGTTTTTTGGTTCTTGGGGGGGGGGGGTTAAGAGCAGAGTGATTTAGAGTGACTCATGAATTGGAGTGCTGACAGATTAACTTTGACAAATCTAGCAGTTTTAATCTATCACCATTCCTAACTCCCCATGTCATTTTTCTACAGAGATTAGCACAGTAACAGACGGAAATGCATGACTCAATTATTCCAGTTCACAGTGCAGAATATCAGCTTAAAGCACTAATGAAGGTGTGGTTTGTCCTAAGACATCAGACCATGAACTGAACCTAAAAATGCTGTGCACACACATTTCAACAAGTCTGAAGAGGCGGTGGCAAGTTCTGGGATGGCAAACTAGATGCAACAGAATCTTTATCCACTCAGCAAAGGAGAGCAGGACCCGTCAGCCAGATGGGAACACTTCTGAGATGAGCTGGCAGCACTTGCATTGTCCAGTTTCCTAACTGACCATATGTGCTGCTCATCCCTTTATTTCAGCTGGCTCACTGGACTGGTTTGTATCTTCTGCAAAAGGCTAAGCACAAGTCAGATCTCCCAAGGTTTTCATTGGTTGATCATTAAAAATATATCTATAATATATCTATAAATAATGATGTATATCTATAAAAATAATAATCTAATATATCCATAATACATCTATAAATTAGTCATTGTAAGTAGTTCAGAAATAGATTTTTCTGAGAAGGAAACCAGAAAAATACTTACTGCTTAAATTTCTATATCCTGTTTCCTACTGTCCATTTAGAGTGCCTCCATTTTTCATAATTTCTAAGTGCATGTTATGACTGAAGGAAGAATATTTCAACACTTTCTGATTAATTTCTCCCCAATTTCCTGTAAATGTCCCCAGAAAAACTGTAAAGAAAATCAGTAGTTAACAGAGATAAGTTCTGCTCGCTTTCAAATTCAGTCTCTAAATAGAGAATTCTGTTTAAAAAATATCTGAGAGAAAATTTAGAAAATAAATGTTTAAATTGTATTTTTCACATCTATACTTATACATGGAATTATGTTTAAAAGCAGAGATACTGAAATGTGTTAACTTTGTCAGAAATCAGAACTTATTTTCACCTGAAAATATTCATTGAGCTAAAAAAGAATTAGTAGGAAAATTCAAATTAAAATGTAAAAGACTTTAGCAAGCTCCATGGCAGTTCACCCTTCCTCAGTATAACTTGTTGGATGTAGATAAAAAGTGGTTTTAACCAATTTTCCATAAGAAGAAAAGTAAATTTAAAACCTAATGTGACTAGAATTTGTTTAGAATTCAAATAATGAATATCATTCTGCTGTCAGTTCTGCTCAGTCTTAGCTAATCTCCTTCATTTTTATTAATTCCTCTATGATGCTGAATTGTCAAAATCTCTAAGTAGTATCCTAAATGACTGCTACTCATGCATTCAATAAAATAACAGTTCACTTATAATATACAAAATCTTATCGTTAATAATGCTGATAGCACACAAAATCACTGATAAAATATACTATGTAAGTTTATATAAGCTATGTAAATTCATTGAATTAACCAGGCAAAACCTAGGTGAATATTTTTCCCTATTCTCCCAAGAAACAGTAGACATGAAAACTACAACTTTAAGAAGGTAAACTACTCTGCATTAATGCAGATATAAAGAAAAGGGAGAAAAAAAGAAGTAAGGAAATTGGTGGACCATATATTTGATGTAAAACACATTTTGTGTTTGGAATCAAAGTAGAATTCAGCATGCCTTGTAATTCCCTTCTTTCTCTGTATCTCTCATGGCATGAACACTCAGTCAGAAAAGGCAGTACAGAAGGGTGAAATCTTTAGAGTTGGTTTAGTTGTACCAGTATCTCTCATCTGCAGAGTATCTTTCCAGTCCTACCCTCTTTGTTTCCCTTTTCACTTCTACTCTTGCACACACAATTTTCTGCCCAGTGCTACTGAAAACTGAAAGGTCTGCATCTGCTCCCAGATCAAAGCCTGTTTGTCATTAAATTATAGCTTTAAACAAAAAAAGCAAAAAGACACTAAAAAGGGGAAGCAAGTGATAACTGGGAACATCCACATTTTCCTCCGTCTTCCTGTCCCTAATGTCACCAGAAAATAATAGTTTCCCTGAAGTGTATTTACAAGTCTGAAAAGGAAGAGCAGTGAAGTTCAAGAAGACATCTGGAAAGAATTCAAATATCAACCACTAAGAGGAGAAAAACATCTTTTTTCATACACTGAACAAAAGCACAGCTAGTACTTAAAACACAGTAATAAAAACTCATCTTAGGTGCTCATGAAGGGAAGAAGCTGGTTTTGCAGACAGCTTACTCACTTGGATCAAAGAACCCTCCTGTCTCCAGCTCAGACCTTTCCTAAGCCCTTCCTTGGAAGTCTGCTAGCACAGACCAATAGACACCTTCACACTTCTCAAGAAGATGGGTTCCAGATCTAGCTAACCTAGCTCAGTTTGTGATGTCCTTCTGTGTCCCATTCCCTTCCTTCTCAATCTTATTTAATTAAGGTTAAGGATTTTAGGGAAACACATGGGTGTAGGTGATGGACTGTTTCCCACAGCTCCCAATTCTATCCATTCTGTCATTTTTCATCTGTAAATCGGATCAGAAGTGGACTTCTCCTACAAGAGCAGCACAGCCAGAAGAAAGGCAATGCACACAGACTGCACAGACGAGCACCCAGCAGGAGAAAGATCTGCCATCAGGTGAGGCGTGTTTTGCTTTTGCACCCTAAACTTGCAGATATCTGTCCCCTTTCCACAGCTGTCCTCTACTCATCCTTTAGGTTAAAAGTTTAGCACTTCATTTTCACTGATCCCGTCATTATGCATTACTCATAGCAGTTTTAATCGGTGGGTATTGTTCAGACTAGGTTTATTTTTCTCTTCCAGTATTTCACTATTTGTGTATGTGTCATCTAATGTAAGGGTTGCAGTGGTAATTGCTACCCTTCTGTGGAAATGCTCAGTAATCACTGCATAAGCCTTGCATAACATCCAGAAAGCAGCTTAGACTTGGCTCCAAGCTGCCTTAATTTACATATCCAAGTGTATTTTTGTAAAGCTAAACTAAATATGTGTTTATTAGAGAAGTCATACACTCAAAACTACGATGGCCTCTTTCCCACATAAAGGTTGTCTGTAGAAGGGAGCTGGAATTTACTACCAGGATGTCAGCTATTGTCAAGCAGAAGCCCTTCTGCCCAGAAACACACAATAATCCCATTCCCAAACGTAAATCAGCCTTGGGCAAGATCCTGCCCACGTTGCATAAGCAGTTATATCCACCAGGACAAAAAGAAAACAAAATGCACAAACAAAACCCAAACCCAACACAAAAAGAAATCCAGACCAAAAAAATATCCAACAATTATTTCCCCTAGGGTGACTCAGGTCTTGTGCCCATCTATCATCTCAGTAGGTGTTTTGGTGATTACAGCCATAATACGCAGCAAAAAAGAGGCCAAACAGCAAGGCAGAAAAAAAATGCTGATGGCATACAATGGTAAATTATTTAATTCAATTAATCACTTAAAAAATTATGATGATCTAAGTAATTTGAACAGAGCAAGCAGTATTAAGGATCAAAATCTGCATCACAGTTAGACAGTACCTCGTCATGCCAAATATATCCAGAAGAACTATTTACAAAGAGGGTTTAATTAATAGTTGACAATAATTATGTCCACTAGATTGAATAATATCAATAGCAAGATATGCAAACACATGTCTTTGTGGTTTTTTCTGAAAAAAAATAGTAAGAAAATGACAATAAATGAGCTATAGTTCCCTCCAGGCAAAAAAACCCAAAAGGTTGTAAGAGCAGCACACAAGTAGAACCTTAATTAAAAGCTTGAAAGGCAAATATTATCCAAATAATAAAAAAACCTATATATAAATAAATAAATATGTAGAGAATGTAACATGTGACAGTATCACAAGAAAGGAAAAAGCCCATGAAGGGCAGAAGTAAGAACAGGAGAATTGAAAGAGAAAGTGCACTATGAGTGCACAATTTTACTCACTATACAATTGAGATGAAAGAAGACAATTTAAAGATCCTTTGTTTTTCACTGTTGGCTTAAATTAACACAGGCTGAAGAAAAACTTTCTGAAGTAACTGTGTAACATAACTTTAAAAAATTATAAAGCTTTCACAGTGGAAAAAAAATTGAACATATTTCAGAAAGGTATTGGTACTGAAATGCTTAATAATAAATCTACCAGCTGCAGATTTGTATTTCTGGACATACATAAAATGGGACTAAAGCAAAACTGAAAGCAACTAGACTCTGGAATTGTGCCTTCTCTGCTTTCCACTCAGTTGACACCTAATCTCCAAGGCATCTAAACACTACGTGCACTTCAGTCTCTGATCTCAAATCCAGGAAGAGCAACTGCATGTCCAGAAGTGTCCCAGGTCTGTGCAGCAGCCTTTCCCACACCAGTTCTGTTGTTGGTACATCATTCATGCCACAGCTTGAACAAGTTCAGAAAGTGGGAGTTCTACACCACTCCAGTTTGCTAAGCAATAGTGTGACTACTGTCTCAGAGTATGCTAAAACAACCACAACTCTGGGAATGCAACTGCAGCCTGGCTTGAGGATTTTTATATTGATCTTTCTATTAAAGCAGGCCTCAGAGAAAATACAGAAATTGACCTGGAAGCAAGGACAGAAAGACCACTCATTCCCAGCTGAACTGCAAGCATGGAATTCACCTCCTAATGCAGATGTCTGGGTTCCTCTGTAGTCAAACAGAAGCACACCCAGAGGGTTCCAGACAGCAACTCACTCATCCTACAGCAGACGTGTCGGTCACATGAATCACTGCTCACTCCATCACTGACTGTGGCAGAGTTTCAACACCAGCCTGGAATTAACACCCACTAAAGTTCTACCTTTACCAGGTAATCTACTGTAGATTCATTGCCCCTTGATTCACTCACTCACATCCAGAAAAGGCCACCTTCCTTGTTGTACACTGGTAGAGATGCAACTGGAGGGAAGAAGTTTCTTATCCAAGACTTGTGGGGCAACAAGTGCACATCAATATCAGACAAGAAATAAAGTTATGATCCCTTTCAACAAGTAATGTAGCAGCAACACCAGTTTTCCCTATTCTGAAAAGTATCCCCACTTCTCTATTAAGAAAATACACATCAGTTGTTTAAGTCATTTTGGGGATAAAGACAAAACTGAAATCCTAGGCATCCTGTTCTTGAATTCACTGATAGAACAGCTGAGAAGTGCACTGTACTTGTCCAGCATAATAGAACAGATCTAGAGGTTATTTGGCAAAAAGAAGCAGCTGTACCTGAATCAGCTCTCACTTTGATCTGAAAAATAAAATCCTGAAGGAAGGTTAACTAAGAGTACAGACAGTAGCACTGAGCAAAAATAGTTCTGGGAGAAGCTGTTTGACAAACTTCTACATAGTCTTCCCATAAAACAAGCATAAAGTGGTTCCATGATTATTTCTAAGGTAAGGAAGATGACAACAAAGAGGTTTAGTTGATCCCATGTCTATACAGGACTCTCACAGTTCAGACAGAAATGCTGACTTTTTGGAGGAGCTGTACAAGTTATTTTGAATGAAGATGATAGGGCTGAGTGATAACTAGAGCTTTTATCTATTTATCTACTTTTATGTCTTTATATAGTACATATTATATCAATATTTACTTTTTTCTGTATAAAATAAAATCTGTTTTTCTGTCCTGGATAGAGAACTTTCAACAATAAATGCTGTCAGAAGTTTCAGAACGAGACAGTCATGCAGGTATTAGTAGTTAATAACAACAATTTTCTGGATGCATTATGGGAGAAAGATATTGTCTAGAAAACTGGAAGAGTGCTCCAGACTGGTAGACATGAAGGATCTGTCATTAACCAGCTGTAGAAAGAGGTTGCAGGAAAGGTGAGGGGAAGGAGATAATTGCTTGAAGGATGAGAAGCCAGAGAGTCCACTGCAACCACAAGCTGGCATTTAAAAACTGCTGACTGAGAAGACAATGCATTATAGGAAGAATTGCCAGACCATTAGCAAAAGTCCACAACCTTTTATAGAACAGTTTGACAAGATGCTGGGAGGAAAGGAAACAGACAGGAGCTGACACAGAATTTATAGTGTAAGGCTGCAAGAGTTAAGAGATGCCAAGGAACAATCTATCAGAGGTGAGCTGGCAAGAGTGCATGATACCCACCTATTGAGCTTCAGCACACCCCAATCCTGTCATAAAATAATTTAATCCACAAATAGTTACCGCTTCTGGAGATTCCCAGAACCTTTACCTGTACCTGTTAACATGGGCAAAGGTAAAAGCACATTGTACCAGACAATCAACATTCTACAGAAAGTGAGAGCCCAGTGCAGAATTGTCATGGCACAGAATGGCAATCTATTTTACAACTCAGATGGGAAGTTCCTGTTCCACCCTCTGCTATTAATGGACAAAGTCATCAGCCTTCTTCCAGACAACATTGCTACCTTTTCAATTGTATGCATTGCCCTTAAATCCTAGTGAAAGGGAAAAATAGGACAGATAACAAACCAAAAGGGTTTTTTGGTCTTTCTCAACCCAACTTTGTTATATAAATGCTGTAATCCGTATCTTCAAACCAGAATATTTTAGATTTTTTTTAAAAAGTAGGTCTTTGTCCTGATACTAAAGACATAGAATACAACATTTGTATGACATTTGCCATGCAACAAAGGAGGGTGATTTGAGGCAGGGACTGCCAAAACATAAAGGGATGTAATTAAGGGCCGTAAACAAAACAGAAGAGTGTATTGTTTAGCATGACAAATCAGATTCCAGTCCTGTCACCTATAAACAATGTTTTTTGTAACTTTCTAGTACATGTTTTAGGTGATTTGTGCCTTTCCATATGCAGAACATTAATGTACATACAGTAAGTTCCTTCCTCCTCATTGAAGATATTCAGTCTCTCTCCTGGACTAGAGGTAGCAAATTCCTTCAGTACCCAGAGAGAGAAAAAAACAGAGAAACAAGAGTTCTACAGGAGAAATAAGGAGTTACCTGCTAGAATACAAACAAGCAAGCAAACCCAACCCCACCCACAGTCAGCATTAGTCACAGAATGCACAACTTGACATTTTTAAAATCACTTACTGGACTGCAATTCTGAAACACAGACTAAGTTAAACATATTAATATTTACAAAATATAACACAACTTTTTATGTAATGTTATTCCCTTGCATTATGCACTTATTATCTAAGAGTATGTGACACTACACCGTTTTGCCCAAACATGTGATGAAGAATCCTCCCACATACCCATTTACTGGGGCAGAATAAACTTGTGGAGGAATGCTAACTTTGATTTTTATAGGAATAGAATCACAGTCTAAATCTATCTTTTCCAAGTATTAATAAACTTTATCACTACACAGAACTGCAGTATAAAAATGATGAACCAGTATCTTTTTAATTTGAAACACTTCATTGTGAACCATAATTACTGATCAGCCTCATGAACAATGCAATGTCACATTCAGTGGCCCTCATAGACTCAGCTGGATAATAGATGTTCATATTTTCATGTTGGGCTAAAATAAGTAAAAAAATGTCCCATGACAACACAATAGAAGCTGATCCTTGCTTAGTCTTAAGTTATTAATTTCTTGGAAATTCCAAGGAAGCCTGCCTAGGACATCAAAATAGCTTGCAAAACACTACCATATGCTCCTAAAGTTAATAAATTCAAGTTTGGCCACTTATTTTCAAATTCTGTATGGTACTAGAAGGAACTTTTCCTCATTCAGGCAAATCCTTTTTTACAAAGTTCAAAGAAACAAAGACAGCATTGGTGAAATTAATCCATAAATCAGTCAAGACGTGAACCTGTAAAGATTTTTTTAAGAATGGAAAGACATTTAACAAATGCTCCTATAAATTAGTGGATATGTTAAAAATTAAGATATTCCTGTCTGATCAAGTAATAACAGTTCCACAATCTTTGTTTGCTGTGTTTAAAGCCAGTTTTATCTAAGCAAACTTAATGGCTGGACAGCTTTATCCATAGTACACAATTTCTAGAGTAAACAGTTTTATTTCACGCCAGGAATGAGTACATTAAGAACAGAAGTCACAAGGGTTTATGAATAAAATCAACCATGAGTGAAGAGATGTAAAGACAATTATCTTTCTGCTTCGCAGCTTAACCTTTAAAGCAAATGTCCCACTATTGAGGAAAAAAAAACAGACATTTGGGGAACAAGAAATTATCTTCATATATATTGTGATATTATCAAGCTGAGCAAGGAATCCTGCATCAAAGTGAAAAAAACAGGGGCTTGTGGCACAAAGCAACAATTTCCAGGGATGGATGGATGGATGGGATGGATGGGATGGATGGATGCTGTCAGCAGCCAAGTGACTCCCTTGCTAGAGCTCCAGGAAGACAGCCTTAGACACAGTTGCATGAATACAGTCCCAGAAAGCTGCTCTAAAGCACTGAACAGGACATCAGGCTCCTGGAACATAGGGCCACTGAGCACTTGCATGGCAGAGGGTGGCCCCATCTAGGAATGTCACTGAGGGCTGTTAAGTCATTTCTGCTGAGCAGCTAATATCCATTGGGTTGGGCATTGGGAAGGCAGCAAAGGTGGCTGCAGGCAACTTAAAAATCCCCATGATCTCACCCAAAACTAGCTGAAGAAGCAGGGATTGGTTTGGGTGCAGAGGGTACTAAATAGGGCTGACAGGCTGCAAGCTGTTCCCTGTACTCTAGCCACAGTCCCCTGCAGGATTTGGGGGTCACACAGGAATGGTGGAAGGGCTGTGAAGCTGATCCATAAGGGACAGCCAGCCAAGAATATAACAGCACAGGCAGGGTCTGCCCTCACTCTGGTACAGATCCACAGTGGGCAAGCTGAGCAAGGTGCGTGACAACTGCACGATTCACCAGGAGTCACCAGACAAGGGCAAGGCAGGAAATCAGGTCTAGTGTCAAGCTGGGAACTCCAAGTGACAAATCGGGAATAGCAGAAGATGGAATTCTGCGCCAACACACAAAACACAGCTCAGGCACAGCAACACTGGTCAGGGCCACAAAGGCCCATCAGTGCCCTCAGGGCCCTGGCACATGCCAGGTGTACAGGGAAGCAGAGAAATGTAACCTGAAACTCTCAGCAGTCCACACAAAAATTATGTTTCTGGACTGTGGCTGAATACTTTTTTGCTTGGCTGTAAGAGAGTGACCACAATACCTGGAGACACTCTCCCCTCATCTTAACTCTTCTAATTTATAGGTTCTGATATTTATCTTCTTGTGCAACTACTGTTCCACCAGTGCATGTGGCACAGATATACAATCTGGATTGAGTTCTTGGAGAACTGAGGAAAATCAACAAATCTGAGTTGGTTTTCCAAATGAACCAGAGACATATTCAGACTACAAACTATACAGTGTTAAGATAGTATCTTAATTGATATACATGCTTTTGCTATGGAAAAATGCATAGTGCATTTACAGGAATAAAAACATAAATACAAAGTAGCATTACAATGACAGTCATAGATCAAAAAAACGTGAAAAATAAACAAATAAATTACATTGCTAGGCAAAACAGCCCCTCTGCACATTGAAAAGATTTCAAAAGGGTTGGCATGTTCTGCCACCATTAAGCCACTGATAAATAACCATTCAAAAAAATCAAGAGTCCTAGATTTTATTTACATTACAGAGTTTACAGATGACTTGCATAAAATAAATACTTCTATTCACTTTTCCTTCTGTCCTTCTTCCCTCTGACCCAGAAAGTTATAAAGATATGAATGTCTGAAAGGCAGAATGAGCCTCTATGGTTTCTGAATACTCAAGCAGTAAATAATCACATCATACTTAAGAACACAGAATGGTTAGCTATTGTTATGACAATGGTGGATACCTCTGAAATAAGTCAAAGTTGTATTCAGGAACAGATTTTAAGCTGATACATGTTTACTTAGCCAATCTTATACCCAGTCCAGACTTAAATTTTTTATGTGCACGCAACAAAAGGCCACTTGAGTCTCTTAAATATGTATTATGATAATATTTAAATGTTATAAATCCTAGTGCTCTCGTGCACCCAAATATTCACTTTTTTTCAAAATAGGTTTAACATAAAAAATAAATTTTGTGATACTTCCTATGATTGATTGACAGTTAATTATGAGAGAAATTCAAGTGAATTTCTAAAAGATTAAAGTCTGGGAAAAAGTTTTCCAAGAGATGATGAGGAGTCATACAAAATAACACAAAAAATAGTTGTTTCTTTCCTGACAATTCAGTGTTTTACAGGAGAGACAGGCCTCCCATATGCCAGTTTTTTCTTCTTTGTTTTAATTTTCCTTATGGAGTTCTGCTATTTGAAACACACAAAAGCATGCCAGATTTTTAAATGATAATTGAAGATGCATTGGGCTAGTTCCTACTGAAACAATGTCAGTCACTAAAAGCATAGAAGATATTTCAAAATGAATCCCAAATTATTCAGGATTGATCAAATCTGATTATTGTGATAACCTGAACTTTAAGAAAGTTAACGGAGGCATGTTGATCCACAGTTCTCTGCTTAACCTGAAATTGAGATACCAAGTTCTGTGGCAAAGGTGGAATGGGGAAGAATACTGTCACCATGTTTCCAAGTGAACAGCATGCTCTACTGGCTAGCTCAGCATAGCATAGCCACAGCCCTGATTGCTCTTTTTTCTGTGTCCTCACTACTGGAAATGCTGTAATTAAGCCTAACCTCTGAAAGAGTGAAATTAAGTCCCCTCCATCCTCCTTTCTCTGTGTGTGTCCACAAGGAAGAGGTCTGTTTCAGTCTCACATACCATGACCAAAAATATAGGTTTAAAAAATAAAAAGCTATTCTCTACAGCCAAGTCAACTCAAATAGTGCAGCACTAAGGAGTTTTAGTTTGTATCTCCATACATAATCAAGATGTATAATGAAGATGTTACCAAAATCAAATGCTTCATGCAGCAATAACTGCAGAAGTCTTTGCCAAGATTAAAAGTGTTGCAGATAACATGCAGATTTGCACTAAAATGTCTGGAAAATATAATTTCATTATTAGCTTATAGCACAAGGAAGGTTGAAAGGGTTCTAATGTAACCTTTTCACTGCCTCCTACTCAAGAGATCTGAAAGGAAGGTCTCAAGTAAGAGGTTTGTGGAAACCAAAGCAAATCTGTCACGGTCACAGATATAAACACTTTACAAGTGTCTGCACTTTTCTTGTGAGCTTCAGTCTCCTGTCCTTTCTCAGATCTCAACTCCTCTGTAGATCCAGGCTATCTGTTCTAGGATATATGGGTCACTCCAGCAGAAATCTCTATGTTATGTAACCTGACATCGCCTTCAGCAGCCAGAAAGTCACACGAGAGGCAGATGGACAAACTGGCTGGTTTTTGCACAGTGCTGCATGAAGAATACAAAGGAGCAAATAAAACCTACAGCTCCCAGTTTGTATTCACAGTATCTACAGCCTGACTTTTCACCAGAAAAATTAGATTAGCTTTCATAGAGTCACAGAAAAAGAACTTCAGTAAATAGTCCGTTCCTCTGCCATTACAAAAAAAAAACCCAACCAACCAACAAAAAAAAAAAAGAGCCAAAAACCCCCAAACAAACCAACATGGAAAAAACAGAAGAGAATTTGACCAGCCTGTTTCTAAAGATACACAGTGAGAGGTAGCTCCAGAGCCCCACTAGACAATCTTTTCTATGCCTTCAGTGTCCTCATCATTAAAAAAAAATTACTAACATTTAATCTGAATTTTCCTTATTAAAATTTAGGCCCATTTGTACCTTTTCCAAACACAGTAAACAGTTTATTCCCTTCTTCATTATTAATAACAAAAAAAAAAAAGAGTTATATCATGAGTTCATTATTCAAGACAGGAAATAACTGACATATGGCACCAGAAATGAGAAATTTTTAATAAAACATAAAGAAAAAAAGATATTATCCATGTTAACTGCTCAGCTTTAGAAGAGGCTATATTAGTAGCATAGAAATCCAGCATTAAAGAGAAATGAAATAGCTAAATTAAATATTCTCTGGCTGTTCAGTTTGGATAAATTTCATGTAAAAATACTTAAAAACCTGGCTGAAGTACAACAGTTAAATTACTATCTCTAAGAGCTCATGTTAAACCAAAGTATCTAGGAAAAAAATCCCACAGCACATATCTTTACAAAGGATGTAATGAAAGATTTGGGGAATATTAAGATAAATTCCTTAAGATAAATTAAGATAAATTCCTAGAGAAGTGTTAGAATAAAAAATATTGCAAGTGCAAAGATAGCACCAAAAATAAATCATTGCTAGGACAGGTTCCTTCTATGAGTAAGGCACATGAAATCAAGGTAATGTGCATCTTTAGCAGAATGTTATGCCCTGTGAATAGTGGAAAGGCAATGGAATTTATAAATTACAAAAATTTTGGCAGGATCTCATGTGGAATTTTCACAAGGATGTAAGGCAACAACGATCAAAAATCTACAAAGGGTGTGAAACTGATACTCACAGTGCTGCTACATCTAGTCTGGTTAAAAAGACTCCACATTTGCCTGCTCAGTATTGTTGGAGATTTTCATTAATCATCTAAATAATGCAAGAGAAAGTCTATTGTTACTAAATTCAACATCAGCAATTGGGTTTGTAGGAATGAATGGATTCAGAAGGACCTTAAGATATGTCTATCCAGTAGTGATTAATATCCAGTGGTACAGTGCAATTCCTGGGATGGCAAACCTCAGCATAAGGATCCTTACTATGCTAATCTTAAAAGTATTTAGAGTGTTACAAGAGTGCTAAGTGGAAACTGAAATATTTAAAGTCATGTTTGTTTCTGTTTCCTACAAACTGCATCGGCAGGAGGAAAGTACAACAATACAAAACCACAAAAGATTTATGTTGCACTTCAGGCTGTTTCCAAAGTTACTGGGTAAAGTTCTCATGCTCTGATGTAATATACTGGTCTAATCAACAAAAATGAGGATAAAACAGAAATACAAGGTCACAGCAAGCACTTAGAAACAGATTTAAGTCAGGCTTAAGGATACAACTCATTGTCGTTCACCTTTAGAAGTCTACTGAACACAAAATTACATCTGAGACAGCCGCCTAGGGCACCTTTATAGCCAATAAGCAGACACAGGCACATCAAAGTAGAGTTTATCTCATGCTAGAATACACACCCGACCAGAGTCATACCCTAGCACTGGGCTCTTCTCTCCATGAATCATAGGGGAGACTGCACAACTAGCTCTGAAAGAAAGAAGTACTGTCTTGCCCTCAGTATTTAGGCAGAAGCTCCGAATCATCCGTATTGTCAGAAGAACATCAGAGTGGTGACACAGTTCTGGGTCGTTGATTTTTTTAAAATCTAGGTTGCTGCAAAACAAATTAAAAGCTCAGGCTGCTGTTTTCAGACTAGATTTCTGTTGCCAGTTAGGTGGAAGCAGGTCATGTGGACTCATAAATGTGCCTTAATAACTCCGAGCTCTTTTTTTTCCAAAGTACACAGCTTACATCCTGGCTGTCTGAGCTTTCTGTGGTTTCTGCAATTACAGACACTGATTTCTGTGCTACTTTTGGATGAAATTCCCTGTTTGATCCCCTTCTGCCACAGTTTACTTGTCTATCAGATGGTTTGGGAGAGGGCAACGTTCTCATGGCTCAAACTCTCCCATCAAGATTAGTCTTGCCTTTGATTTCAGTAGCACTGAAATTTCCCTCACACATGTTTTGGGCATGGATGAACATCAGGTGTGATGTTCAGCATTGTACAGAGACAGAGAATTCAAAAAAAGGAGTCTTCTCAAGTTCCTCGCTAACATACATTTTCAGTAGAGACAAACTGTTAGATGATTATTGTCACCAACTTATAAAAACTTATATTTAACTATTAAGCTGGGTAATAAAATCATTCAACAGCACCTTAGAGTGATCAGAATAAAACAGCTGCCACCTGTTCTTCAGAAAGGTCTCTTCTCATGTTACGCCTATTTGCTACTGATACCCACTTTTGAGTGCAGCTTTCAAATACTGCTCAACAGTGTATCCAGAGGTAAACTGAGCTAGTTCTTCCAAGTGGGAGGTTTGGGGAATATCAGTGGGTGCTTTTCACCAATAGTCCTAATTTGTAGATGAGACAAGACAACACTCTGTATTTCAGGGGTAGTTTTGTACATATCCCTTTAATTCCATACAACAGCTACTCCCAATTCTCATTGACTTCAAGACCTCAAAAATCCACAGCAGTGATTTTAGAGACAAAATAAAACATACATCATCTTTTCTCCTATTTCATTTACATGCTGAAGAACTGAGGACAACTGTGGCTGTAAAGGTAACTCATAAAACACTACCCTTTGATAAAAAGGTTTATTGAAACCTGTGTGAAATACACATGAAGCTTCACCATTTTTTGCCTGATTGTAAAGGCAAACTGAGTGACTTTGTAAAGGATTATGAACTTAACCTTACAGACCATACAAACAACAGCATAGTAAGTTATAGGACAGCAAGTAGAGTACAGAACAGTAGCCCTTGAAATATCCAGGAGTGGTTTCTGAGAATGAGAAGATGGGGCTGTGCAATACTGGGGCCATAGCTCCAGCTCTTACTACTGTATATATCTTCTTTGGCAGCAGAGGTTTTGATGACTTCTAGATGACTTCTCTTTGATTTAATTTTTCATGCATTTTTCCAACAATATATACTGTTTATGAACATTTCAACTTTAGATTTCTTTTTTTCCTCACAGCGGCCCATTCTTCTCAGAGTCATAAATTTCTGAAGATC
>NW_005054461.1:80086-82671 GCF_000277835.1 Geospiza fortis | reverse complement strand
GTCACCAGATACTGCTAATGTGCTATGTCAGCAGAATACATGAAAAAGGCATGATTTTGAGTGCCCGGAGAAAATGGTCCCAAAGGACAAATAAATGGTTTCTTCCCCTCTTTTCTGAAGATAAATAGAGACACGTAATTAGAACTTATGATCCCTGGAAAGAATAGGTACTGGGCTGATAATTTCCCAAGGCATTATCACTCATGTCCTTGGCACAGTGGCAGAAATGAAGAGCTCTCCCTTGGGTTAAATATTTGTGGTTTAGTGTCATGCTGCTAATATCATCCCAAAAACCCCTGAAGCACAACATATACTCACATGAAGAATTGGTTTATTTTTAAATTCTCACCGATATTGTATTACTTTCTTGTTGTCATCTTATTGCAGGAGTTCTATACTGTTGTCTCCTATCACAAAAGTTTCATATCTTCTCGGTGTTTCTTGCGGGCAGCTCCTCAGAGCACTGAGTCTTTCTTCTTCACAAAGCAGCCAACCAACTCCAGTTCCCTTCTCAACCAGCCACCCCACTCTTTTATAGCACTCTTCTTCTCATTGGTTAACAGGCCACAGCTGTAAAGTCAGGCCTGTTCCTAATCTTTGCTAATTGGCCCAGCTGCAACTCCTTAGGGGTAAGATTCTATCTTTATTTTCTTATAATCTATCCCCCTACACTTTCTTGCTTTGGAAGAATTATCACACCTAGCTTTCAAAGAATACACTAGAGGAACTTGAAGTAATCCTGAAATTGCTCCACACACAAAATTCAGTCTTCTCAAAGAGTGCCTAAGAAAGATTCCAAGACTCCCCAGAAAATGGAGGTCACATAACAATTCTCCAGATACTAGTCAGACAGAAGAGAGAAGAATAAATTTGCATAAGTATGCAGTCAAAAACTGCTTACCATCAATTGTCCCCCTCTTTCAAAGCACAAAATGGAAATTGAAAAATAGGTTTCTGTACCGAATGACCAATATCTACAAGAATATGTTATTCCTTACTTGCCCAACTCTTTTTCATTTAGCATTCCATACCTGCTGTAATACAAAATAGCCACCTGAAGTAACCAGACCTTTTGATATCTACCATGAAGGTTGTTTTCCTAAAGGTGCTGTGCTTTAAGAATGAGTAGGTAAAACAAAAGTAGAAGAAAGTAAATGTGGATAAATATTGGAAGGATTATACCATACCAGTACCACCTAATTAAAATATACACTTTCAATTATAATTATGTAGCATTAATTTAAGCAACATCATCACTTTCAATTATAATTTTATGGCATTAATTTGAATCCACTTTTACACGTATCTAGGCATAAATATTTTTTCTCTTTTCAGTACACCTCATAGTATTAGCAGAATTCAATTGAAGTAACTAAACTTATCCATAAAGTTATCCGTAATAGTAATAAACCATTAGTGATTAAGAATTAGGATAAAATAACATTATTTGCCTCAGAAGCTGAGATCCCTTACAGCAACCCTTCCAATTTTCATATTCAGTAATTTCCTTCATCATGAAATGAAGAGTTTTTAAAATACCAGAAGGGAGAAAATCACAGATATTTTCACACAGAGATTCCATCTCTGATATTGTTCCTATTTCCTTTTGTAATACAGACATTTGTACCTCCACAGTAAAGTAAATTCATGGTGGGAAGGGGAGAGAAGCATTCTTCCATAACTTTAAATCTTTGAACCCTTGAAAGCTGTATTACTTCATAGAATTCCTAAAATGGCAAATATTTTCTACTTCCTGCTTAGTGAAGTGGTATAATACAAAGTAAGTATAAATTAAGTCAGTCTTTTGGTAAAAATGTTGGAGGGCAATTTTTAAGAAAGAAAAACAACTTCAACAATAACGAGATGCTACAACTTAAGTGCAATCACAGCTTCAGTATCTCTAACAGATACCTAATCAAAGTTGTTTACATCTTAAATGCTTAAAAACTTTTAAGAAAGTATTTAATCCTTTTAAAAAAAAAACCAAAATGAGGGTAGCTCATTAGTTTATTTAAACCTCAACCACTTTTTATATTAAGTACTGGAATAATAAAATTCTCCTAGAAATATTGCAGGAATACAGATCTGGATGCAGCCACAGCTCTGGATAGATCAGCTTAAATACAACAATGTCACAGAGTCAGGTTCAATAACCCGATTCAAGAACTGGGCTGTGATTAGATTATGGTTGGGCTTTAGTCTAAAGCCTGCAAGAAGGAGCCTTTGACTCAAAATTAAGTAGTCAAAATTAAGCAGAATCTTTATTCCTAACTCACTGGTCATCTTCATCTTCCAGGGAAAAAGTAAATAAAACCAAAATGAAATAGACAAAGTTCTACTATAGTCTTTAGGGGAAAAATCTGTAGGGAACAAACAAAGAAAAAAGTATTATTAGGATAAAACTGACAACATGAAGTTTGAATCTTTTACTATTTAAGTTGAAGAATTGCTAATAAATGCATATAACAGTGACTGCGGTTGTTCTGGTCAGTTAAAAAATGCAAATCTCTTCCAATAGCAGTAGGACACATTGTGTGAAGCACTCAGTTTCAGGAGCATTCTCTGAATACATTTTTCAGAGGATA
>NW_005054461.1:71661-80076 GCF_000277835.1 Geospiza fortis | reverse complement strand
CAGACATTGACAACAAAATTACTGACATTGCCTTTCCTTCCTTTAAGCTTTCACTGCCTTGGGTTTTTAGCTTCCCATCTCTTACTGGTGGTGCTTTGACGCACTGCTGGTGAAATAATTCAAACCTAAGCTTGAAGAAAACTTAAAGCCTATTTCAGGAGTACATGAATAAATATGCTGATTACAGAAAGATAAATTCTATCATTTCCTTCATTATTATGGATTTCTGCAACAAAAAGAAAAAAAAGAAAAAAGAAAGGAGCAATCAGGGACTGATTTTAAAATACAGCACCCTCTGACATATGACTAAGCATGTCTTTTCTGCTGCTCAAATCTTGGGTACAGGAAGAAACTCATGGAAAAATTGCCTGTGATCTTTCAAGTTCATTGTTGTCACCAGCACTTTTGCCTGCTCTTATCAAAACTAACTGTTAAATTAGTGTCCTGGTTCTGACCAGGACACGTGTTTAATTCTTGCAGTAGGCAGGAGGGGCCATGGCCAGGACCCTCAGGTTATTTTATACTACATCATGTCATTGCCAAGGTCATGGAGAGGAGTATCCTCTGGGGAGTTCCTTCTGGTCAAGTGTGATGGAGGGAGAAGTGGGGTAAACCAAATCCTGAGCATTTTGAATGTGAATCACTCACCTCTCTCCTGTACACCTTTGTTATTCATATTTGCTGTTAGTGTTTGTTTCCTTATCTCATTGCTGTTTCCAGAAAATTGTTCTTATCTCAAAGATCTCAAGGATCTTTCCCTTTTGCACCTCCAGTTCTCCTCTCCATCCCACCACAGGGAGTGAGTGATGGTGATTTAGAGAGTCCTAGTGGGAGCACTTAATTGGGGAATGCCATTCCTAAACCACAACAGTTAGTCACCTAAGCAATGCAATGAATATGACCTGTGTGAAGTGACATTTATTGCAAGACAGAGCCTGCCTGCCCCAACATTGCAGCAGAAGCATTCTGCCCCTAAAGCTGAAGCAAAGTGCTCACGTTCCCTCTTCCCTTCTAAAAGTCAGCATGGTGAGAAACACAGTCAAGCTCTGGGAGGTGCAATGAGTCATCCAGTGCCTGCTGCTTTCTGCCTTTGTTACAGTGAGATAAAGGTCAGCAATATTAAGGTTTAACTTATGCCATAAACAGGCTCAAACTTATTCTATTGCCACCCATTTACTTTTTCTTTTCTTGTTTATTATAGCATCCTTCTTGTTAGAGCAGAAACTTTTACGTCAGTCCTGATATGAAACCAAACAGGAAACCAACTCTCATAAAGGTCTGGAAGAGTGAAAAAGCTCACACATAATTTTTTAATGTCATCTTATCTCAAACAAGCTGGCCCTGGAACTCAGGAAAATAAGACCAAACCCAGCATAAAATATTGTCAAAATATTGTCCAAAAAGTTGATTATCAAATATATTGAACTATTAATTAAGTGAAACGCCAATCTTTTCAAAGTTTTTTCATGATTTTATGTGACACATTTATCACTTTTAAAAATGTCAGTATATCCCACCTCTGCAAAAGGACCAGTGAAATGGCATTTAAATGTACATCTGTGTACAGATAACAGCTTAATTGAGAAAATGCTTATTCATGTCTACCTCAGAAAACTGAATGAAGGAACTTCCTCTGAGCATGATCAGTGATTCCTCATTGATGGGCAAGGGGTTTGAGGTCACTATTAAATGCTATGTCTGTCTATGTGAGTATTTGCTTCCACCAGATGAGGCTGAGGCACCTTCTTTAGTGCTCTAAAAAATTCTCAGAATTTTTAAATTAAATCTTTAAACAAGTGTTGTTCATTCAACAAAATAATACAAACTAGCAATTCCTGTGCATGCTTGGAGAGAAGTCCAAAGGTCAAGGAACTTGATTAGAGTCTTGAGAGCAGGACCAGGATAGTGTCTGCATAAAGATGACAGCAGTACTGTAACTAACTTGCACTACGTAGGATGTGAGAATTTCCTGTTTTCAGTGGAGGATTTCTCCTTCGAACATGGTCAAAACTAAAAATGGGAGGAAAAAGAAAGGAGAGAGCAAAAGAGAGTGAGAGAGGGAAAGGGAGAATAATTCACTGAGATAGTGAAACTCCTGGATGGTCTAGAGCTGGGTGAAGGCTGAAAACACATTTCAGTAAACAGTATCACACCAGTCACAGGAAATGATGTAAATATTGCCAAGGAGAATCTATATCAAATGACTGGGGGCAAAGTGTGAAATAGAACAAGAGAACTATCTACTCAGATGCCAGGCTGGAGCAGAGGTTGTATCTTCCCTGATGGTCTGAGATCCCAGGCTGCAGAAAAGGAGGACAATGTCACCTCAGCAAGGACCAGTGAAAGACAGAATAGGAGCAGGTTCATCCAGTGTTGGTGGAACAGCTAAGGCCAGGGTTGCTCTTGACAGCACCAGAAACACAGAGAGGAATGGGATTATAGGTATGATAATCTTGGCCTCAGCCTGGCAGCCTGAAGCCATAGAAGATGGGGCAGCACAAGTCAGAGTCCAAATATTGCAATTTCCTGTAGATCCTAGGGAGGCTGAAAGGTCTCTGGGTCATTGTACAGTTTTAGAAGTCTATCTTTAGTGACACAAATCTACTTATTAAGCATGTTTTAATCACCTTAATGCTAGAATTGGGATTCTAGATGTGAAATGCACATGCAGCAAGTGGGACAGTACCCTTTGCTGGCTGCCTAAATTCATGCCCCTGTTCTTACTGTTTGCAATTCTTCCAGACTGACTCCATCTGCAAGGAGGCCAAATATTTTTGACATTGATACACTGTTGTTTGGGTCATACATAAGAGAAGTTCTCATGTTTGCAATTTACCCTTTGTCTTCAGGACCTATTCAGCTTTTCATAAGAATCACACATGCCATGCTAATAAAGTTTGGAAGTTTCATAATCCACATTTTTTTCCTGAATTATTTTCCCACTGCCTCCACCCCTGCTTGCTTTGGTCAATTTGGGAAATTCATGCAATCACAGCTACTGAATGAAGAACACTATCAGAGTGTAATGTGAACAGAAAGCCCTCCACCTTTCAATTCTTGCTAAATAACCTACAAGTACTTACTTCCTATCTTTAACTTGACAAACTGGGGGAAAAAAAGTTAGTGAAGATCCCAACTACACATAAAATCACAATGGTTTTAAGATCATTCTGTGAAGCCAAAGCAGAGCACAGCATGTATGTTCTTTCAGTTTCCAAGTAGCATGTTTTCACAGAAACAGAGAATAATATAGGCTTGAGTTATCTAGTCCAAACACTTGTTCAAAGCAGGTCTCATTAGATGAGATTGCTCAGGGCTGTGACCCATCAAGCCCTGAAAACAGTGGAGATTCTAGAGTCTTCCAGGCAACCTGTTCCTGTGTATAATAACATTCATTAAAAAAAACTATCAAAAATGATAAAACTAAAAAAAAACTATAAAACATTGCTAAAACTATAAAAACTATAAAAACTATAAACTAAAAAAACTACATCTGATAATAATTTCCCATTTTTCAGCTTTTGTCTTCTGCATATTATCCTACTAGTGCACACCACTAAGAGGACTCTGGCCCCATCTTCTCTATATTTTCCAATTAGTCAGTTGAAGGATCAGGAAGATCTCTCTCAAACTTTCCCTTACCTAGTCATCTCCTCATATTTCATGTGCTCCACTTCTCTGGCAATCTTGATGGCCCTTCAGTGGACTCCTTTTCATAGGTCAATACATTATTTTGGGAAAACAATGGTGTCAAAAATCGACACCATACTCCAGATATGGTCTCACAAGTGTCACAGAGATGAAAGATCACTTCTCTGGAACTGCTGGATGCATTCATGCTGATACAACCCAGGAAGTGGCTGGTCTTCGGTGCTTTACTTGATTGGCCTTTTTTTAAAATTAAGTTTATTTCTATTCTGAATAGATTTCAATTCTATTTCTAAATCTTTAGTTCACTGGAACCTAAAATAAGACATTCAAAACAGAAATAACACCCTGCACAGGGGTTGTCAGTGTTTTGAATACAACCAGGAGGAGCTGGTTCAATTTCTGCACATACTTGTACCTGAGTGTTTGTTTATAACCAAGAGTTGCACTAATTTTACCAGCATGATTTTACCTCTTATTCTGTGAGCACAAACCAGCTTAAGAGCATTTCCGCAACTAAACTGAAGATATTTTCAAACCACTGCCAGTAGAATGACTCCTTACATACCCTCTCATTTGGGCAAATGGGAGTTAAGTTCCAAGAGGCGCCAAGTAGAAATTACATTAACAGGAATAAATGCAGTGCACTTTGGTAGTAATCCCCCACCACACCAGACCCATACAATAAACCCTGTAGTGAAAGTGCAAAGACTTTTTGAACTAGTGATACTTGTCAAGTTAGTAGGGCACTGCCAAACCATGGCTTAAATACTGACTCATTTTTTCATACAAATTTATTTCTTTAAGAATAGTAGGCATAAAGATCTCTCAAATAGAAGGAAATTATGGGCTTTTTTCTGAAACCACTTTAATAAAAACAAAGACATTAAAGTTTTATACCGAACACTCTAAAATGTTGAAGTATTAATTCAGGGTAATAACTCCTATAAGCATCACTGAATTATGCATTTTAAATTACAATTTTCAAAAAATGGCAGTGGGTATATTACAAAACTGAAAATAAATTTCACAAAACCTATTCTAAGTATTTTCTATGCAATGATTTGTGTGAATTATTTAACATTTTCATTAACATTGTCTGGAAACGTACAATTTTATCTGACTTATATCTTGAGATCCTTGAAATGTTTAAAGACCTAGTTCTGCAAGTTTTCCTGCATAGGCAGGCCACTAAATGTACACATACACATTTCTAGAACTCAAGATATTCAGTACTGAAAATACAAACTAGTGTTGAATACTAACGCGATTTGAATTGTATTATATTTACATTGTTCTCTTTGAAGCACTACACATTTATTCTTCCTATACTACATTAAAGAAAAACACAAACTCATTAACTTTTGCCTGGTTTTCATGCTTTTTTAGAAGTGTATAAAATTTAGACTTAGGTAGTGAGACAGAATTCTGTCAAAGGAAGGTTTTACTTTAAAAATTCAAGTCTATCATGTGCCCAGATAAACTGCAGCAAATAACAGCTTTGCACAGTGTAGCATCTGTTTTGAAATAGATATGGCAGACCAAATAATTAAATCCAAAGTATTCAAGCACCAATTAACATTTGACTTGAACTTCAAGTAAAGATTTAAACTATATCTTGTGTTATCAGGATCAAGACCATCTCTAACTCATAAGAGAGTGAGACACAGACAGATGATAACATCTATTGAAAATTAAAGCTGCTTAATTGTTTGCATCAAGGGGAAAGGCAGCTGATGGGCAAAATTTCCACAGGAATTTTCAACCTAGATATGCAGAGGGGAAGTAGTTGCCTCCGTGAACAATAGTAGATGCTGAAAATATCTTAGATAGATCCTTTTTAATTGGTGAGCTTTGCTGACATCTAAACCTCTGCACACATATGCCTCTATCAGTTAAAATTCAGATCAGTTAGCAGCCAGTAATGAGTGCTGCTGATTATGCTCACAAATGACTTCAGTTTGTTACTCCTTAAACCTGTACCCTGCCTGGGAAAATAAACAAAACTCAGGTTTTCCTATCCCAAACTAATCTACCCATAAACCCAGTACATCCATTTCTCTTTTTCCAACATTCAACTTGCCAATTGCTGCCACTTCTCCTTTCCAGCAGCTCCCAAATAAATGGACTGAATTAGGCCTTTCTAATTAACACAAGTGAATAAACCCCAAATAAGGGACGTTATTGCATAGCTTAAGATATGCATACCATTTTCTACAAAAATTTCCAACTGCCAAAAACCAGTTAACAGGAGGGAAAGCAAGAAGTGTGCAGGTTTGCTACAACTCAGCAGACATAAACAATGCAACGTATTTTGTATGGATTTCCCAAAGGATATATCAAGAACAATCTTCAGCCTGTTGAAGATTACGAGTAAGGCTTAATTTGGGGTATTAATAGCTATCCTGACAATTTCATCTCTGCAAATATTATTACTATTACAGGAAAAAAAATCTATGTCCATTTTGCTGAGGCATTAGCCTAGATCTTCACATGGTGAGCAGTGTTTCTTAGAATTTAAATTCATTTGCAAGGAATGTATTTTGGAAAAAAAAGAAGAGGAAAAAAAGAGAGTACATGGTATCCAGCTTTTTTATGAGATAAAAGAAATACAGATTTTTTTAAGATTTGCCTTTACTTTTGCACCCATATGTTACAGGTACCTGCAATTATGTGGAGGCACATTCAATATTAACACTGAATATTTAACTTCATAATATGCCTATCTACACAGGATGTCTAAATGAGGAGTCTTGTACTCACAGTACAGCATTACACAAAATCCCAGCTAAAATAATTTTGCCCACAAAACTGTACCTGTAGAAATGGAGAATATGAATACTTCTAAATTAAACTCCATGTCAGTGTCAAGTTTTATACTCATTAGCGATTGCTTATTAGATGATTTTATATCTTGTGGTAGGTCCAGGTAAAAGTCAATCTCAAGCCATAAATGCTTGATTTTATGAAGATATGGGACACAGACATAAATCTGCAGGAAAACATGAGAAACCACAACATAAAATTACATGACTTCCATAGAAAATACCTGTGGCCCACTAGTGTTACAAAGAAAACAAAAGAAATTAAGTGCAAAGGAGCTACCAACAAAATCTTCAAAGATGTTACAATGCATTCAATCAGTGAATAAGTACAGGCTTATACCACACAAAATCCCCACACCCTAGCTGGTAAGAATCTCAGAGTCACCAAAATCAGGTGCACTAACATCCTTGATTAGTATAATGTGGAGAAAGAAAATATCAACAATCATACTTAAGCTATTTTTTAAATTATTAGATCAATAAAATTACTATCATCTTTTTAAAAGTTGATTACTATGAGGAAAACAACCCTTTAATATTTATATATAAACATTTTTTTAAAAAAAATAATGCCTAAATAAGAGAAATTATCTCACTATTCTCACATGGTAATTCTACATAAAAACTCAAGTTAAAATATGAATAGAATCCTGTCATTTACATTTTGCATGCAAAAGACACAGCAATATTTATTCTTAGCTAGTCACTAAACGTGCAATCATTCCAAGATTTAACACTATGAGAATTGTTCAACTAGCAGAACAGAATAGCAGCAGGAGTCATGTTACTACCTGAAGTACAACAGAAAGCAGGGCTGAGAGAAACAGCCAATGTAAACATATGTCCCAGCTATTATTCACTCATAGATAATTCCAACAATGCACTGTTTTCTGTGCAAGACGTTCTAGAATAAGTACAAAAGTAATTTTCTCACTAATTATGTGGAGCACAGGCAGATCCACAAATGTTTTTGTTCACTAGCTATGCAAATTTGCTTTTTGTAACATCACAGAAAGCCAGAAAATGATGTAGAAAGGAAGGAAAATAACTGATGCCAACCATGCAGCACATAACAGAGCAAATGGAAGAAATTCATTTTGTCTTACTGCAGGATGGCAGCATTGTGATTGACGCTACTTAGCTGGTTGCTTAGCAGTCAGATCAGCAGACTGAAATTGCAGTGAGAAGACAAGACTAGGCATTCTACCATGTGACCACAGTGCTTCTACTTCTGTTACATTTCTTCATTGGAGGGAAGATGTAACTTCAGGGTTAGACCTTTCTATAAATAAGTTAGTATGAATAAATTTGTGTCTTTGACTCAAATCAATAAAACCTTCCAAGTGCTTCCATGGTTCTGGAAAAACCAAAGCTTCTAAAACTTTGCAGATTATTCCTTGAAATATAAGGATGGGATTCAAGCCTACAGGTTTGGAGGTTTTTCATTGTTTGTTTTCCTTATGGTTAACAAAGCCACAAAGAGACAATAGACTAAAGCAATGGTAGGCACTAAGAAGTTCTCGGTGGACAATTTGAATTGCAGGAACTAGAACCTAGGTTAATTCAAGACAGAAAAAGACCACTTGTCAATCTATCAGCTGGAAAGAGTCAGATGCCACAAGAGTCCAAGTTCTTTGCCATAGATGAAGCTCCAAGACACATCCTGAGAAGGGGCTATGTCAGAAATAGAAAGAAACAATAATAAAAGAAAACACTTAAGATGAAGGTAACTCCATCATCTTCAAACAGACAAAAAAGCTCCAAGTCAGTAGTGATGGAAGAAGAAATTGGTTTGAGGCTCAGATGCTTAAGGTAGATGCTAACCATTCCCAAGACAAAAGCAACTTTCTCCCTATCAAGCACAACTAACAGGAAAGAGAAGCTCTTCTCTTTTCAGTGCGACAGAACATGCTGCAAAACTACATTCTGAACTGCAAAAGCA
>NW_005054461.1:36197-71598 GCF_000277835.1 Geospiza fortis | reverse complement strand
ATGGTTGTTTGAAGAATTTTCAGTGTCTATAAAGGAAGTCTACCATGTCTTCACTGTTCTCTCCATCTTGGGCCCATCATGAACTCCACCCCAAGCTCAGAGGGAAGACCATAGAAAGGAAACATCCAAAAGACAATCTTTGGCACAGTCACAGCCCACTGGTAGATGCAATTCTCTCCGTCAATGTCCCAGTTTGGTGCTGCTGTCACACCAAAGGCTCTCCTGGAAGCTTCTGTAGCTTGTGTTTTACAGACTTCTCTGAAGTCAGTCTTGGCCGGGAAATATCTTTCTGAAACACTCAGGGAAGTCATGCTTCTTAAAGGGCATCGGGTCAGCTGAGTTGATGGACATAAAGGCAAGGACTACCTGCCTCAGACTTTTTTTATAAATAGATTTTCATGCAGACATCCCAAAAGTAAAAGTGGATGTTGTATATAACCACAGCAAATACAGGGGTAGACAAAGCTAAGTGACCCCTTTGGTGCTGCAGGTGTAAAATGAGTTCCATTACAAAGCAGGACCACTGTTTCAAGTTCAATTGGAGTTTCATGTAAATAGCTCTTCCTTCAGGTTCTCTCTCAAGTTCCAGTCTCAACAAGCTCTAGGTCAGCTACAGTGCTGCCTCACCCCTATCAGTGCTGTCTTAAGATGGCTCTTGACAGCAGTCAATCTATGGTAGGTTAAAATCAGAAAAGCCTATACCTGCCAAACTTTCTTAAAGCAAGAAAGGTTCATATTAAAGTTGGTGTTTTTATAAAATCTTTACTTTCTCATCATTTCCTGGTTTGGGGGAACCTGTTACAGCTCCTGAGGAAACTGAATGAATAGTGACATCCTCTCTGACAGCTTCCTAAGGACACATTTTCCCCACACATTCTTAGTTCAAAATGTACCAAGGGTTTCATCCATCTCTGACTCAAGTGGATTCAAAGGTCACCAAACAGATTTAATTCAAAACAAATCCTGATCCCAGCTTTAATTTTTGTAGTCTGGTCAGTAGTGGAGAAACTAAAGTAAAGCTGCAATAGACAGCTGCAAAAGACAATAAAACAGTTCTCTGATAAATAAAACTATCACAAATTATAGTCACTAGACATTTTTGTCAATGTCTTTATGCAATCATAAAAATTTTATGACATTATGCTGATGCAAGATACTGATTAGGAATAAAAAAACCTATCACAGAGTCCTGAAAAGCAGAAATCTCTTCAAATTATAGAAAAACAAGACTTACATTCATTTAAGCTTTATAATGCGGTTTTATGATATTCTAATTAAATTATTTATTAACCTTAAAACAACTTTGATTTCTTCAGCCTTTCTTTCAAACTTTTTTAAACTTCCAAGTCACTTCTAATGGGACTATGAAAGAGATGGAGAAAGCATGCCAGACACTCACCCAGGAAGAGTACGAGTACTAGAGAGTATCAGCCTGGAATGGGGACTAAAAGGAGGGCATGTACTTCTCTCACTCTTTTAGAAATACAAAAGCAACATTTGAGACAAAAAAATGTAATCAGTGCCCTATCAGAAAGCACCAGAGGCCCATATCTGCCTTCTCCCCACTCCTGCAACTGCAAATGAATGCATTTTTATCTTTTGCAAAGACAAAATTGCAAAACATATCTCCTGAGCACTATCCAGAAGTTGTAGCCCTAGGATTTTTTCCAGGCCTTGTCAAGGTATATACATATTATGTTGTTCAAATTCTTTTTCCCAGTCCATATTTCATAAAATAAGTTGCTTATCAGCAACTGGAATTCTTCAAAACATTTACATATACATGCTCCATTTATGAGCAAACTGCAGTTACTAGGATGTAATTTCCATCTTTCTTCCAGTGGCTGCCCATCTACAGAAATGATACTTTGAAAGAACTCCAGGCTCAGCTATCAGAATCTTGATGTCCTTCACTGAGACAGTAACTGAAGGATCATCCTCCCAAGTCATGTGCACAGTGAATATCTCTGCAGAAATGCAAATCTTTAAAGACTGGGATTCAGCTCCAGAGCTGTACTAAGTAAATGCTGTGATAGAAGACATTTTTCAGTGAAGTCCCAGACACAGCTTGAGCTCTAATGCAGCATTTTGTCAAGGTCCAAATCCTTTTCCTGTGTGAAAATGGATTTTCCTTTGGATCTGTAGATATTAATAAAAACAGAACTTCCCAAGTCTAGGAGTGAGCGCTGTAAACATAATAAGAAAAAGTTCTCTTAAAACCAAAGTCGTAAGGTGTAACTTCATTCTCACAGGAATTACATTTAGCCTTGAATATTGTCTTTAGGTGCCAGCAGGCAAAGGAGAAGCAAAGACACAGCCTTGGTGTCAGAAATACATCTGAGATTACTCTTGACACCATCTGATCCAAGAATCTGAAAGTCTAACCATTTCTTCTTTGTATTTATCAGATGGGTTCCCTGTCCCAGGTTACTCATTTCAGATTCCCATTTTGCCAAAGGATGTTCTCCTGCACTGGAAGAAAAGCAGGAAGCCTGTACCAGTTTCTTAGCATTGAACATAACGGTGTTGTCACCATAAAACATGACAACCTCAGAAGCAGATCCAAATGTTCTACAGGCTCTGAAATTGCATATTCATGTTGGGTTTTCATTCCCCTCAGAGCCAGTGTCATCCTTCTGGCTGCTGAAACAGATCACAAAAACAGAAGGTCTGTGGGGGTCTGGCACATCAAATCAGGGCTGTGGGAGATGCTGAAAAGGGCACTGATGCTTACTGATGCTGGCTTGATCTATTCAAAAATTCAGAGTGCAGCATTGTGAGAACTGGTGTGCTTGATAGAGATGATGCCTGTCTGAAGAACGGGTGATTCTTAGCCAAATTCATCTAAGAATCTGAAGGCACAGTAACCCTGAGACATCATAAAAGTACACCCTATCTTGAAACACAGTGGAAATAGAGCAGTGACTAAATTATAAAGCACCTTGTAGAATTAGTTTAAGAAAACTTAAATATTCAAAAACCACGTGGATGTGGCTCTCAGGCATAAGATTAAGTGTCGAACATGACAGCGCTGGCTTAGCCATTGGACTCAATGAATTTAGAGGCCCTTTCCAACATTAACAATTCTATGACTCTATGATTCCATAATCTTTGTCATTTAGGTTGTACACGCAGAATGCTGCACAATTGGAAAGAGATGCTTCTATGCCCTCCAAAGCTACCTTTCCTGCATTCTTCACACAATGAAAGATTGCCTACAAATAATATATTGAAGACCTGATATATCTAGCGCAGTACAAGAACCTAGGAAGACGGTTCTCTTTTATTCTGGCTTAATTTAACACAGCCTAGCGTACTTTGTATTAATACTTTTCACCCAGACCTGGTGTTCTGTTAGGAGAAGACAAAGAAAGCCCATTACAGGCCCCAGCATACTTGCTGTATTGCATCAAGGATTAAACCCCTTTACAAATGCTTACTTAGTTAATATATTAAAAACTGTCAATACCTATTGAACCTCAAAGATTGACTTTCTACCACAGGAGGTATAATATTTGCATGAGGCTTACACTTCACTTTAGTTGTCATGGGCATTCTGTGGGAGCCATGAAGTACTTGTCCTGTCACATGAAGATTTTTATAAATAAATGAAATGCTGGGCAATGACCCTTAGATTTAGCTATCATCTGCCTGTAGTGTTGAGAACTTACAGATTTTAAAGAAGTATTTTCTCTCAAAACAGTGGTAGTGCTAAAACCAAAGTTCACCTAAGTGCATGTAGAGAGGAAGAAAATGTTACTTTAGGTTTCAGCAATGGCAGAGCTATAAAAAAAAGTTTTATCTGTATGCACTGCAGAATGAAAATAATTCACCAACAATCCCCTTCACAATGATAACCAATCACCAAAATGTCAAACAAAAGGCTGGAAAACTTTATTGAATCAGATGCTCGTCAGTCTTCTGACAAATGTGTCAGCTACGGGCATTTTAGTCAGCAATTTCAGTAACAACCAAATGGCCTTTTGTGCACTGCACATGAAGAGAGTCTTCAATTGGCACAGAAAATAATAAATCCCAGGCTTTTGAACCTTTAGTTCTCACTCTTTTTTGGATGTGTTGGAAGAGATAAATGGGAGCTTTACTGATCTCCTTGCTCACATCGATCCAGAACGTAATTTTATTCAAAAAATTTATAAAATTGCATGCCTCATTTAAAAATCTGGAATCAATGTAGGTCATCAGCACAATTCTCAGAACAACTTCAAGACAGCAGGCTGTATGCATAGCATAACAATGCTCACAAATAACTACCCAGTGACGAAGACAGGCACACTGTACCAAAACCCAGTTTGAGGGATGAGTTGGAAATGTTCAGACCTAGAATGCTTTGAAGCTGGGTGCTTCATAAATGCATTGCTTTGAGCAAGGCATATGTATTCTGTGGGTAAAACCCTGTCAGCCCCAGCCTGCTTAAAAAAAAAACAAAAATAACACCAAAACTCTACAACAACCCCCCACAAGTCACCTTTTCTCTCCAAAGAACCACAAGGGATGGAGTCAGAGGAGAGACAAATTCAAACCAAATTAATAGTCTGCTTATCAGCAGTAATTCTGCCAATTTATTGAAATTATGCCAAGTTTACTCCAGATTCACATTGCAGCTTTGGTGAAAATCTGCATGTACAGAACTCAGTCAAGGAAAAGGGTGCCATAATCTTATTTTCTAAAGTAAATTTTGCACTTTTGATAACCCTGATTCCTGACATTCATGTGTCCAGAGAACAAAAAAGGCTGAGAAAAATGGACCATTTCAAACATGTAGGCCAATTATGATTATCCAGGAGAAGTACCCTTTGACTGACAGGCCAACTTGCTGCTGTTTCATTACTCAACACCTAAACTACCACTTCATATGATCAGTATTTTAAAGGCAGAGAAAATAAATCTCTTAGGAGCTCTGGCATAATGCTGGCACTTCTTAGCAAGACTAATCAAAAAACAAAAGCTTAAAAAAAATCTGGGCTCACAGAGATGACATATTGCTCAGGTTTATTTCCAGATGGCCCAGAAAGGATCAACTTGCGAGTCCAAAAGAGACTTCGTTCAGGAACTCCTGCTGTCACTTCTGTCAAACAGTGCCCTTGTGATAAATTGCCTTAAGAGTTTGACAGAGACTGCTGTTTCTTACATTGCAGAGAGGAACTCTGCATTACAGTATCTTTTCCCTGAATCTCTTACAAGTACTGAATGTACATTAAAGACAATAGAGAAAAGAAAGAGAACTTATGAGTTTTTAAAAGTACATTTCTGCTAAAAAAAGAATAAAAAACCATAGTTACTGTAAAAGCTGTATATTGATAAATTTGAGTCCTGTGATTCGATTTGTTCATGTAACACAGCATACTAGAGTAGTTGCATTAAATCAGTAACTAAGTGCACCTTTTTTTTAAACAGAATTTGGTGTCTCAAATTGCTTTTCTTCTTGTTTTAGAAAATAAATTTTGCAGCTTACACACAGTAAACTGAGAGCTGTTATAAAATTGCAGTAGGGCAGAAACATACTGATTTCAGTACACTGAAGTTGAGACAGGAATGCATAGATGTCTGCTGTAAGTCTTGCTATCAAAACTACTTTCCTTCAGAAAATCCACCTATTTTAATTAGAATAAATAGCATATAAATAGAATTCAATGCCATTGGGAAATGCTTACAAATAAAGTTGCTTTCCTCTTAACACAGATGAAAAATTCTAGAAATAACAGCAAAACCTGAGTATTAAGACATAAAAGCCTTTTAAAAAACCCAACAAACTGTTCTAAAAAATAAAAATAGTATTTCAAATTAATCTCACATCCCTTCTTCCCTTTACAACATCACACCTTCAAGAAAGGAAGATTTTCACCCACCAAAGCTAAGCCAAAGTTAAATTCGTAAGTAATAGAAGACTCCCAAGATTAAGAAGCCCCCAGCTACAGCTTAGAATTATCATTCTTTAAATATTATGAAAGAGGTAAGCTGAACATCAAAGAAAAAAAATTAAAAACTGTGCGAGGAGGAGGGAATTTATTCAGGCTGCTCATCAATCTACAAACACTAATTGATGAAAGTGGTGTTCTCATAGCTGTGCATTTCAATGAATGCTTCTAAACAGTCATTTACTCTATAGTTACTTATGAACTTTATCAGAGCTTGACTTCAAATGCCATGTTAAGTTCTGTATTTGAAATGCAAAAGCAGAAATATAAATAGTGGCCCAATAAAGATGCTGATTTATATGAACTCATTGCAGCCATAATTACTTCCAAAAAATCTGCACATTCAGTTGCATGAGGAATAATTTAACTTGAAGCATAAGTGAGTAAAAAGCACATTTAAAAAAACCCACAACTACCTGAGTATTAGATTTTTCAGCTACCTCTTTTGAAAAGAGACTACAGGAGTGATCTCAAACAAACACTAAGTCAAAATAATCAGGGATCCTGGAAGAAGAGTGAAGAAAAGACTCAGAGTGAAGAGGCAATATGATATTTTTTGACCAAGCAGGCATCACAGGAAACAAATTAGTCAAAAATGTAGAAGAGATGAAAAGAAGAGAATCCACTGAAGGTCTGGAAATACCATTCTAATAGTGGGAAGCGGCACCTGTTTTACAGACAGGTCTGACACATGTTCTTCTCACATAAAGTCATCCAAATGTTTCAGTCTATGAGTGAGTGCAAATATAAAATATCTGACCTGACCTTTTTCCTGCACTGTAACCTGTCACATCTGCCACTTGAATGCAAATATACTGTACATGGTAATATGAACTATTTCTTTGAATAGTTAACTATCATTTTCATTTGGATGACTGTGATGTTGATGACACTTCATATATTTCTAGAATTCTTTCTCCAAACCTAGGGGTTTGATCACAATTTGTACTCTTTTGTGTTGCAAAACAGAAACACTGTCTACATCTGCTCTGCAGAGAGATGTGATGGAATGTCCTGCTGTGGTTTGTGCCAAAACTCAGCAGCTTGGGAGTTTACTGTTTTGAAATAGTTGTCCCTATAGACCCCCATCACCTAGAGCTGTTACCTGACCTTTTTCTGCCTTTTTCCTTCAAAGCAACAAGGAAGTCCTAGAACATTTCTGAACTGCTACAATCTTTAACATCCTGTCTGCGAATGCAATAAAATATACACAAAAAATGTCGTTCTTTTCCCTTTGTGAGTATTCAGTTTCTCTGATACACACTTACAGCAGGAAAAAGGACATGCTCTTCACATTGATGCATTCAGAAACACTCCCAAGAACAAATGGTGTTATCACAGATGTGCAGTGTATCATTTGATGGGTTACTGCAGAATGACCTGGTTTGTGATGAAGAATTAGGTGATATCGCCCATTCATCAGGAAGTTTTCTGTATAGATTCCATTTGTAGTTTCTTTTAGACATCATTTTGATGACTTCAAAAGGCTAACACAGGGAAAAGGGAAAAGGCTAACACAGAGAAACTACCCAAGATAATTCAAGAAATGGTGAATAGAATGTCGCACAAAATAAATCACTTTTTACAAACTAAAAGCTTGAAGAAGTAATTTGACATTTGAAGAAAAGGCAGCATCAAACCAAGAAAAGACCTGCCACCTCAGCCTACCCAGCCCTACTCTTACAAGAAGTATAAAGCCCAAAGGTGGTACACAGTTGCAACGCAGCTGAAGCAGACATGCAGAGGAGAGGGGTGTGCTGAAGGCTCAGAAACCAGGGGGGGTCATAGGGACCTGAAATGTAATGACTTCGCACTCCCTCGTACCAACCATAAACAGTCCCCACCATGCGAATCTGGTACTAACATTAATTACTTAATGGCTGCTCCTCACAATTAAAAATAATTCATCATACCATGACCACCCCACCCCACCCCCCCCGCCCTCTGATCGGCATGACAGAAATGTAATAAAATGAAACCTTTGTCTCAGAGAGTGAAGGCCTTATGGTAGGAAATAAACAGAAACAAGTCAGAAAACACAGATAAACACATGTGTTTGCAGTTCTGGCGATCTCTGAAGTCAAACAGCAGACGCCATCCCAAAATTTTAGATTTCCATGCTATACAATCAAATAAAGGTATTCGTGAGGAAATCTTATGGTTTTGCTAAGGCGTGTCTGAGAATATGAAGAGCAATTTCCAAAATATGTCATATATTGCAGTTAAAAAGAGAAACTCATCATATTTTGCATACTTACAGACTTTGTTCAGGAATATTTTTAGTAAACAGTAAACTTCAATCAGGAATTTGACTGAAATTTCTATAGACAGGAGTCTTTGAAGCCACTATACAATACTGTGAGATAGGTAGTCAAATAAGATTATGACTATGTACTGTTTATTCTGCAGTCTAAAAACAATATGACTCCTTTAAAGAAGGCAAATGACACCACAAAATGCAAAAATTTGAAAAATTTCGTTAAACACAAAAAGATGTTCAAGAACACAAATCGGGACTTAAAAATTAATAAAAGCAGAGGAGATGGAGCTGTGAGGATCTGTCCTGATTAAATACTATCTTTAGCATGCATTTAGACAGGAAAGACTTCTGCTTAGGCAGGAAAATAATATTTCAACATAGGCTGCCAAGATGCCTCCTCCATTTATCCTTCATGAAAAGACTACCCCATACCTTCCCATTTGGATTTGTCTCCTACTCTTGGACACTACTCCTTAAAATTAGGTTGCTTGTCTTAATGGTTATGCAGGTCAGGTATTTTCTGTCAATATTCTGACAACAAGTTCACTTGCACCAGTCATGCGCACGTATTTATTCTTAGATTGCAACCAGCCTTTGTTTCTGATGAGAAGAAGTGAACTTGCAGAATTAAGATCACAGGAACTAGAGGATCTATCGATTTTTTTTTTTTTTGCCCACCTAATTTAAAAGACAGCATGTAAAAAACCAAACAGATTTGAGCTTCTTGTTCTCCTGCTTTCATATAGGAAATGAAGAAAGGTCATGAGCATGTGTAAGAAAAGATGTACATTTTGGAAAAATATGATACAAGTAATGTCAAAGTTGATGATTATCCATGTTTAAAGGACTTTTTGGAGGGCATGAGAACATTCACTGCAATTAAATGAAATGGATGAGAAACCTATGTATTTGAAAAGGCATTTATAACACATGGAACAAGTAACAAACAAGTTGCAATAAGACCAAAAATCAGACTTATTTCTACTATAAAAAATAACAGAAAACTCAAAAAATTCTTCCAGACCCTCAGCAAACTCATAGAAGGAACTGGAAGGAGAGGATCATGTTTCCTATTTTAAGGTTTACCTAATGTGCTTCTCATAAGACAAAGAAGGAAGCTACGTTACTTATCATATTGAAGAATAGTCATCTAAAAATAGACTCATCTTGCTCCCTAAAAACTTACAGCCAAACTAAGGAGCAGCACAGATAGAGTTTGAAGACTGAATGGACACATACATATCTGTGTGTGCACATATATATATACACACACATACATACATCACTTTAATGTCCACTTGTTCAGAATAAGGTGAAAGGCATAAAGTTATGACTATTCAGAGTCTATCCTCTGACAGGTTTCAGGATTACAGCTTGCAAGCAGTAAAGGACTAGATACTGATGAGACAGAAGATGAGAAAATATCTGTCAGGCACTGTTTTATGCAAAACTGGTATTTTATCATAATTTCCACATACACTCTAGTCTGTAGATGCTTGTAAGTGTACTGCTGTCACTGATATCCTTTCTTCAGATACAGTGTGCACCTGCTAAAAGAGGAGCTATGTTTCAGATATAAAATCCAGTTTATATTTAGTTTTCTGTTGATTTATAATAATAGGCCTTCAGCCACAAGTTAGATGCAGTTATCCTTGTAAATACTTAGACTGTGAGATGGAGGGTGCCTAAACTGAGTTTAATGCCCAGATCTATGAAGGGATTAACCAGAAAGGTGCTGGGGCCCAGTGACCCCAGCAATGCAATAGACACAGATCACAAAAACATCTCACAGAGAGAATAAACATTGCCATAGTGAAATTCAGAGCAGAGCTAGCACCCCGGGCTAAGCACCTAAGCCAAGGCTACAATGAAATACATGCTTCTACTTTGAACTCCTATCTGAAAAATTTTATCCTGGATTTACTCTTTAAAAATAGAGGATAGGACAATACAGTCAAAAAACTACCTGGCAGCTTGGACAGTGAGGATAATTTTTATTTAAATCACATTCAGAGCACGTTTATCTAAGTGGATCTCTATCTATTTAGTCCCTCTCAAAGGTGACTCATGGATTATGCATGCAGAGATGGAGATGGGCTTAGGATCCTTCCCAAGGTATTCCCAGGAGAACAGATCTTCAGCAATGCTTACCTATAGATACAGTCCCAGTGTGGACATATTTACAAAGAAAAATGAAATTTTGCCTTCTCTCCAGAACTGGGAGGAAGAGAGCAGTATGTCTAGTATTGACCACCATTTTTTGACTTAAAGGAGACTTCCTGGGAAAAAAGCTAAGACTGATTAGACAAAAGACTAATTTGTGTTCATTTACACATATGTATATGTCCATGCATGTTCATACTCTAGAGGAAAACAAATGCAGCAAAGCTAAGCTCAGTATTAACATTACTCAGAACAAACTTCTCTCTATGCCCACAACAGACAGTAAAATAAGTATCCCCAGCAAGGAAGAGTCAGTCTGAGTATTATAAAAACAATAAGAATATTCAGGCATGAAAATCTATGATAGAATCACTACTGGAGACAACTAGAACAGATCAGCTAATCATCTGTTAGCTTAAAACATACAGCTGAAATCCACCTAGAGGGTGGAAAAATCTATTACGGAAGGAGGGTGAATTATTTGGCCTCCTGAGATGTGTTCTAGCCCTATCTTTTTATTGATGATGAAGGAAACACAATGCTGAAGGAGAGACTTGCTACAAGAAATATTAGGAACATTTTGTTTCTGTGACTGATTCCTAGCTCAGTAGAGTTTGTTTTTGTGCATTGGTGAGGTTGTATGAATGAAAAATGTTGGTTTGGCTAACCTGGAGACCTCTTCTTGTGACAATTTGTCAAACATACTCAAAACTTGAAGCAGGACCTGTCATGTGGTCATGTGATGAGATAGCCTTAAATAATTTGTGTGTCCACAAACAGTGGCCAATTCTTCCTATTGTCTGCCTGGAATTTTGGCACAGTACATAATGTAAGCCCCTAGTCTCCACAACTCAAGCAGTAAAAACCAAAACATCCATTGGCTAAGCCACAGAATCCTCTCTAATGCCACCATACATGAGTTATGAAATAAGTGTCCATTCTAAAGAGCAAAGTGTCTCCATTAAGAAATGTATCCCAGGCAAAGTCTCCTGGATGCTGTAAGCATTGACGAATCTAGTCTAGTCACATTTATTACAATCAGTTTTTCGGCCCCACTACAGAAAATTTATTTGTCCCTGGAATCACTATTTGCTTTCTAGGTACATTGTAAGTGACTTCAACTAGGCAGAAAGGATAAAGTGTTCTAAGATTATTAGATATATTTTTAAAAAGCAATGTTGATCTTCTTTACATTGTAGAGCAAAAAAGTGCAATTCATTTTTCCAGAAATATACCCCTTTTATTAGCTGGAGATTTGACTGCCCTAAACACATTTGATCTAAAATTATTGTCTTTTCTATTGAAGCCTGTCAGAGATCAAGAGATATTTATGGATAATTTCAAACACCTACTCAAAGAAAGTTATTTTATACAATGTTTCTGCTTTAGCTGGAAGAAGAGACAGCAGTCTTAGTCTAAAGCAGATTGTGTCACTTTTCTCTGCGCTCCTCTGTGCATTGATGAGGAAGTTTTCCTGAATTCCAGCCTTAGGACAGGCCTTTCCTCCAGGAGCAAAATGACATGCCTAACTCAGGGCCATGAAAATTAGTGCAATGCCTCATTGTTTTGAGCTTCCTCCGGCATGAATGAGGGGTTGATTATGCTGATTAACATAAAGTGCCCTTAGATCCAGATTTTATATTAAGCCTTATTTGAAAACAATTCACTTTATTCCCATTGGACAAATCAATATATTATATTTTAATGGGGAAATTCGTGGAAGAATTTGTTTCCACTCTGTTTTTTCTCAGTTTTCATATATCACATCTTGATTGTAAAAATCTCAGCCCCATTTATCTTCTGATAAGTGGCTACCCATTTTTCCAAAGGTAATTTGTATTCACAACCTAGCTGTTGCTACTTTCCTTCAGTTGTATTTGTGGAAACCAGTAAAACCTAGTGCTCAATGCTCATTTAAGCTTACTGCTTTTCTAACTAATCTAGGAAAGTGGGAATTAAATTTCCATATGTCTAATATAGCTTGTTTTTTGTATGAGGAGAGTTTTCATGGTCTTAACTCTAGATTTTTTTTAAGTATTTAGGAAAGATAGGATTAAATAATGAATAAACAACATCTTTAAGGCATCCAAAGCTTTCTCTTAGATCCAGTCTTATGCACCAGAATAAGAAAACTTTGAATTGATTCAGTTCCTTGCCTCCATGTTGTACCCAAGGTTAAAATAAATATCTATAAAGATAAGTACTACCACAGCCAGCTCAAGTCCATTTTATGTTTTTACCCAGCCACAGCTCATATTTTATAATGAAATGCAGTACAAGAGTAATGATACATGTTCAAATAGAACTTGGAGAAGTGGTAAGCAAAATTGCTTGTGACCTGCTGCAGGGTTAGAACAAAATCTAATTAATTGCTTGTTAAACTGTTCATGGTGGTTATTCATAAACAACCAGGATTTGCATATACATTCACTCTTCAGGTTTAATTTAAGCCCAACAATCACACTCACTGGAGTATGTAAAAATGTAAAAACTATATAAGGTTAGATAGCAAATAGGTTAAGTATGGTACATTTCTTGATTCCCTTACTGGTAAAACAACCAAATAGAAACAAAAAACCTGTCATAGCGTAATTGCAACTTGCTAATTTAGACACAAGTTTTATTCGCCATGGCTCCAGAAGTAGAAGCCATACTTAATAAATAATGCCTAAAACATACTGAGAAAATGAAATTAATTTAATTTTGAGAATATTCCTGGCAGTTGTACATTATTCTATCCAATAAGTCCAAAAAAGTGTTAATAACACTTTAAAAAGTGTTACACTTTAAAAAGTGAGACAGAGTGGACCAGTACTTGATCTGCCAAAGTAAAATGACTAGAGAACTGAGTGAAAAAGAAGACAAAAAATAGAAAGAAAAACCATTAGGCAGTTCAAACTTAACAAGAAAATACAAAGTTAGTCTACACGATAAAGACAAGATGATACATTATTTTTATATAATTTTGGAGTTTTTTACACATTTAAATATTAACAAAGTAGAATAACACAACTTTCATACAATCAACACCTTCTTCATTTGGTAGAAAAGAATATAAATAATGCATGAAAACCTTTCTCGTTCCAAACATTATTGTATCTTATAGGCAGTAAAAATATGAAAGTCAGTTACACAAGCACTTATCATTTACACTGGTTAAGGCACTGTCATTTTATGTTCTGGATCTATATAATTAGGTAAGAAGTAGTAAAATATACACTGCTCTGTGGCAGTGTAATTAAGATTAAGTACATAAATGAGTTTTGCATGTTTAAGTGTTAATTATTTCTAATTATTAATCAATTAATGTATTTTTATCTTGTTTTCCAAAAGGAAGGCCATAAAAGATTTTCCATTTTCTTATTAAATCAATATTCTATAAGCTCTTTTAATGCTTACATATAAAAAGTGGTTTTGCACATTTTTCTTATTAATATCTTTTTCCATAAAGCGCCGTAGCGCCCCTAAAATTACCATTCAGGAGAAAAAGGTAAAGATTATAAATGAGGCACCAGGCCCTACTACTCAGAGAGTAACATCGCATATTTTCCCATAATGTTTACTTAGAATCTTAGTAACATTTTGCAAATCACAGCTTCTAACAACTGTCAGCAACTGGCAGATACTGTCAAAAAAAAAAAAATCAGGACAAATTGAAATCTATCACAGCAGCAGATGTGCAGTTCAAAATCTCTGATTTCCTATGGTCATATTTTGGGTGGAGAAGGCTGTTGAGAATGAAGTAACATGAAAAGCTTCTAACTCTCTCCAAGCACTGAGCAGACAATGAGGCTTCTTTTGAATACTCTGCAGCACAGTACATCCAACATCAGTCAAAGCTGGAGCCCTGCTACCATCTGTGGTGCCAGTGTCTCTGCTTAGCCATGCCAGAGCAGTGACATTCTGAAATTCTCTCGCACATGATAACCACGACCCACACAAACTGCCTCTGTGTGCCTCAACGAGCACCTGTACCATCTTCTGTTAGTTTGCCCCTCAATGTGTCTTAACATCAATGAATAAATAGAAAATTTAGCAAAGTACTAGAAGAACCTGGAGTTTGATGGAAAACCAAGGTTCAACAACCTATAAGAGCCTCCAGAACCGCTGTCTTTTATAATAGTTTGTAATCTCCTACACCTTAACATCTTCACTGAGGGAGTTATTTATTTATTTTTCTCACAATAATCAAGAAATTAATGAGTATTGCCTTGCCTTACATTAGTAAAATGGAAATTTTATTGCCTTTCCTGTGTTTTAATGTCAAAGCTTGGCAGAGCAGAATTTAGCAGAATTTACTAGTGGTGGAGTGGTGGAGTCATTCTTGATCCCCACTGCCACAGATATAATTCACAAGCAATTTCCATTCCTCTTCCTGTTTTGCCCACTTCAGCTCAGCAGCATGATAAGCACCCTAACATTTTCTGATGAGTATAGCTTTCTTATTTAATTTTTTTTTTAAAAAGGCAGTTTGCTAAATGTAAGGGCTGTGAAATTCTTCTACTGACCACATTTATCCTTCCCTACAATATTTTAAGACAGTTGGAGCAGCAGCACCATCATGAAACAGAACATGCCTTAAATTGACATGTCTGAGACACAAAAAGTTTCAAAACTCATTTGCATGTACCAAACTGGTGCATGCCTACAAACAACATTTGACAGGCTTGGCAGAGCCGATTAAACTTTGCCTGTGCTCTGGCTCTCCCCAGCCTCTCTCAGTTTCTGTTATCCTCTGTGAGTGATGCAGGCTATTGTATAAAATCAAAGGGCTACAAAGATGGCATACAAAATATCTCAAAGCAAGCAACTTACTTGCTTTTAAAGCAGGCTATGCTATTTTGTTGAAAGAAAAAGCCCTTACAAACCAGTATTTTTCCCTCTGCATGGGAAACAGACATTACGGTTTTTTACCTTAACTGTGTCAGACATGGAACCTACAGACATTACAGTATCATTAATTTATTATTTAGGTTTCATTGACAGGCCCAAGAAGATTCAAAACACAGCATAAATGTTTTATGTAGATATTCAACTGTCAGTATTTCCGGGTTGGGAATTTCTTTAGAATGGAGCACATTGCTTCTGCATCTTCTCTAAGACCATGATTTGGATAAACAGCAGAGATCCAGTGATTATTCAGTCAAATGAAAAGGCTAATCATGGCCTCTTAGGATAAAACAAAGGGCAGAGAGCACCTAGCCTCTCTATTTTTTGCATATGTGGACACACTCCTGATTCCAGCACTTCAATTTAACAACGTGAATTTCACTGTGTGAATAACACACTTCAATCATTCCAACCCTATTGGGGAATTTCATTGTGTGAATAACACATTTCAATCATTCCAACCCTATTGGGGGGGAAAAAAATTTTAAAAAAGAGAGATATGCATCAGACATCAGAAAAAATAGCCATCTAAACCAGGTTAGGGCATACTCATACTAGTGGAAGAGGCTAGCACAGTCTCCCTCTTCATCTGCTGCTTTACACAGGTCATAGGGTCTGGCTGTGACGTATTACATCTTGTGAACAGTAAGTCTCAACTAAAAGACTCTATATGTGACTTTGACACAGGAGGAGTAGTAGGGAGAAAAAATTAATTTTAAAAATGGTGAGAATATTAAAAAGGTATTTGACAAAGGACCAGGGGAGCAGAAGGTAAAACAGGCAAAAGGAGAGCAGGTTATACACTAGGAAAAGTGTAGGTGAATGAGGAAGGAGCATCAGTCAAAACAAAGCACTGAGAGCTGGAGAAGGATAGATGCAGACTGCATTTAGTCCTTGATAAAGTGCAAGAATATCTCCAACACATTGAACGAGTTCTCAGTGGTTCAAGAACCTCTTGCTCCATGTTAGGTACTTCATGGTGAGCTGGCATATTTCTTGGTTAGACCATCATTGCTGTTCCAAAGGGCCTCCACTGTCTGAGGAGTTATTCTGGATTAATTTCCTCTGAAAGATATCTAGTTCATGCATCATGACCACTCTGAAAACCAAGATCATTGTGAATGGAAAGAGTCAGGAAGGTTGCTTCAGAAATGTATTTTCCTGCTTGATAACTGTCTGCTAATGTATACACAGCCTCAGAGAGCAAGATCAATGTTCAACTATTGTCTGCTTAAAATGCTGACACCTAAACACAGAGGAAAACCAATATAAATGCTTGGAGGAGCACATATTGATGCAGCCCCTAAACAATTAACCCCAATTTGATAACTTCATGGCAATAAGTTTCTTAATTGGAAAATAAAGTGCTATTGTCTTCTAATCATGGTTGGATACAGGAAGTTCTCTCCTCATACATCAGTTAAATAGACTCAACCACAACAACCCTAAATTATGTAAATATAGGTATTATCTCAGGAAACATTTGAAGCCTATTTGGAAGATCTAAATTACTTCAGTAGTGAGGCTGAAAATCACTCAAGCATGCAGAATAAAAAGTCTGCGCTCACTCAGCTGAGATCATGCGATTGTTAAAGCAGAACTATAAATATGAGTTGAATGTTGGCACCAAGTCACTCAATCTGAAAAATCCTTACATGAGAAATGCAGGAAAATCTTCCTTCAAGTATTTAAGGCTGTATGATAAAGTATAGGCACTGGATCATTTTCCAGCAATTTCCAAATCTGAATATCTTGTCCTCAAAATATCCTCAGATACTTGCAAAGCCCAAACCAGTAAACTCCAATTGCAAAATTTAAACATGGTCACAGCCAGGGCCCAGAATGAAGGTCTGGCATAAATTCCACACTCCTGACCTATTTCAGAACATCAGTTTGCCAGTCTAATGAGTTTGTTTACCTTGATTCAAAACAGCAATGAAGGGAATTAGATAATATCATTTAAAGAACTATTACACTTCAGCTTTTATATTGTGTTCACAAGAAAAGGATAAAGATTCATAGTCAAAGTATTTGTGTTGGAGAGAGACAATTACAGTGAGCTCTTGAGATCTCACAAAGCAATAAACAATACACCTAAATGAGGAAATCCTGGAGGTAAAGTGATACTGTCATAGCAACTGACTGCCAGAAAAACTGACCTGACTTTTGCAGCACCAGCTGCCCAGAACTGAAGACAAACTCCAAGACACACCAGACATATGTCTCCCATGCCCCTGAACAGTCAGAGACGTGCAAGGATGTATAAATACAGTAGCATTTTTCACAATAGCCTAAATGCTGTTAAACATTTCTGCTGCATAAAGTACAATGAGCTGAATAAAATACAAATCATTTTAATTTTGACTCTAGCCAACGAGCTTCAGAGCACACACTGTGCACAAACTACAATTCCTAATGCTTTACAGCTGGCAGTGAAATGATCATTTGCAATAGACACAATTACAGGACTACTCATTCATTAGGCACAGTCATTGTCAGACAGTTATGAGGAAGCCCTTCTCCTAGCAGCAGCAGGGATTTTTAAAAGTCTGGAGAGCTGACAACTCTCCTCCTTCCATAGATCGTTCAGGAGCTCCTCAAAATTTGGAGCTCATGAGTCCACAAACAAGCCTCTGAGGAAGTCACCTGGAGATCCTCCAGTTTATTTCCTTTCCCAGAGAAACACTCCTGCATACAGAATTCCCATGGAGCCGTATCTCGTTCCTCAGCCACCACATCACACTCATGGAGGTGAATCCAGGACAATAAAGATGTAAGATGAAAAAAACCAACCTGTCTCTCTGGAGATGATTTAATTTATTTTTTTTCTTGGAAGGTAAAACATGAATTTTAAAGCCTCATTAGACAGAGGAAGACTTGACTCTGACCTTTTCATGCTTTAGAACAAAGATTTGCACTCTTGATTGGAATAATGTTACTGTCATCACCTCCCATTCCTAGTAGTGCATGTCAGTCCTGATTTTTTTCCTTAAACCTCTGCACAAAGCCAGCCATCAAATGTATGCATGCAACATTCACATATGATTTTGACATATGCAACAGATACAAAAGCACATTAAAACTGCTTCAAAAACTGAATTTCCTTCCCAGCATAATACCAAAACCCCTGCTTTTTTTCTTCAGTTACTATCAGTTTCTTTCACTTTGTTGAACTCTGCCACATGTGGAAAGATAAATTATGTATTGATTTTTTCCTCTGTTTAATAGCCTCATGAACAAAGAGGCAGTGGTGTTGAAAATGGTGCTTCTGGGACAGAAGGGACATCACCTGCAGAGCATTTTGAATCACAGCTCTCTTTTGGGTGTTTTTTCTGAAGTTAACAGACTTATCACCACAGAAGGACACTTCCAGAAAGTGCATTCTGCTGATTGCTCCTCAAATTGGAGCAAAGGAGAGCCATATGCATCTATCAGTATAGTTCTTCTGCCAACAGTACAGCACAACTAATGGTCCTTTCCTGCCTCTGTCCCACTCCCTTTGCTCCTTCATACATTTTATGGCAGCACACCACTCTCAGTGTTGTTGCTTTGTGGCTGCTCCCATACCTGGTATCTTTTACGTTCCTATAAAAACTATTCTCCTGCTAGAGCTGCCCCAAGAAATGCAGCACTGGCAATTTCAGCCTTAGGTGAGCAATCACTTCACCATAATTCACTGCGCCATACACAACTATAACTACTATAGGTTACTTCTTTATTGAACACTACAAATCCTTCAGCTACTAACGGCAGAGTTTTCAGCATGCAGCAGTCAAACAATATTTCATTTCTCTCCTCTTCAAGCACATTTTGTGACGGTGAGTTAATTCAGCTAACTAACACCAGGAGAATAGTTCCCTCAAGATATTTTGTTATTTCTTATTTGAAGTCCCCAGCCAGAATAGAGATCCACGATGCTGGAGGGTGTGAGAAAAAACAAAAATTGTTTATTAAGACATGCTACCACAAAAGAGCTGCCACAGAGTTTTAGGCTCTACTTCAAACACATACTAACAATGTCAATCATCATTTGGTCCACAAACTAAATAATAACACATATTCCAGCAGGAGCACTCCATTTCTTATCGACATTTAAACACCAAATTTATCCTTCTTGTTGAAACATAAAAAACTCCAAATGTTTCACAAAGGATTATTTCAGCTATCTGGATTTCTGATCAGAAACGGGCAGCAAAACAAAGACCTTAATAGAAAGGGTAAAAAAATTTTACTAAAACAAATATAGATACACCATTTTTGAGAAAACAGCAGAGCACATCAGAGTTTTATCTCACTGAAAACATTCTACATATCATATTTGAACACTTTTCCAAGTGAAATGTGTGGTGACATTAAAGAAAAAATTTCTGAAATCTTCTGTTGCAGACATCCGTTTGTGAAAATCCTTTTCTTTAGTATTTTCCCTTCTGAGAAGCTGAGGTTTCAGCAACAAGATGTAAACAATGGTTATCTGCTGCTGTGAAATGCAACAGGTCTGTCTGTGATTGGCCCATACTGGATGTTTATAATTAATGGCCAATCAAGGGCCGAGCTATCTCAGACAGAGTCCGAGAGAGCTGCTTTTGTTATCATTCTTTCTATTCTATTCTTAGCTTAGCTAGCTTCTGAGAGGAAACCTTTCCTTCTATTTCTTTTTAGTATAATTACAATGTAATATACAGATAAAAAATAATAAATCAAGCCTTCTGAACATGGAGTCAACATTCTCGTCTCTTCCCTCATCCAAGAATCCTTGTGACCACTGTCACAATCTTCCTATACAAATACAAAATTTAACTGCTACCCCCTCAAAACAACAACAACAACAACAACAAACAAACAAACAAAAAAAAACCACCACAACAACAAAACCACCAAAAAAAACCCCTAGAAAACCTTCCCAGAACAGAGCCAAATTTAGGTGACCTCAATGGTTTTTTCCATCTCTATTTAGCATTCAGGCCTTTTTTTTTTTTTATGTTCTCAATGTCTGAATTTTTCAAAATATTTATTTGGGAAAACTCTTATAAAAGTCACATAAGAAAAATCCACAGCAAGATCCAATGTTATAGTTAAGGAGGACAAGCTCCATGCCATTATCGCCATCGTTAATAGGAGGTGTGTGGATTCTTTTCTCTACCCTCTGAAGAGAAGCCTGCTGCATGTCTCATTCCTCCAGAAGAACCCTAAGCAATGTGTTTAGTCTTTCCTACTCATACGTGATGGCTGTCTAAGGAGCCAGTGAAAAAGTGACTTCCAGCAGCACCTGGGACGCTGCATTACTGGTGCAATGCATTGCTGCTGTAATGCAGAGAGCATCACACCCAGCATGCCCCAGCCCTGGAGGCATGGATACCAGTTTGGTCAGACGGCCAAAGTGACACTCTGTGTTTCAGACATCTGTTAATGCCCCTCTCTGCAGACCACTGGCCTCTCCTTGACCTCCTGTTTCTGGCATGGAGTACTATATTACCCTTGCTTTTATTACAAGTAAGCACAATAAACAGTCTGTTTAAGGTTGCAAAAAATCCTTTCAGTCGCCACAATATTTCCTTGATTTCTCAGTCAGCTTCTATTTATTTTTTCATGTGCTTGTTTTTTCCATTTTCTGTGCTGGGTCCTAAACTCTGCTTCAGCAGCTGATTTGGACAAAATATTGATGTACATAATTCTACCTACAGCCTTCTAGGCAAGAGTTTGCAGTTCATTTCTAACAGCTCCACAGACTCATTCCTTTCTTCCTTAAAGCTCAGTCTCTGTCCCACAGGAGAGTTTATGACTCTACTGGAGTAGCCCCCTTCCCTTGAGCTCATCACTGGATGAGCATCCCACTGCAAAGCTTTGTGTGTGTCACTGCAACCCCACTCACTTGCTGGTTTCTCCAGAGTTCATTTGAGGATTTCCTTATCACTTACAAGAAACTTGTTTATAATTTATGGGAGATTATGCAATAGGCAGTGGTGGTCTTTGAATATGTAAAACATTCTGCCTGTCCTAAAAAAAAAGATGATTGTGTCCTGAGTAAAACTAGAGCCCCAGCTCTGTCCTCTACACAGCACAGACCCAGCTATCACTATGCATAAAGCAACTTCAAAAGCAAGACCAGATATTTTCTTTGTGAAACAGAGGCTATTGGTAGGAAAGAAACAGTTAAAGTGTGAAGCCAAGACATAAGATGTAAGAAAATGGTGTGTCCAGGGGTGCATTTGTGTAGAACAAAAGAGGGCAAACACAGCTTCCTTCCAGCTCCTGCCCCAAAGCTGGCTTCTGTGCTCGTTACCCAGCAATGGTCATTGGCTTTCAATGGAAGGTGAAGTAACTAGCACATGTCTTCAAATTTAAAGGTTTAAGACATCTGAATTCTTATGCAGTCATGAGCTGTTCCCTTCTCCCTGCTTTAATAGTGTGGATTTTTTTCAAAATGAGACTCTAAGTCCAGCAACACATACTCTTGTCCTTGTGAAGAAAGATGGCTCTAAGGTCACCTATGGCATATCAGGATCCTCCCCGCAAGGAAAGGAGACAGGAGAGGATTCTGTGTTACAGAAAGCAAAGATGAATCAGAGACCACAAATGCTGATTTTGCTGTAAACTCTGGATCTATGGCAACATGTGGGAAAGGATTTGTGGTCTGCATTTGAATGTTTGAAAATTCAAGAGCCACTGTTCTGTCATTTTCTACCATGCACGTCCATTCACCCTGCACATTTCTAAGGGTCTAAATTACTGTGACAATACTCAAAGTGCAGGGTTGGCTTTCATTTAATCAATATTATTTATATTAAAGTACTGAGGTACTGAACTCTTTATTTTAGCAGTCATCAACAGGACAGCTGATACCTGTGTTGTGATGGCTTTTTCTGTTTGTGCAAAAAAGGCTGTTTTATAAGTACAGCAAAATGGAGAGAAGATAGGGAAACACACAGGCTGACAAATCCCTGAATGCTGAGATTTTTCTATCAAAAAGAAAAAAAAACAAACAAACCCAAACCAAAACCAACCTATTAAAGTATTTCTGTTTTGCTCTTGTGCCTGAAGATATAAAGGTAGATGCTCTCTTACCTCTACTAGTAAATGTAAAGCTGTAAAGAACAAAGTCCACTGATGAGTTTAGGGAAATGTTCTGCACCATTTCTCAGGTTGAAAAATATTTTATTCCACAAATATTTGAGTGAATGGCAAGGTATATCTAGTATGTAAAAGCAGCATATCTGCGGGTCACAGAATTAACCATTAGGAAAACTATGACACCTAAGAGCACAGTAGTACAAAAACAATTTTGTGTAGTTTATACAAGTGTAGACCCTACCAAAATTTGTGTGAACCACAGCTAGAAGGCTGAAAGCAAATCTACTAACATTTTGCTCTCATCCACTTTTAGATACCCCATATCCAGTTCAGCAATTTATTTAAGTATCACTTTGTCATGACCCCGTTAAAAATTATGAGATTCCAAGAGATTCACTACATCCATCACCATATTAAAAAAAATTAATTTCACAAAGTTTCTTGTTGACCTGTGTGTTTCATGTGCAACATAATTTTACCTATCAGGGAACTACTGAGTGAGAAGTCAGCACCAACACAAAACACACATCCTACAGCATTAAAGCCTAGTTTACTTTCATTTCTGTTGAGGTTTATAATTGTGTCACCTGCTGAGCTGGGTTTTTTCTGCTCCTCACCCCGGCCCACCTCCTCAGCACATTTTTTTTTTAAATCCAGAAAAAATATATAACAGACTTAGTACAACAGTAAAAGTAAACATTTCAATATGCAGAAGTCAAGATAATACAAGGTTATTGTTCCCAGAGCTATACTGATTTTACCACACTGAACACACTTTACAAATAATTGTATGCATGTATTACTATACCAACAATTTTATATAAATCAACCATCATAGCCAAACAATTGCTACTATGGGAACATTTATATTTTTTATTTACTTGACATTTTTTATCTATGTGTTTTAATTGTTGTATTAAAATAACTTAAATTTTCTCTGCTTTATATTATAGTTTTACAATATACTCTGGCTTACTCCAATACACTCCACTATTGGCACTACTAAATATGGAGAATTTGGGATGTTTTTACTAGAGAAAGTAAACGTTAGGAGCTTTCCCAAGTTCTTAGGAACAAGTGACTTGAAACTAAGAGTGAATTACCAATTAAAATTTGGGGCATTTCTGTCAAAATATATAGAAACAGTTTCAGAAACTGTTCTAAAGCTTTTAAAAGGTTCAGAACATGTGTTCCACTTTATAACAATAAAAGCACCTCAAAGCTGAAAGTTTGGACATAAAAGGAATTCACATTTCCATTTCATCATCAAGAGTTAGTGTAAAAGGAGGATGCAAAATGCTATCAATTCTGGCAAATTAAGGAACTAATCTTTTAAGGAAGAATTACTATACAGAACACGCATCCCAAAATCCCAGATTCAAGTATTTACAAAAATTTCTTAAAAACAAATCAAAAATTATCATCATCAAACCAAATAACATCCCAATCATATAGCTTTAAAACTAAGATCATATTAGTGGGATATTCCTGATAAAAAAGCAGAAATTTGTAAAATGTTCATCATCTCAGAAAGGAAAGAAAAGGAATTCTCATCTCTGGAAGTCCAGTGAGTAAGTCCATAACACTTACCAATACCCACTCCCTTGGTGAGGCTGTCCTGCTTATAGTTCTTCAGTTCTGGTACCATGGAGGACTTCCAACTCTTGAAGCAGCTACTCAATGTTTTGCTGAGAAATAAAGGCCAAACCATCAGTGCAGTAAAACAACTTAGATATTTTCACAGCTGATGTAAACTGACCCATTTTACTTCTCTCCACAGCACCAGTTTTGTCTCAGCTGCTGATGCAGCTCAGCTGCTGATGCTGCTGCTGCTGCTCATATCCACCATAAAACACCTGATGGAGTCAAGCTGAAGAGAATGCAACAGCATTTTCCCTCCCTGACATCACTTGTGGTTTTCTGGATATGTCTGAAAGATGGGCAGTTCTCTTCTCCCCCACTTTAGAGACACAATAGTAATATATTCTGACCTACAAATGCAAAATGGAATTTTGCTTTTACAACATATTCCAGATATCAAAAAAGCAACTGTGTTCCAGCCTGTTGGTGATCTGTTCATACTAGGGTCCATTTTTTTTTCTGTAATCTGTAAGCCACAAAGTTATCTGCCCACAGAGAGCAATGCTAGGCATTCCCTTAGAGTTAATATTAATATTGCTTCAGGGTATGGATCTTTCTAATTCCAAAATCTAAAAGCCATGGAAGTAAACCATGTATCCCTAAATCAAGGGAATACAAGAGAGCCAGAATGATGCATTAATTAAATGCAGGACAAAATAAATGCAGGACAAATTACGCCGGAGTTAATATTTTAATTCAAACTATGGTATTTTGCTTTCTTCCAAAGCTCATATTTTACTCTCTTGCCTGATAAATCTTGCTGGTCTGTCTTCTCTTCCTCTATTTAATCTGAAGAGGACTTTTGCAGTAAGGAAATACTAAATGAGGATCTTTGCAGAACTTGTCTGCATTACTTCAGTTTGGCAGAGAGATTTCTTTAGCAAGAGTCCAGCACTGAAAGACATTTTTGCATTTTTAAGGCCTGGAAATATATAGCTGACCTGACCAATGATGATTGCAGATGAATTTTGATCCACTTTTATTTAACAGCATCTTTGAGTTAGTGAACTCAGTCACTAACTGAGGGAAGAGAACACTAAAATTTACAGGGTTTTTCCCCAGAAGTTCTAAAATATAAACTCAGTAAAAATACCATTTCTCAACAATCTAGCTCAAAATAAAATAAACATCCTATTAAAAAAAAAAAAAAGCTGAGTTTCAGTTGAAATTACTCATGATTATGGATCAAACCAAAAATATCTTAATTAAATCCATCTGCACATACTATTTGACTCAAAAGTTTAATGGGCCTGGTTGGGATGGACTTAATTGTCTTCATAACAACCTGTATGGTGGTGTGTTTTGAGTTTGGAAATTTGTGATCAAAAAGTAAAACAGTGTTGATAACACACCAGTGTTTTGGCTATCACTGAGCACTGCTTGTACAGCATTGAGGGGGTTTTGTAGGTTTTTCTCCTCTTCTTCTTCTCACTGTGCTCTTGCAGACAAGTAGGCTGCGGGTGTGGAAGAAACTGGGAGTGAGCACAGCCAAGACAGCTGACCTAAATTTTCCACCAGAGGGGTACTTCAAACCATATAATCATGTGCCCCCCAGTAAAAGCTCAGCAAAAGGAGGAGGAAAGGAGAATCTTTGGGGCTACAGCATTTATCTTCCCCAGGAATTGTCAAGCATGATGCAGCCTTGCTTTCCGTGAAGTGACTAAACCTCTGCCTGTTGATGAGAAGTAGTGAGTGAACACCTTATTTTGGTTTGCTTCTGCTTGCAGCTTTGTCTCACCTATTAAGCTGTCTTTATCTTGAGTTATCTCACTTTTGCCCCTCTGATTCTCCCCCCTGAAGGCTGGGCTTAATGAGCAAGTGACTGGTGGGGGCTCAGCCTCCAGATGAGGTCAACCTACTGCATAATAAAAATAAACCAAATAAATAGATTTCATTTTATATCAAGGCAGACATACATGAGTATAGACCCCAGTTTTGGATGGGAAACTAGAACTAGATCAAGTTATCTGAGATAGAAAATAGCAGAGAACCTGTCCAGCCAAGTAGCAAGAAAAAACAGACTCTCAGTGTCATTCATTAAATTCATCAGGTCTGAAATAGGCTTAAGAAGACAATATCTGCTCCCAGGCAGCCCTAATCATTAAGAAAATTAATTAGTAACAGGCAGAAAACTAGAATTAAGTGCAGAGCATGATGGACACCTTCAAAAAAAGGAAAAAGCCTTCCCTGAACATTAACATACTGATGAGGAAGAAAACTCAGAGGAACCCATGTAAGAATGCTAGATCATGTACTACGGGAGACAGAGACCACCCACCCCTGATATTTATGTGGCACAGAGAGCTTTTATTTTCCAACCCCTCCTTTATAAATGGCATTTGAAGGACCCAGTCTGGATGTTCTCATTGGTTTGAATTCCAGGCCCCTTCAGGTCCTGGCCAGTGAGGTGGCTGCAGCATTAGGAGATATTTGGTTGGCCAACACCCTTGTCAATCACTGTAACATAAGAACAACATGTAAAATTCTCTATTAAAATCTCTCCTCTTTCTGGGTGGTAGAATCGTTTTTTTAGGAAAAAAGCTATGGCCACAGTTGGAGGGCCTTAAGAAGAAAACTTTGTTGCATGAGCACCTAACTGATTAATACTAGACTCCCACATTATATTTATTATTTCTGCTGCCAAAGTTTCGCTCTGTTTGAAAGACACTTAACACTCTGGTGCCAGCAGAAATCAGCCTGGCACCTCAGAAAGTATTTACTCACACTTTATTGTTATTAAAAAGAACCCAAAACAAATAAAACAAATCCTGAGCACTCAACCACTTGTATTTATACATTGCCTGAGGCCTTTGTGCATGTCTGATGTATGTGTATCATATGTTCATCATCTTTATTCAAATCTAAGCTACAAAATGGATTGTGCAGTGAGAGCATAGACCCTATCTCACAGTACTTTGCAGAGAGAAATATTTACTTCTAATACAAAAATAACTTCTGTCTCGATAATGGGGAAGATATCAGGCTTCTGAACTTCATTTCAATATCTAACTGTATAAGGGGTGGGGAAGGAGTCCAGAAGGCATGTGAGGCCCAGGGGAAGAGGAAGAAGGAAGAGACTCAAAAAATGTTGCATTGTTTACTAAGATTAACGGATCATAACAAATAAAATTGAAAAAAATACCAGAGATATTTCTGCAATCCTCATATTAAAGCCTAGCTCTGATCCACTGCACTGCATACAGGTAATAAAGATATTACAAATGTGCATCATTTTGAGCATTTAGTGAAAAATTAGTATTGGCTCCCTAGAAGCCACCCACTTCACTGTCATTCTCCATGAGTTGTTCTACATCTAACTGTTCTAAAACAAATTAATCAAGACATGCTCTTGGGTGTTCTGCAGCTTCTCCACTAATTAATTCAGACTTTTCTTCACTTGCGTTTGAAAGACAATATGAAGGTAAAAAGGTTTGGGGATTTTTGCCTCTATAGCTTCTCTCATTATGCAGCTGAGTGTGATTTAGCCCGTGCATGTACAGTCGGCGAGCAGAAAAAAACTGCTGAGCACCCGCAAATACTGCTGAAATCAATAGAAACTGCAGGGACATTGTGACTTTGGGACACAGCTTATCCTTCTTCAGAAGCCTAGTCATAGGTGGAAGGCCTTATTCTGAAGCTGTGTAAAAAGATTTCTGTACTGGTGGGTTTCATCTGTTTCCTTTCCAGAGGGCAGAATCAGGCACACTGTACCAAACAGGCCAAATCCCAGGGCAGGGTGAGAAGAAAAGGAAACCTCTGTCTCAAGATGAATGGAGTTCAGAAGAATCATGAACCCATTTGTGCACACAGGCAGCAAATCCATGGCTGGCAAAGTTATTCTATGAGAAACACATCACTTAATGCTGTAAATTAACAGGCCCAGCAGAGGTTCCCAATGAAAAAAAACTTTATTTTATCTAGCTTGGATGAAGTGTTTGGCATTCAACGACAGTGTAATGGAGATATCCTACAAGGCTTGTCCTTATTCCATCTCCTGTTAAGCACTGCCATCAGACGGGCAGGAGAGATGCATGGTAGTCATAGCACAGGGGTCACAAGCATTTTCAGAGCTGAAAAGGCCAGGCTGTACAGCCCATCTGCCTTCATCATTACTGCCAGAGGTTGAGCAGTCTCTGTATGATTGAGATGAGTACTTAAAAGGCAATATGATAGCTGACCTGTTTAAGGAAAGGTCCTTCCTTACAGTACAAGGGCTGTAGTTAACACTGCAAAACATGTGACATCATCAAAGAAAGTGAAGAAGTCAAGAGTGAGTCTAAGATCTGAAGGCATTAAAAGCTGCTTTTCAGCAAGTTTTCCTGGGTTTAGACTCCATCCCTTTCCCAGCACAGGGCTAAACTGAGAAACAGGAATACAAAATGCAGTAGATTTCCTACATGACACAAACAGATAGCACATGCCTCACGTGGTAGAAAGTACTGTCAAACAAAACTGAAAGATCTTTTCAGCACTGCCCTCAAAATACTCTGTTGAGACACAAGATGCAGAACCTGGTTGCAGTTTTTTCAGAAAAGTTTTAATTCATTGCCTTTAGAGGAAAATAGGAGTGGATCCCCAAAAGACCCCACTAGAAAGACAACTTGTGGCAGGCAGCAGCAAAAGAACAGAGGCTGCCCATGGGTCTGTGTGTGCCCATCCCACCACCCCAGCCATCAGCAGGGCACCAGGAAACCCCCCAGCTCTGGGCACCTCCCTGGGCATGGGACAATGATGAGCTGGGATGTGGGCCCAGCTTGGTGGGGCCCACGGCTGGGCCCAGCAGGGCAGGGCTGTATCGAGCTGGAGACCAGACTCTGCTGTGGCCTCACTGAGGCAGGGCTGGGCAGGGACAGTCAAGGCTGCTGGCACCCCTAGAGCCACCACAACTTGCACAACACCATCAGAAAGAACTGTAAACAAGAAGCATATTGCAGTTTTTGGTTTAAATTTTCCAGGTTTCACAGCAACCTAATAAAGTTTTACTTGCTACTTGTAAACCCTGTAACATCTCGTTACAGGTCCTCACATTTATTTTGTTTTCTAGTGTAAGTGCATTGATTGCAGTGGCTTCAGTGAAAGGCAAGTCTCATTGGAGCCTAGAAGTAGAAAAATAGCTGTAAGGCTGAGCAAGGAATATGTGAGCTGCTGAAGGAGACAGGTGATTTAGCAACAGCAGGCACAAATAACATTGATGTATTTAATGCCATCTGTCTCACTCAGATCCACCATACCTCTGTGATTACTGAAAGGGATCATGGAGATCTACCAGCAGTCCATTAGGACTCAGGGATTAATTGACAAAATTAAGCCCACACAAGCTCATGGGATCCAACAGGCTGTATCCTTGCAAGGCTGCTCTCTATCATCTTTGAAAACTCATAGAGATCAAGTGGTCCCGCATGACTGGAGGAGGGCAAATGATGTATCAATCTTCAAAAAAGTCACAAGGTAAGGGAACTTCAAGTCTCATTTTGATGTCTGGAAAAAAAATCACAAAGCAAGTCTTTTCCAAGAGTGTTTCTGGGCACATGAAGTAGATGTCACATAAGGTGACCATCTATTTAATGTAGATTGTCATCTAGGGTAAAATTACTAGACTTGGGGATGAAGGGAGAGCAATGGATGTCATTTACTTTCATCTTCAAAGATATTCTTGGCTCTTACAATAATCCTGTGTGCAATTTATGATGTTATGATCTGTATTGGTAGGCAATTAGATATGAGAAAAACTGTTTGAATGATCAGTTTCAGAAGACAGTAGATAGCCCATCCTACTAAGTCTGGAGGCTAGCAACAAGTGGAGCACCACAGAGGTCTATCCTGGGACCTGTCCTTTCTAATATACTTATCAGTGACTTATAGGCAAGTGGTTGTACACACTTTCATCAAGTTGGCACATACATCAAGTTAGGAGAAAGAGCTGATATGCTTAAGAGCAAGCCTTTGTTAAAAGGGATCTAGACAGACTAGATGAATAGGCTAGCAAGAACTTGATTAGTTTCAAAAATGAAAATTCAAAGTCCTGCACCTGGGAAGAAATGAACCCTTGCACAAAACAGACAGGGAGTGACAGGCTGGGAAACAGCTGCGCTGGAACGGACCCTGGGCAGCCAGCCAGCAGTGTACCCTGGCATCCCAGGTTGTATTATGGTAGCTAGTAGGCAAAAGCACTTCACAGACCACACCTCAAACACTGCATCCAATTTCCCCCCTCAATATAGACATTGATGAACTGGAGCAAGTTCAGCAGAGCTCAGTGGAGAGCCGAGACACTCAGGGTCTGGAGAATTCACCCTGTTACTAGACACTGAGCTAATTTGGCTTGTTCAGCCTGGAGACAAACCTTCAGAGGTACCTAGCTGCAGCCTTCTAATATCTACACAGAGGTCACAGAGACGACAGAGAGAGGTTCTTCAAAATGATGCATGATGGGAAGAAGAGACACAGCAAGCATTTCAAATGAGAGACTGAGGCTGGCTGAAGGGGTTTTTTTTCACCACAAGGGCAGACAGTCATAGGAACAGGTTACTCAAAAAAGTTGTGCAGCCTCCCTTCTTGGAGATTTTTAAGTACACAAAGTATATAAAATTCCAAGTAATCTGGTTTGAGCTCATAGCTGATCCTACTTTGAACATGAGGTTGGACTAGACACCTGTTTCAGTTCCTTCCAAAATCAATTATCTTGTGATGCTGGGATTATATTTTTATCCAGAATAGGAGGTCTCAAAATCTCTTTGCATTAAGGCTCTGGACTCCATGCAAGCACAACTCTTCCAGAATATACTACATCATACAATCTCTATGACCAATGAAAATTGGAAATCACAGCTAACACAGAATCGCAAAAGTGTTAAGGTTAGAAGGGACCTCTCAAGATGCCTGGTCAAATCCTTCTGCTCAAGTTGGGTCAGGTAGACCAGGCTTCCCAGGAAAAGCAACATATGTGGAGAAATTTTTCACTCACTCTGCTAATTAAAGGGAATGTCTCTCCTCTTCAGAAACCCTTATTTAAAACAAAACAAAACAAAACAAAATGCCACAGCATCCAGTGACTTTTTACCTGCAAATACCAACACAGAATCAATCAATCGTCTCATCTGAAGAGCAGCAAAAATACACTAAGAATTCCTAACATGGTGAAGTCTCAAGACTGTGGAAGTCTGACAGAAGATGATTAAAGCAAAGACACAAGGAAAAGCAAAGACACATGGAAAACAAAATGGAACTGGTCTCAGACAAACTTTCAGTGGTTTACTTTCTTTTAACTCATGGAAACATATCTGCAGCATATGTAGCTATGTTGAGTAGAGCAACCGGAAATAATTCCCAAGCTGGAATTGTCAGGTGCTCTAATAGCAGAGTAGATCAAGACTTTTTTGAATTTGAAATGTTACCTGGGACTTGATACCCATTTGTGCATTTGTCTTCATACATTCTGAATCATAGTTTCTGCTCACCATAATAATACAGGCATAAGAGGAAGTAAAAAAGTAATTAATTAAACAATATGGAGGAAGGACTTAGGAGTTTCCCTAAGTTACTTGGTAAGGTGAATTTTAAATATACTACAGAATAAAATTACAACTTTCTGTATCTTGAGAAAATATATTTCTCCCTCAAAAAGGCTTACACTTTCTCACCTGAAGTGCCAAATGATTTACTTAGCAACTGATTAACTTTTAATTTCATGATCGCTAGCCAATATTTCACCTAAAATAGATAAAATTATCATTGTTCTTATTAAAGATCTGGAGATTTACTCTTTCGCTTTCACAACTCAAGGACTATCATTATAATTGAGACGTCAATGAATTTTTCTCTACCATGTAGTATAATATTTCCTAAGTGAATTATAAATAAAGACTTTATATTACTCCTAGGGCTCTCTTCAAGGCTAAGTTTCCTAAGGTGTCACTTTATTCCTGGATAAATCTTACCTTAGCGAAACAGTTACTGATCTCTAGCATATATGCAGTTATCTCTTCCTCATTAAAATAGATGTTATCTCTACCAATAAAGCAGTTTATCCCTGCTTCTCTCCTCTGGACATAAAATACCTCTGCTGCTGGCAGTAGAACTTTGCATTCATGTGCCTTTGTCTCAAAGAAATTATATGCTTTTTCCACTAACTCATATTAAGATAAAAGGAAATAGATTTTCAAGTATGTGAAGGACAAAAAGTTAATCTGGAATAATCAGCAGAGATTTACCAAGTGCAAATCATCCGTGACCAACCCAATTGCCTTCCATGATGAAATGATGAGCTGCATCCCCTGGACCAGGGGAGAGCACTGCATATGATCCACTTTGGCTTTCATAAGAATTTTGACAAAATCTTCCACAGAAGCTCAGAAAGCTGAGAAACTATGAGCTGACTGAACTGAATATATTGAAAATTGCCTGGACACTGTGGGCTCACAGTAATCAATGGCTCAAAGTCCAGACAGCAGTCAATAACAATGAAAATCAGGGAGTTTATTCTGGGTCTGACATTATTCCTCATCTTCATCAGTTACCTGGGTCATAAGGAAGAATGCAGTTACTAGAAAATGCAAGGACAGTTCCAAATGGAGGAAAAGTGGAAACATTGAGCGGTAGAGTCTTAATTCACAGCAGTTTGAGAAACCTGTGAACTAGAGCAAGAGGAATTTCCCTTAATAAGAAGAACTGCAATGTTCTGCACATGGGGAAGAATCACCTCACACACAAGTACAGCTGGAAAGTGGCTGCCTGTCTGACAGCCCTGCTGAAAGTACCAGGGACCACAGCAGGTGCCAGTGTGAATATGATCCATGGGGCAGTCTCCCTGGGAAGTTGGAAAGCCAACACTGGGCCACACTGAGGAAGGTGTAGCCAGCAGGTCAAGGGAGCTTCTGCACTGAGGAGACCGTGTCTGGAAAGCTGTGCTCAGTTTGGGGCTCTGCCACTCATGAAGGGCCGTGAGGGGTTGAGTAAGGTCCAGTAGAAGGCTGTAAGGATGGCCATCGCTTGGCCCCTTAGAAGCAACTGAGAGAGCTGAGCTTGTTCAGTCTGGCAAAGAGGAAAAGCTAACAACAGCCCGCAGCTTCTTGAGAGGCAGCTCCAGTGATGACAGAGACAACCTCTCATCAGATGTGGCCAATGGCAAAACAAGGGCCAGCAGGGAGTGGCTGCAGTTAGGAAGATTGAAGGACATTAAGAAAAAATTCTTCACTAGAAAGATGAGCACTATAACATATTATTCACATAGGTGGAATCTCAAGTCTCTCCAGGCTTTCAAGGTTGTCAGACAAAACAGATCTAGAGTTGCTAATAGTCCTGCTTCAAGCAGAAGGATGGACTTGATGGCCTCCAGGGGCCATGTCCAAACAAAACTTAAATGATTTTGTGAAAAGTTTTGAAAAAAAGTCACACTGACAAGTGCAACTAGCTTTTTAGAGTAATGCTTAGAAGAGTTATGGAATATGCCCTCTGTTCATGAAGTTTCTTGAATAAATGTAACCAATAAGAGTAAGGACTAACCCAAAACAGTAAGATCTCCCTTCATATTATCTACAATTAAAATCATATATGACAATTCTTCACCTGTTCAGGAACAACAAGCATTTACTCAATTACAAATCAACATGGAAAGGCAGTTTTCCATAGGCAGAATATGGCCTAGACGTTAATCAGAGAGCAGCATGGAATGCCATTCCCCTTCTATAATGTATTAACATGTTTTTGTTTTTACTGTCACAGCACCTTCAACACAGGAGGTCCAAAAGAGTCCAATAGTTGTTCAAAGAAAAAATCATTGGTTGAGAAAAGAATCATGAGCATTAATCTGTCAACTTTTTGGCAGCTCTCTCATGCAAGATTTTTTCTCTTTTTTTCTAACAACACTGAAAAGGGTCTGCCACCAAATAAAAATAAACTAAATAAAAATAAACTGCAAATCAATTTGCAGTATTTTGTTTCTTCTTCCCGACTATAAAGGAAACCCCTGGATATGATGCCTGTCCTGGCAAACTCTCAGCTAAAAAGCCTGCCTCCTACCATGCACATTATTTAATATCTTCATATGCCAGTATTACACCAAATGCTTAAGTGCTTTTTCTTGCTGTTGGTCAGTGATTTCAAGTAATAAAAAAAAAAGAAATTGCTATGTAAACCACATAATTTGTGGGACCCACCTTATCTCCTTCAGCAAAACAGTTTTCTTTTTAATCATTGCACTTAAATCAAGCCACTCATCTTTATAAAGCTAATGAGCTACTTAGTACTGCTGCTGCAGCCATTCAGTCGTGCCGACTTCATGAGTATATAAAGCAACATATTGAGAGAAAACAGGAATAAAAAAGCCCACTTGTGGTGGAATTATAAAATAGTTTATAGAAAAATCCTGGGAACTCATGGAGAATACTCAGAACTCATAAAAAGGTATGGAATTAACTGCACGTGCCTATATCAATAAATTCAAGGCAAGGCAAGGGCTCAAATACCAGCCTACACTCATCCATAACATTTAATTGCTAACATGTATACTCCATCAACAGTTGGTAATTAATATTCTCCCAGACAGTGGGAGATTAAGTACAGTCTGCAGGATAAGAGAGGTCAGGGACAGTGTGTTGTGAATGCATAAATGCAGTGTGGTCCCTTCTATTTTCTACCATAGGCACAAGAGTCTTCAAGAAAGCTGTTCAAAGCAAGAATCAGCATTACACTCTCCAGTGGCACAGAATCAGAATGGATATCAAAACCACAGATGGTATCAGGTAGCACCAATGCTACTGGTTTGTCCTTACTCCAGAATTAGTTCTCCAGTGCTCTTTATTCTTTAGCATGTATTCATTACAACACTGCACTGCTCCTTCAAGGAGCAGTGTGTCTGGCATTCACTGCTGTAACCACAGCTCACAAAAACATTCCTGATAAGTCAAAAATGCAGAGCCTGGGTACTATACTGCTGACAATGCAGCCACAGCAAGAAAGAGCCAACCCAAGCGGGCAGAGTTTGTAACAAGTTTCCATCATGTGGCTTTCCTGCTGCAGCAGTAATATTGACAGTACCTGAGCTCAGCAGCTTTGAGCTAACTCAACTTATTCACCCCAGCTGCAGCTGCTGTAACACAGCTGTACCACAAAGTCCAGTTTTCAAAAGCCAGGGATCTTCAAAGGCTTCTCTCAGCTGCTGGCCAGCCCTGGAGTCCAGGCTGGTTGGAGCTCACAGGACACACAGAGAACAGCTCACAACCTGCCTTGGTGAAACAGAAGCTGGGAAGATGTGAAGCCCCCTCAGCATTGACAGAGATCCTCAGTGGCGCTTCCTCAGGCCCAAAATGTACCCAAAGACTGAGCACGCCCAGGGGTCAGTCCCGCAAGTGAACAGGCAGGTACAAGATTCCCCCCTCTGTCACAACAAACTATTTATCAAACCAGAGGGTTTTTCTCCAGTGATGTTGGGCATAGGGGAAGTAGT
>NW_005054461.1:19556-36170 GCF_000277835.1 Geospiza fortis | reverse complement strand
TTACATGTCTTCCCAAAGAAGAATACCCAGATCAACACAGTGTACTTTAAAAAGTAGTGCAGCACCTAAAACCAGTATGTCTGAGCAGGTCTGAGTAGCAATAAAGGCAAATTTTATCCATGATACTGATAGGAACAATCCACTTCTTGACAATATGTCTATAATCATAACAGAAAAATACTTCATGGTGCATAATCCCATCAAACCAGTGAAATTCAGTAAGCAGTACACAACTGGGTTTAACTGCCTCGAAAAAAAAAATCCAGCATTGCTAAGCATTTCAACTTCTGGTCCTTAACACCCTGAAGAGTTTTCAGGGTGATGCCTTCAATAAGTCATCTCCTGAAGTTCTGATAATAAAGTTTTATCACTTTCCTGTAAGTAGATTAAAAAAAGTCATGCCTCTGAGTTAGGAACGAGCACCTAACACGCTTGATTTTTTTCATTTTCCTTCTAATAAAATAAAAAAACAGTTATTCTATGCAAAAATGGGGGAAAGCTGCAACATGCCCAGAATTCCAATTGGCATCACCACACTTGAGTAGCAGAGGCTACTCAAGTGTTTCACTTATAACACTAAGAAAAAGAAAATAAGAAAAGCTATATTTCACTCAATGCAGATTAGTAGTACCTTCACAAAAAAAAGCCCTCTCATTTAAGGTAATATGGAACTATTCTGTTGAGTCTTAAAGACCTGCCTCAGTGAAACATTAGTTTCTCAATTGGATCAAACTAATTTGACTTAAAGAAAGTGGGAGGAATGGTTTAATTAGCACTATTGAATATACTGTGCACCGGACTAGATTTTCCTCTCAGCATCAGGCAGAACTCATTAAAAAAGAGAACTCAACCTTTTGCTCATAATTACCTTTGGTAGACCAGCACTCGAGACAATTTTCTAATTGCAGAAGAGGAACTGCACAAAGCTACCATTCAAATGCACATATTAATTTAGTTTTATTTTCTGATCAGCCTTCCAAAACTAATTATTTAACACTGAGGTTAGGAAATTGGAGAGCAAGCCTCAAGAGGGATGAGGCAGAGGGTCTCTTAAATAAATTGCATTTGAACCTTGAAGGGGAAGGACAATTCTAAAAAACAGCTTGCAAGATTGCATATGGAAAATTGCCCCCCAAACAAGCCCTGTAAATGACACACAGTTCAGCATTGTTTTTGTCCTCACACAGGGGTCTTACAAGATTGGAGAGTTACATGGCAAACAACATTCACTTCTAAAAATGAAATTAAAGATAAAAGTAAAGTTTTGTATATGGAAAAAGTAAAAGAGATTTGACATAAAGTGACAGGTTCTGAGCTGTAACTACCTAGAAAATATAACTCAGATTTGCTCTGTGGCAGCCAATAGAAGACACGAAAGCAATCACTGAAATCATCTGTGTTGAAGAGAAAAACAAAACACCCAGACAGAAGCCTAAATGAGGGTTTCCTGCTCTACATTTATTACCCATAAGGCCCACTCTGACATCATTGTACACATATTGCAATGTGCACACAAGAAAATGTATGAGGCCAATGTTTTAAATGAAATCTTGAAACAGACTTTGTGAATGCGAGGAAACGGCTTTCACAAGACATTGTTCATCATCAACTAAATGGCCAGGACAAAGTTCATATATCAATGTTCCTACTGGGCACCCATAATCTGGATGGTATCTCAAGGAAAGGGCAATAGACTTACTAAAGTCACTATGTCAACCAAATATTTCCTCTTGCACAAAGGAATTCTCACACTGAGTTTAAGACTTGCTTTGACTATGCTTAGAGCACAGCCAAAGATCAAACCAAGGAGTGTTAATAGGACAGAAGGGAGCTTGACAGCACTTCTGAGAGAATCCTCAGCATCTTCCAAGATATACCTCTAAGTCTGCAGGTTTTCTAGGGAATAATATCCATGTTGTGTTGCATACAGGAAAGCCCTCCTTTGCTTAATCTAGCAAATCTCTGTCCTACTGTCATTCTACTCTGTAGATCTCCATAAAGCCCATTTACTGTTACTCCAGCTGCATCATAGATGGGAAGCTGCTGTCAAGAAAAATTATAAACACCTTCTAAAAAGGCCACTTTCTCTCTGCTAAATTACTTTTGATAGCATCTTGTAAATTATTGACAATAAATTCCTGTTCCACTGCATAACTTTAAGAATTGTTTTCTTGATAATAGAAAGAAACAAGTTAATACATAACCTTGTTCATTACCAGGTGCAGCAGAATCCTGCAAACAGTAACAAGGAGTACAAAGACTGATGAGAGAGTCAGCACTGTGGCTGGATGACACCACTGGAAATCCTCACATATAGTCTCACTGGAGCACAGGAATCCTGGTTTCTCCACAAAGCACTGCCAAAAACCCACACAAAGTCTATCTTGCACTTTAACTGCCCCAAAACAGCACAAGACAACAGAAATCTCTAACAATATACTACTTAAATTTTAGTAAATAATTTTGTCAGCCTTAGACAATCAAACTATTTTTTATTTCACCTCATTAATTCTAGTTTGTCTTTACCACATCTTTCATACAACCCCCAAGCAATTAATTCATAAAATAATTACACTGTCCCATGAGAAAAACCCTGGTAAAAATAACTACTAGACAGGAAACCTATAGTATTTGATAGTATTTTCATTTAGTTTAGCATATCCTTCCTTTAGCTCCATTCCTGATTGAGATAAAAGAGGTCCTTATTCAGAACAACAGGACCAAAAGCAGAAACAGACTTCTTTCTCCTTAGAAACAGTCTTGGAATCAGTTAAGCAAGGCCTAAGCTTTTGATGTTCTTCTCAAAGAAGAGACTGATTCAAGAATTCACAGTACAGAAAAACACAGGAAGAATAGTCTTTACAATTGAGGAGCGTAAGATTTCTTCTTAAACAAAATATGGAGAAAATGCAATTTAGGAGAACCCTGACTACATAAAAAGGTAATATGTTATGACAAAAGCACAGGAATTATATTTAGCAAAATGCATTTTAATAACTGCAATTAAATTATTATGAAGTATCTTAATATAAATTAAAAATACCAAGATTAAAATCTAAATCATAAAAATTACTATATTTTATGGTGCTTCAGCAGAATTACATCTAGGAAGATAGTGAATTACACAATATCATAAGCATAATTCACATGAAGATTTTCTCTGCAAACCACATAAGAACCTTATGGTAGACACTAAATAATAGTCTCTAATTGAAATTTAAGTTTATCTGCAGCACCCAAGTGTTTAAAATTAATATGATTCAGAATTGTTGAAGGAAGACATCTATGCAGGACTAATACAAGGCACGCATTTCAGAAGTCAAAATTCATCATCAACAAGTCAGGTTTTAGCTGTGTTTCAGAGCAGCACACACATAAAAATATTGCACACAAACAGAAATCTTATTATATGGGTACCACTGTTAAGGGAAAAATATTGGGTTTTCTGTAAATGTGTCTCCCCTTTGCCCCTACAAATGAGTAGAGACACAAAGAAAAACATGTTGGGGGGGAAAAAAGCCACAGAGGCATATAAAAACAATTATGATATGAATCTTCTCACATGTAAAGGCCCATAGGATTTCTTAGTTCTAATAAAGCTCAGAAAAAATCCTTCAGTCTATTAACCTCTTTCAGAATGAAGAACACAAAATGCCTGAGAAGCAATCAACACAATTTATTTGGACAGCATTTTCTGCAGTCCTAAAGAACATTTCTACTCGAGACATAGAAGTATTTGTTAAGTAATGGAACTCCAAATCTCATTATTCCTCTTTTTATTTATTTATTTTTAAAATCTCTTCATCTCTCCTAGGGGTTTTCCCCACACAACTTTATGTAGAGAGCATTTGTACACTTCATGGGCATTGTAAACTGTGGACGACAGCAGGGAGGCAGGCCAGACCTAGGGTCTTCTGGCTGCATGGATGTACGAGTGTGACATCCCAGTCCATGTGAAAAAGTCACAAAACAGGGTGGAGAAGCATAAGCAGCACACTGGAGACCCCATGGGGTTTGGCTGCTGAGCACTGGTAGGAACAAGAGGGCCAGAGGGATGAACCTTTCCCTGCCTGCTGCTCCAGCAGGCTCTGGGAGTGTGGGAGCAGCTGCCTGTGGAGATGTAGGGGCACTGCCAAGCTGGAAGGTGCTTTGGCCTGTCACTGGGTTAGTGTGGTTGTCATGGGTGGAGATGCTGCCTGCTCCCTGCCTGTTCCCCAGCTGGGCTTTGGAAGGGCTGCCTTTCACCCATCTCTGCACCCTGCCCCAGTGCAGCTGGGGCTCTCCACTGGAGGCCAGCTCTTCCCTTGCACCCCTGCAGCAGGCGGGGATGCTGTGTGAATCCACACATGCAGGTAACCAGGCTGACCACCAAACCACAGCCAAAATGCAGAGAGTAGATTTACCTGCTTACCTCACTGACAGTGCTGGGCAGCACAGACACACAGGGATACTGGCTCCATTTGGCTTAGCTCATCCCTGCAAACAGAGACACACAGGCACACAGGCTCTGTTTGGCTTAGTTCCTCCCAGCCAAGGGCATGGAGCGCCTGCAGGCAGCCCCAATATATCAGAAAGCTTTGCACACAGAGAATTTTTCACAAGGCTGCCCAACTGCAGTACTGCCAATAGTGTCAAAATACTATCAGCTCCCTGCTAACCATTTTATTTTACTGCCTAATCTCCAAATCATACCTACTTTTTCCATATATAAGTAATATAAATGGTTTTTTATATAACCATCCCCTTCTAAACTCTAATTTGCACACCTGCCTGGTTCCTATCCCAAACTTCTCTGTGTTTTGAACCCTGACTTTAACTCAACAGCTCTGACTAAATCTCAACCTCAGTTCTTCTCCAAGAACTCTTCACTGTGCTCTCCCAGGTCATGGCAGGCATTAGCAGAACTTGTAACTCCGTGCCTTCACCAAATGTTGAAGAAGAAGAGAGAGAAATTTCTTCATCACTTGCCAGTATGTGGGAGCCAGATTGTTCTGCTCTCTCTGCTCTTTTTGCTTGTGCTCCAGATAAGAGCACGGGACAGGGGAGGAAGGAAGATGGATGAGTTCAGCATGCCTCAGTTGCAGACTTCATTTGATGCTTCTGCCTCTGAAAGTTAACAAGCAAGGCAGCAGAAGGCACTTTAATAAAAAAGAAAAAAATTCAACTAGACTGGCTTCAAAAATTGAGACACAAACCAAAGGTACTTGTTCTGATTAACTTAAAAAAATAGACTGATAGACTTAAAAAAATTCAAAAGCTACCTTCCTCAACCAGATATTCAGGAAGCAAGTGTCAAATTTAGGTCTCAGGAGAAGCAAGCAGGCTCATGGTGGGACCCAAAAACATAGCCAAAAGCAATACTTCATGAAGCACTTTCCACACAGATCTGCTTTCATCCACAGAGCTGTGCTGTTTAGTGCCCCCCTGCCTCTGGCAGGAAAGGATGATAAAAGAAATAGCACATTTAAGAAACAGGGAAGAGGAAAAAACCCAAACCACTTAACAGAGCAAAACTAAGATACCTGGTGAGAAACACTGCAGAAGCAGAGCCCTGAAAATTGGTTAAGACAGTTTCTTCCTCTGTATGCTGAAAGGCAGCTCTCTGTCATCTTCATGGGGCATATAATGGCTGCTGCAGATGCCATTTTTCAACAGTAAGGTATGGCTAGGTCAGATGTGGCATTAAAAACAAAAAAGGGTAAGAGGGAAGGGGAGTGGAGTTCCATCATATCAAATATTTCTGTCTTGTTCAGTTTGTGAAGACAACATGTACATTAAATTTCAATACAGCACCTAAAAGTTGGGGAATGTATAACTGAGGAAAAAACATTTAAAAGGACAAAGAACTAAAGAGATGCATTTTTGTACAAAAACTGAGCTTGCTAATGTAGAAAAAAAAGTCTTTTGTTAATGACAGCAACAATGCAGGCCAATAAATCAATTAAAAGGACGACTGGTGGAGAGTTTACAGAATTTCAAATAAAAAGGAAACCCCCACAGGGAATTAATCAACTCTCCCTGCAAAATGTTCACCATTTAATACCATGTTATGTACAAAATATGCCATTAAAACTTTTCTAAACTATCTTTGATTGAATATCTGTATCATATAGATTTTGTATTTGCGGATATCTTTAAGAACTTAATTTTGGAATTTCTAAAATACTAGTTTCTAGTGTTTAATTAAAACCTCAGTCAAGTAACAGAACTAACATCACTTTTCTAAGGCACAATGTACATTGATATGCTGTATACATCATTCCTTTCAGTAGTCAATCAGAAAGTTCTCATTCTGAAATGTGAAGTAAACATATATTTGAGATAAAACTGGAATTGATAGATTTACATTTTAGTCACAATGCCGCACTTCTCTACTGTGATCTTTTCCTAAAATATACTAGTATTCTGCACATTTTCAACAGTATGTGCTTCATTTCACTTTTAAATTTACTGGTGTTTACTCTTGTAATTAAGAAATAAAGAATATATAATTGCACAGGAGCGCTCTGAATAAATTCAAGATAATTTTTTGGTAGAAACATGCAGAGAAATACAACTGTTGGCTTCTAAGAATGGTAAGCACCTCCCTATTTTCGGTGGACTGACCCTGACTGGATGATGATTACTCCCCAAAAGCTGCTCTGTCATCCTCTCCTCAGCTGGGCAGGGGACAGAGAGTATACCAAAAGGCTTATGGGTCTAGATAAAGACAAGGAGAGATCACACACCAGGTACCACCACAGGCAAAACAGACACAGCCTGGGAAAATTGATTTAATTTATCACCAATTAAATCAGAGTAGGATAACAAGGATAAACCCCCAATCTTAAAAACATCTTTCTCCTGCCCACTCCTCCCTTCCTTACAGGCTCAACACCACTGTCAAATTCTCTACCACCTCTCACCCATCGGTGCAGGAGGACAGGCAATGGGAGCTGTAGTCTACAGTATTTGCAGGGACCCCCGTGGCAGGGAGGAATGATGAGGAGGACTCCATCTTATAAGAAGGCTAATTAATTACTTTATTATACTATATTATTCTATATTATATTACACTATATTACATTACATCTAAACTGAATCTGTCAAGCACTCAACTCTGCACACAACTGCCCAGAATCTCGTGACTGCAAGCTGACTGTCCTGACATACACACACACTTAGCCCTGATAGGCCAAGGAAACAAAACACAATCACTTTGGGTAAACAATCTCCATATTGTGTTCTACTTTGGCACAAACACAGGCACAGCAAATGATAAGAATTGTTCTTCCTTTCTCTGAGGTTCAGAGAATGTGAAACCCAGAAATATTCTTGGGAAAAACTGTGCCTTGCTTTTCTCTGTGAAGAGAAATGCAGCGACAGTAGTCACTTGATCACATGTTGTCTCTGCCACTCCATTGTCTTCAGCAGAAGGACTCGTCACATTCTTCCCCTGCTCCAGCATGGGGTCACTCCCATGGAAGACAGTTCCCCATGAACTTTTCCAGTGTGGGTTCTTCCCACAGGTTGCAGTTCTTCAGCAACTTCTCCAGTGTGGGTCTCTTTCCATGCAGCACGGTCCTTCAGGAACAGGCAGCTCTACTGTGGGTCCCCTTCAGGGTCACAAGTCCTGTCAGCAAACCTGCTACAGCACGGACTCACAGGTCCTACCAAGAGCCTGCTCCAGCATGGGCTTCCTACAGGGCCACAGCCTCCTTTGAACATCCGCCTCCTTGGGTGTGGAGTCCTCCAGTGCAGGGGGATAGAATATAAGAAAATAAAGATGGTGTAGAAAGTTATCTTACCCCTAAGGAGTTGCAGCTGGGCCAATTACCAAAGATTAGGAACAGGCCTGACTTTAACAGGCCACAGCTGTACCCAATGAGAAGAAGAGTGCTATAAAAGAGTGGGGTGGCTGGTTGAGAAGGGAACCACTGTCTGTTGGCTGCTTTGTGAAGAAGAAAGAGTCAGTGCTCTGAGAAGCTGCCCATGAGAAACACCAAGAAGATATGAAACTTTTGTGATAGGAGACAACAGTATGGAACCCCTGCAATAAGATGACAACACCACAGGGGCTGCAGGTGGATCTCTCCTCCTCTCTGGAGCTCCACAGTCTGCAGGGGGATTGCTGCCTCACCATGGTCTGTGCCAGGGGCTGTGGGAGAATCTCTGCCCTGGTGCCTGGAGCACATCCTCTCCCTGATTCAGCCTGGCTGAGGTCTAACTCATGGGCAGCAGCACATTAAGACTCTGAGATTTAAGTTCTGATTGCGGTGTGTTAATTTAGGATGGAATTCTTAATCAGTTGTTATAAAAATTAGTTCTCAAGAACATTCTAAGTAAAGTATGACATCCATTTCTTCCCCCAAAACACAATTGCTTTTGATGCTTAAGCGATTGTGGTGTCCAGTGTGCCCTGCCATTGCTCTCCTTTAGACTTAATCACTGTATCCACATACACAAATTGTTCTGAGACTAAAAGCCCTGCAGCTAAATGCTGAACCATTCCAATACTCCTTGATAAATAAAAGACAGACACACTACAACAGATGTATTACATTTGGGCGGCCAGTAAAATTCATTCATTCGCTGAAGCCATAATCTGAAAGATTGCATTTTCTAACAGAATGGCCCTTGTGTCATTATACAAGTAGTATATGTAGCTCTGGAAAATAAGTTTGTTCAGGAAGGAATGAAACCACAATATATGAATGAGAAGAATGAAAATAGCAAAAGGATTTCACATTATGCTACGAACATTGCAATGTTTTAATCTGTCCTACTAACAGACAAGTGTGCAAATGGGGGACAGAGGGATGAGTGTTTAGGTTTGATTAAAAGACCTCTCAGAACAAATTGAACTTCACAAATGTCTGTGAAACAGCATGAATTTTAAAAATAGATATAGGAATATTTCAGACACAAAATGCAATTTACCGTGTTACCTGAAGAATCAACAACATAGCAGCTGTTGCAGACTAGTTATTTTCAAAAGCTGTAAATTGAAATGGCAAGAAATAACCTCTGCCACAAATACAGAACACTTGCAAGGAGCTATTTCAAGTAAGACAAAAAAAATTACATTTTGTTAATAGGAAAGAAATATCATATAACAGCTAATGAAAATGAAAACAAGACCATGACCAAGGGTGTTTAATTTGTCTCTTTATTAAAATATACAAAATGGATTAATAGCTATTCTATTTAGCTTTTGAAAATACAATTTTAATACTGCTGTGATCTCTTTCAAAACCTAAAAGGAATGCAAACTTAATAGTGCTTCTCTGATCAAGTTATGTTCAATTACACATGCATGATAGACCCATTCACAGTTAACGGGAATGGAATTAATTCTGCTTAAATTACAAATTGCAAGCTACTGTCTCTACATGTTATGGATTTTCATTTAAAAAATAGTTCTTCTTGTAAGAAGAGTAGCCAGCTAAACAAGAGCAGATAAAAGAAATTCAGGAAGGAAATAAAGAAGGTGGGAGAAAGGTAGAAGGAGGCAATCTATTAAAATGCTATACTAAACTAGTATGCAAGTAATTTTCCTGGTGAGAAGATCCAAGAGAGAACAACCGGGACTGGAATTAAAAGTAATCATTTCCTGCTCTGTGATAAATGTTCTATTAACTTTGTAAGCTTCAGAGCAATATTAAGGGCTGCAGAATAGTGGGAAGATAAGAATCCTCCCAGCCAAAACCAAAACCAGACGATCTTGCGGATGAAAGTGCTGGTGAAAACATAATTGCAAAAGTTGGCAGATTTTTACACTTTCAGTAACACTCTTTTGCTGAAATGAGTTCTTGTCACACATTTGAATCCTGCACAGGAATGAAGAAATTTTCACTGTGGCACCAAAAATGTCTGGTGTTTCCAACCAGAGAGCAAGAAATTTATGGAGCCCCTGCATATTAGGAAGACCTAGACTTTTAGAGAGAATTGACACCAATATTTCTGTTGCTTTGAATTATTTATCAAAGCAGAAAAAAATTTAAAAACACCCAAACCATTTATAACTATCAGTTTTATGTGCATAAATATTTGCCTACCCTCTTGCATAAGAATCTCCTTGTATGAAAAAGCAAACGAGCAAGGCCTGGAAACAGATGAAAGATGAAGCCTTTCCACACCTCATGAGGGAGCAGCCCTCAGGAGCAGGACAGGTGGCAGCTCAGCAGAAGCAGCAGGTCCAGGACACATAGGGAAGCCAGGCTGCCATCCAGCTGAGAACACATCAGAGCAGACCTGGGGAAGACTTCTCTGCAGCCATCCCAGATATTCAGGCTGCCAGGCACTTCTTCCCTCAGACGTTCAGAGGAGGAATCTGGTATCATTGGTCTCTTTTCTCAAAGAGATATGGGATGAAGACTGCAAAGCAGCCCTAACGTGATATTTGAGGCTATTCCCTGAGAATGAGGTCTAGCAAGAAGGCTTCTGGCAACATCTCCACTGCAGACCTTTGTAGGACATTACACCAAACATTGTAATCCCTTGGCTCAAACCTGATGCCTCAGCAGCTGTAAAATTCTTGGTCACACCAATATTGACAGCAACTAAGTCCAATGAATCTGGTGTAAAATGTGTAAAACAAAATACTGTGAGCAGCCACATTCTTTCATTTCTCCTCACAAGATAGCTGGCAATCTCAGCTGGTTGGAACTGCCCACAGAGCATCCCAGATGAGCCAGGTTCAACAGATGGGCTGTTCTGGTTATTATGTCATTTGGATAACAAAGGTCCCAGGGAGGTCAAGAAAATGCTCTCAATGACTTTGTAAAGGAGAGTTCAGGCTGTTCATATAGGTGCTACATGTGGAATTGAGTACACTGAAAATGCAGAATGAAGGGGAGTTGTTTTTTTCCAGACAGATATATTGCAAACTCAAAGCATACCATGGCACTCAGAGAGAGTTGGGTGACAAGATATTTTCCCTAATGTGCACTTCAATAAATTTATGTACAGAAGAGACTGGCAGTGTTTCCTTTAGATGAATACTTTAGTAAACTGCACTTAAACAGAAACACAATATACCAATTACTGGGGAAGTTCTTTCCAAAATGTTTTAGCATTCGTTTTGAACAGCCTGGCCATAAGAAGAAACAATGAACTCAGATCAATTTATAGCATTTGAATTACACTGCAGTATTTCTTGGGTACCAGAGCATTGTTGTATAACTGCATAAAGTCAGACACCACACCTACAGCAACTACAATGCACTATTCTCTTTGCATCATCTCATTTATTGCATTTCAGCATTGAAAGTCAAACAAATGGGAGCACTAATCAATGAAGTGACAGTGCTAATCTATCTCTTCATCTGGATTGTGAACAGAGTGTACCTCCTTAATGATTACAGGCTCTCAACTTCACCGTTACTCAAAAAGCATGTATGAGATAGTACATTAATTGTCATCTGGAACTATCCCTGTACACCAAGTGTCTGTTCTATAATTCACTTTGAATTACAAAATTCTGAATTTGAATTCTCACTAACAGAGAAAGTACAGTGCACAATGCAGCAAAATCTCTAATTTTTTAGAAGTTTACACTCATTTACTAGCATTATGTCAAACTGATAATTAAGCCTGGAATAACAGCACAGCATTACCGGGCTGCCAGCCCAAGTACTGTTTAGTAGATAGGCAACTAATCATCTGTATGTGATTCCCAACTGCGCTCCATCAGACAGAACTCTGGTCTAAAACTCAGGACACCTGGGTTCACCTCCTGACCTTGGGCATTGCACTTCCCAAGAATGTAGAACGAAACTAAAACTTGTCTGCTTTTGAGAGATAAGATTAGAAGAAGGCAGGCTAAACAGCAAGTAGGCTGCTACACTTTTTTAGCTGAAACACCCCTTTTCACTTCCATGTAAAACATGACCAAACTTCAGACTATTTCCATGCTGCATCTCATAAATTCCATGCTTTAATCTCTTACAGCTTCTGCTCTTCCCACTCTTGCATTCAACTCTAATGAGGTATCATTCAGTTTTTCTGCACCTCTCCCTCATTCCAGAGGGAGCCTGACTTCTTCCATGCACAAGATGGAAAGATTTACCTCCTGGGACTCACCCACTGCAGTAGGATAACCACCTTCAGTTACAGGACTTAAAAATGTTTGCACCAAATGAGTGCCAGGACTGCAGGAGACAGAAGGATGGTGGTATGGCTAAGGCAGCTCAGTGCCTTCCTCAAAGACCTGACTGATTTGGTCTTTACCTCCTCAGTCCTGAAGATCTCTTCAGCAAACTAAAGTTACAGCTGATCACTGGACATTCTGTGCATCCATTTGCTGAGATCCAGATTTACAGAAATGCTGATCATGCAAAAAGGTACATCCAAAGACATTAGGAAGTACATTTTCATAAGGAAAAAGAAGTTAATAATTCAAAGTACTCTGGGCTTTTAAAAAAAGAATTAGAGAATGTGACAATTTTAGGTTTAAATCTCTTTGTACCTTGCTTCATGCTCTGCAAAATGAACAGTTTATTTCCTCTCTTAGCATATTCTTTTCACTGCATCTCTACGATACTTGTGAAACTCATTCTACAGTAGAAAACTTAGTTTTAGAAATTGTCTCTTCAGAAGAATATTTGAATTACACATTAAATAAGGAACTAGATGAATTATGGAGGGTTTGCTATTTTTTTTTTAATTCTGGCCATTCAAATGTAACTATCAGTGCAGAAAATTCACTTCTGTTTGCTGAACATTTTAAGGTTTGTACTTCAACATTATACTAATGCTGAACTAATTTTCATTTTGATATTTCCTAGTTTTTTAATACTTACACTGCCCCTGTGCTGTCCTAGAGCTCAGCAAGCTTTATGGCACAAGAAAAAAATACATAAAAGGGCATAGAAGTGAGAAATATTTTTGGAATATTAGAAACTACTGAGTTTAGTTTCAAGTTCAGATTGAGCTTTCACAGTAACTCACATTTTATGTGCTCCTACTCATCCCATCTCAATTAAAACTTGTATATTTGCCAATAAAGATTTTGAGATCAACAGTTCATTTATCACATTGCTTGAGTTACTCATGTCTAAATTATATGTCCATTCCAGCTACTTACCACACAGCAGTTGGAAGGACTGATTAAAGACCATGGTTTCCGTTGCCCGTGACAACTAGGATAAAAGCTCTTAAAAGAAGGAAGAATTGGATCTAGTGCCATGAAAATAATGTGATGGAATATAGCAAAGTTTTCAAATCTCAAGATGAAATTATTTTCCAATATGACAGATGCACTTACTCTGATAAAAATGACATTATAAAAGTGAGAGCCTGGCTTGCTAAACACAAATCCTGTGAGTTAAGAAATAGCAAAACAGCAATGTACCTGTTTAAAAGGATAATGTTAAATATTCCAGTAGCCAAGAACCAAAAAGAATATTCAGTTTGTTTATAGTTTTCCAAAGAAATGTTGTCTTAATGTTCAGAATTGCCATGAAAAATAAATACAGGAACACATGGCAGGGAGCAAGGAATTAAAATGCAACAAGAAACAAAACAGTGTGCTGCAGGGGTAAGCATTCCTTTGATCATACTGATAGAGGAGTCCAAACCTGCTTGCTTCAGAAAACTCAGCGCTCAACTGTGAACTACTCTTCCTTCTTGCTTGCAAGACTAAAATGTTTGAAATCTAGCTCTTGCTTTTTTTGGTTAAGCTGGTCATGCCTTAAGCAGCTGCACAGCACACCTTAAAGAGTATAAACCTTTCATCCACTTTGGCATAAGCTCAAACTGCAATGGCTGAACACTTACGCAAAAAGAGAAATCAAAGAATTACATGTGACTCTCCAAGAGAGTTTCCAGGATAAAATGAAGACCTACAAGATTAGGAGAATTCACACAACCTTTTCAGGGAAAACTCTCAAGATATTTGTAAATGAATGCCTTGAATGAAAAATACCCTATTTTTTTTTCTTTCACTATAGAGGTATCAGGAGGGAATAAAATGCAATCACCCAAGAAAGTGCACATCTTGAGCGTATTTTTATTATTCAAATAGACATTTTCTGACCTACACCCTCAGTTTCCTTACTTAGCAAAGTTGCTCACGGCTTTACTGGAATTTCTGCCTGCATAAGTAAGCATGTGGAAACAGCACACTAGGAAAGTTATGTGGCAATAATAGCTATGGAGGATAGCTGAAAACCATCCAGTAAAAAATTCCTGATTTTAAATGGAGCGCATGGCATTTTAGCAATCAGGTCACGATCATAGACTGTTTAAAGAAAGGTGTGCCTATATGCAAGCTTTTCGCATGGTTGTTTGGTTGGTTGCTTTACCTTTTCCTACAACAACAAAAAACCCCTAATCTTAGATCCCACACCTGGTTAAGAAAATGTCTATTTTAATAGTTACTCTTTGTTACTGTCTCTGTTACTGTACGGTCAAAGGTATGGTTCTGACCGAGTAACAAACTCAGAAAAGCAAGTGCTCATTTATCAAGCTTTTGGGATTTATTTTTGGTGAGAGGATTTATTATTTTTCAAATAACATATGGCATTGTTAGATTATTTAGTCATTGGTCCAAATATACTTTTCTAATATTGTTCTTTTTTCATCTGCCAGTAAGGCATTAGTTGTCCACCTCCATGCTCAGGACTCAAGACTGTTTACTGTACTGGTGAAAGTTTTGACATAACATCAGTGTGAAAGTACTCAAATATTTATATGCCAGAGTCCTGAAGGCAAATACAGACTATGACTTATACTGTGGATGCAATTACTGTGTCCTTAATTCCATGTTAAGCTGTGACCCAAGTACAATTATCTGGCCCTTCTCTCCTCTCCCCTCCAAGTTATAAATTAAGAAAACCAAGCACATGGACACAAAGAAGTTGGAAAGGAAGAGCAGCACCCCAAGGCCTCCCCTGTTTTTTAGTCCAGAGCGACAATGTTTAATAGTGTATTTAGACAAGTAACTGAGCTATTTGAGCAATGTGGGAAAAGAATCTCTTGGCAAGGATGAACTGCATCTACAGCCAGTAGACTTTGCTAGTAAAGTCAGTGCAGATTAGATCTACGTATCTCTTTCTTTACCAGTCTTCTCCTAACTTTATTCTGCAGTGTCCCAGAGATTCTTATACTTTATTCAGATGTGAAATCACCTCTTGAAAGTGGGACTGACCAGACTGATAGAAAAGATGTATGCTTTGCTTGGATCCCCTTTTTGCAAAGGAAGTATCTGGGACTACCTGCAGCCTCAGAGGAGTTTGGTCAGCTTTTAAAAACTTTATGCAAAACCAGAAGAAAGGAAGGAGGAGGGAACATGTGCCTTTTTTCCATGTGGTTTGACGAATACATCTCAACCCAAACTTCCATCTCAGCAGCAACTCATGAATTAACTGAACAGCAGCATTTTTGAGCAAAGCAGGAACTTGGACACATAGGAAAAGAAAAACTGCAGTTAGAAATTGTAACTGGAACTCAGAATCCAAGTGAAATGGAGATGTCTAAAAAATTCCTACAGAGTGAATCGTTCCTTCCCTAAACACCCAATTCAGCAAGCAAATAAAAATGCAACATTACACTCTAAATCTTTTCCCTGTTAGAAGTTTCCTCAAGATTTTGATATTGGTTTTTGAGAGAGAGAGAGGTGTCTCCTATCTCATTTTCCTTCTTCAGATTATATGAGATTTGTCTGTTTCCCAGTCAACAAAAGGGTCTTTCTGATAACATGAAACTCACTGGTAGCATGCAACAAGCAAATTAATCACATTCATATGAGTGTGGTTTGATTCAGGCTTTTGAACTCAGATAGTAAGGAAACCTTAATCCTAAAGTAACAAAAACCCAAAGGTTTTACTATTTGGAGAGTGGAGGTTTCAACCAAGGATCAATGAATCAATGCCATTTCCAGGTTCTCTGTAGAAAGATGAATAATCAGTTCTTTAAGTAATTCAAGCCTTTAAAAGACCATATGGGATCTCCTAGAACAGAAAAAAAAAAAAAAAATCAACTAAAATCCCTGTCTTGTTAAGTCTAAAAGTTCTTGAACTACAGAGAGATGAACAAATCCCTTGTAACTTAGTCACTGCTAACAGTGTCTCAGGATATTTAAAAACATGTCCATACAGGTAACTATAAACATGTGAAAAGTGAGTTTATATACATGATACTCCATTTTTTATTATGTCCTACATATTTTGAAGAAATTAATTTCATCAAAGTAAACCTGATGTTTTTTCCAGGAGAATTAATGCTCCAGGAAAGGTCACAATTTGCTGCAATCTTGTTATAAATTTAAATATATTTTCCCAGGTCTTCAAGGAAAAAAATAAAAGTAACATAAAAATAGATTTATTGTTCTATTTAAAAAACAATTAAATATCAGATTTATTTGATATGTCATCCAAATAGAAGGTTAGACTATTGTAAACAGCCAAAAATGAGATTTCCCAAAATATAATGTGCAGCATCTCAAAATAGCTTTCCTCACCACTATAATTTGCATTTTAGTATTTTCCAAATATCTTTTCTTATATCTCTATGTTTTTACTGATAAATCTGGATAAGGACAAGGACAGTTAATGACATAATTAACAACAGGAGCACCAGTAGAAGTCAGGCATTTAACAGGACTTGGATCTCAGTGCCTTAGATGTCTACCTC
>NW_005054461.1:4212-19546 GCF_000277835.1 Geospiza fortis | reverse complement strand
CATGGAAATTTGTTCAAGAACACATGACAGGATTCTTAAAATAGAACTAGGCTAATGTAAGCCATACACGATATCACAGCATTATAAAATACCTGCTTAAATGAACATTCTGAGGCATCTTCAGCACAGAAAGATAAAGAATCAAAGTTTACGTTACATCCATTTCCTACTCTTCCTTCAAGAAAAAGAATTAATTATGCAGCTGAAAAAATAGTTTTATATAGAACTGTTGCTTTTTACTCTCATGAAAGGAGAAGGGTAAATTTTGAAAGAAAAAGAAATAGAGGGAATTTTTAGTGCATTTCACATTGTACCAGAAACCAATGATCAAACACAAATAAACTGCTTGGCTCCAGCATGTCCAACCCTACCATTACAGTGAAGTGGAGAACTGGGGAAATCATTCCTATTCTCTGCCCATGAACCATGTGCTAAGTCCTCTTTAGCTTTCTCAAGGACTCACAGACTTTGTTTTACAGTGTACAGACTCAGGAAAATTTGCTATACCTCCCTTAATGCATGGTTTGTACTCTACCTTCAGCATGGAATTGTATTTTTCTCCCCAAAGCTGGAAAATAAGGCTAATGCTGCAATAAAACACATCCACATACAAGCTGGGGTCTTTCATTTGTTTGTCTCTACTAGAAAAAAAAAATAGTTCATAAAGTAAAACTTGTGGGGGTTTACATAGATCTTGATCTCCCTTTCCACCATGTTCTCCCCTTTTCATATCAGTACATTAGTAAGTGCCCTGGATTGCTCATCAGAGTAATGGTCTCTCCAGATAGCTCAGAAGAAGTTTTGAGTTAACTCAAAAGCAAAAGAAGCATTTTACCGAATAAACTAAAAATTTCCAATATCTTTCTTTATGGGAAACATTGGGCTATGTAGAGGTTCACATCTAACACTTTCTGTTCCCTTAATGCATAAAGCATTATATCTTCCTAATATTTGTATTCAAGACAATAATTAGAGTGGAATAATATTTCAGCTGTGAGACTATTTATCCGTGCATCAGATTTTTTTTAAGTTCAACACAACCAAGTAGTGATCGACAGTAGTAATACATATCGGTCACTAGGAAGTTATGCAACAGCTTTCTGAAGGTAAATCAGCAGACACACTGAACCACCATCAACACCAATTAGTAGCAGCCTGGTCACGTGTTTGTCTCATTGTAAGTGGCACTCTAAAGAATTCTGGTTGCAACTCTAAATGGTTGCGCTCAGAACCTTGCAAATGTAGCACAGAACATTTAAAGTAAAATGGTAACTTCTTCAGCTTGAAAATATACTGGGGAGTGAGGGCAGAGCAAGGTTTACATAGCCCTGATCTGCTCAGCACAGAATATAATGTTAGCTTTGTATTCCACTGCTAATTTTACAGCACCAGCAGTGCCATTCTGCGCTGTTAAATTTATGGCTGATAATTCAGCACAAACAACTAACACATCCATTTGTTATGTTAGCCAATAGAAGAACAGGCAAGTGGGTGCACTTAAAACTTTACAGAATAGGAAATTAAGTTCAGAGTACCCTGATGTCATAAAATACCTTTATGTTCTTTTCCAAGAAAAAAGGAGAAGTATGTCAAAAGCATTAAATGACCTTGTGAATGCAAAATCCCATACTGGGAATTACAGAAGCCTACTTTTTTTCCCCCTACACTTACTAAGATGTAATTATTGGCTGTAAACACAAATATCCATGACAAGTTGAAAGCTGAAATTTTTGGACAAATAAGCAAAAAGCCCATAATACAAAGCTATATAAATGCCACTAATATTGATACTAGCTGCATTGCTTATGCTTAATAATTAACTAAAGGTTTGAATTGTAATTTAACTTTTATCGACACAAGCTTTAGGTTGGAAAAATACTACTGGAATAAAGAAGATTGGAGGTTGTTTTTTGGTTTTTTTTTTTTTTAAAGCTTTGCTTACGTTGTCATATTTATAACAGAAAGCACTTTACCCATTTCAGGGCTGTTGGTGAATTTCAATAGCTGGGACAACAGAGGTTTCTAAGGAATTTAAGGTAAAATAGTGTAAGCTATGATCCTATCCATCACACTTTCCCCACAGGAACAATATCAAAAGTTCAGTATCTGCCCATGGGGTCTAACTGTGATTTGGAAAATGTTCATGGGATTTTTTAAAAATCACATTTTCTTCAGTCTCCACCATTTTCACATTCTCTTATACAACAGCTTTATTTTTATGAAGTTAACTACAGTTGTGAACTGCAAGCCAATCAAATCTACTACTACCACTACAAGCCATATTAATCAGCAAATGCCAGAAAGCACATCCATCACAGCTACCGGTTTGCATTCCAGTACCTGCATGAGGGTTTGATATTTATTCTTCTGATCCATCAGCTGGCACAACACACTGCACAACACAAAGGCTACATTCTGCATCTAAACTGTTGAGGCAAACATAATTAAGTATATGCCTTGTTTGGCTTGATCCTAAACACAATAAATTCAATCCAATATAGAGACATACAACAGAAAGATGGTTCAAAGAAGCATCTGATTGAAATAGGCAGAGCAATTATTCAGCACACAATCAGCTTGATAAATTTATATGACCTGTCAGAGCTGTCTCTTCAGAAATGGGAGAATTATGGGAAATTTGGAAGGTAGTGTAATGATCAAATAATATTCTTTTTTTAATGCAAAAATATGCTGGCATTCTATGCATTAACCTAATTGGAAAGCTATGGATGTTTCCTTTGGTTTACGCCAAAATGATATTATTGCAAAAGAGCAATTAGCCATTACCAAAATACATTGTTTTCACAGAATACAATGTGATGATACAATGACATGATCTTTTCCTGCTCAAAACACAAACCTTTTAGTCTTTCCAAACAATTGAGTTTTTTAATTCCCTGAGCACAAAAAATTGAGGTAAGTCTTCTCTACCTCGTCCCATGAATCCATATTCATGAAATTATTTAGAGAAAAGAAAGATGAACCAATTTTGGGGAAATTTTAAAAGAAACATGACACCAGTCTGAAATCACATGTGATGAATCTCACACCAAACATAACCTTTTGTGGAATTTAGACATTTTGGAGTTATAAAAGATATTCTCTTCACCTAACATTATCATTTCTACCATCAAGGCTAACATGTTGTGCTCCTCAGCAATTAGTTTGTGGTGCCAGACAATGGCAACTCCTGGTTTGGTTTGCAAGTGTGGGTGTCACAGACATGATTTTTGAAATGTAGAGGAACTTAGGAGCCAAATTTCTACTGGTGTCATTATCTTACTTGAAGAAGACAAAAATTATGAAGAAATGAGCTCTACAAACACCTGAGGGAAACATTTAATGGTCTCCACAGACACACAGGTGTAAAAGAAAGCAGAACACTGGAAAGTATTCAAGAGATATTTTTAGATGAAAATGTAAATGTTTTGGAGAAGCCAAGGCATTTTGGAAGACCAAGATTCAGAATCTAAGCAAAGAACATGGAAACCATGAGGAATAGAAATTTCAGGAACACAGAACTATACTCTAAAAACCCAGGAGGAAAAGGGGTTGTAGGAAAGGCAAAGTTCAAATAAATAGACAAGTCTCTTTGTGTTCCAGCTGAATGCTGGTTGCAAGCAAAATAAGAATAGGGGAAATAAGGAAGCTAAATCAGGAGAATGAATTTGCTTTCCAAGTATAAACTCGCCCTTACTCAAGAGCTCAGGAATACTGGGGTTTTTGCAAGCGCATTCCTGTCCCACAAACAGTGATCAGAAAAATGCAGCAAGAAAGCTGTGAGCTGGGCTGCAGCTGCTCTCAACATTGAGCAGCAAGGCAAATGAAGCCCCAGACAATAGCACTGCACTGACAGAAAACTAAATGGAAAGTGTTGTATTAATTACCACAAAATAGATATGCTGTGGGAGTCACTGGCAGCAAGATCCTGTCATTCTCTGGTCCTAGGCCGTTAACTGTGGTTATAAGAGCTGAGTGAATCTGCTCTGTCTCCTGCTCCCCACCACGAGTAAATCTTTCTAGAGATCTTTAAAAGGAAAACTCAATTAGAACATTCTAGGTTTAAGAGGAAAATCTCACAACATTTCAACATTTCAACTTTCAGCTGCAAAGAATTTCAAGAACCTTTCCCCTTCCCATGACAATCTTCAGAAGAAGCAAGACCTGAGCTGGCTAAAGCTTCTGCTAAAATCTGCACCATATCTCATTACAGAAGACTACGTAAAACACACTAATGTATCTACAAAACAAACAAACAAAAAATATATACATATATATTTAAATGCATTTGGCAGTCTTTGGTGTTGGCTTACTCAAATTCATTGCTGGACACTGCACACAGTCTGACCACTGACTTCAAGGCCTGGCAAATGGCCATGGCCTGGACTGGTTGTAGCTGTCCCACTGTTTCAAGATGCGCAGCAATGCCACAAGATACTTGGTTACTGACTGGAAGAGCTGGAGGCTCCTTAGTAAAAGGCAAGCTCAGTAATGGAGGAAAACAATGAAGAATTATATAAGAAGAGAAGGGTAAAAAGTGTGCAGCTAAATTCCTATTACCTGGAATTTAATAAAACATCAGTGAAATGGTATTAGAAAATCCATCTTAAGGAAAAAAATCAAAGTAATTAGACAAAAAATGTACATGCATGAACTATGTAAAATGTCTATCATTAGATTTTGCTGGTAACAGATCAGAATTTATCTTCTGTACATTTAAGGAAATAATCTTATATTGAGGCAATGGGCTTTGCTTTCCTAAATTACTTTTTTTCCAGATACCCATGTTTTAATTGAAGATTTGTTTGGTAAGGCAGTGCTTCCCCTTGACTATTCAAATTAATCCTGAAACTGGTTCCATTGGGCATGTAAAATTTGTAAAATATGTTACATTTAAGACTGAGTATTGTGTTTCACAGTTTCAGTTGATGTCAGTGGAAGCTGGGGCACTCTTATCCCTTCAAAGAGGTTCACACATAGCTCTCAATAAAAGGTGAGAATTACTTCCAGCCTCTCTAAGTACTTGACAAAACATAAGGCTCCTGGTGGCGTGTGAAATTAAGCCAAGTACAACACTTAACATATATCATAACCAGCACAGGAAGATGCTTGTCTAAATGTAATTTCCAGACCATTTTGTCCTGCGCTTCAGCCAAGAGTCCCAAAGTTTTCCTGTTTTCAAATCCGTGTGTCACAGGCTGTGTGCTCTCCACATACCCCATTGTAACACAACAGTATCAAAGAGTGGGCAGCAGAATCTTCGGAGCAGTTTGTTAAATGGCCAAAGCAAGAGGCTTTCACAGAGGAGACGGACAGAGCTCACACCACAAACCAATCACTGCCAAAGAAATACCTGTAATTCACACTGGATATGCCTATGAAGATTTTTTAGAGCAGTCAAAAGGTACTGTGGAGAGTTTACACTGCTGTAAAATGTCCTTTAATGCATATGGCTCCTGAAGAAGATGCTGAACCCTCAACAACCTTTGTGTTCTCCCCTCTTTTCTGCAAGTACCACTACAGTTTACAATGTCCAAAGACTGCCAACTATCCTAACAGAGGTCCAAGTAAAATAGATTAATGACTACATAAGAAAAACATTGGACTATTATAGAACTATGACAAAGATTAGTTTGAAAAAAAATGAAGGACAACAATATATGCAAGTAGTTAAGTATTTGCTGTTCTGCTTTTTGGAGTTATTTGCCCACAGCTGAAATTTAGGCCTTTAAAAAATAATGAACCTAAGAACTTCAGCATAATTTTATCCATACTTACATAATTAAATTCAAGATATATGAAGAGTAATTATATTTAATTAATTACTAATTACTACAAATTGCAAGACATAACACTATCTCAGTAATCATCTGAATACTACTAATAGTTTATTTGAAGTGCATTCACCTGCCTGCAGTAGCATAAAGTAATCTTCTATCTTCATCTTCAAAAATAAATTAAACCAATAAAATAAAATAAACACAAACTCAGTATTCATACACCTTATTGGCAGTTTACTGAGTTCAGATGATGATCTCAATTCACTTTTCCAATAACCTCACAGAGTTATCTCTTTATTCACTTGCATGCATTTTCCACTCAAAGATTAAACATGCTTCAAATGTTCTGATCATTGCATGAAACTGTAGAGCATTAACACAGACACAACTGTTTTCTGACAGACATCCATTTTGTTAAAAACAGATGATATTTCTCATTGGCTAAGCTCATATCTCCAAAATACAACTAAAAACTCTGATTTCTGGTTATATCAAAGATTATCCTCAAGCATACTAAGAAAACAACAGCTGGTGTTATAAAATTGGCATTATTTAGAAGATATTGTGATAAGCTTCCATCATTCCAGGGAAAAAGCCTTAAAGTTCTTCTTTTTGTCCTCATTATAAGGTCATCCTTATTTTTATGGTTATTGCCCATTCACTTTTTTAGAACTGATCATACTTTTTGGAAAAGTACAAAAAGTAACTTGACAAAAATTTAAAGGAATCTCATGTGGAAGCTGATATTTAAACTTTACCTTTTTTTAAGTTGCATCCATTGATTTTTCTGCAGAGAGAAAATCAACAACTCTCTCCAATTGCTGTGCTTACAAGGACAACTTAACATTAGACAGAAAAATCACCTTGCTGAAATTGCTCTTCAGAAATAACAATCCTTTGTTTCCCTGCACCAACATCAAAAGAGACCTTTTCTTACGTACCATATTTGAATGCAGTAAATTGTTTGATGTCAATGTGCTTTCACAATTTCATGGAAAATAAACTACAAAAAATGCAACTGAGCAGGCAATGGTTGAAATCAACTTTTTGCAAGTATATGTATACATAACCTCAGATCATTGCTGTTAAGGCAAAGGTTTCCTCAACATTTCATTTTGGAAAAAGCTGTTTACCAGAAGACTAAAACATGAGGTGATAAACTGCATGAATACTTCTATTTTAGAAATACATTTACACTTACTGACTTTCCATTTAAAGAAAAACAATCCAAAAAGCGTAACTGCTTGAAAACCTTGCAACTGCAGACTTTTATCAATAATTGAAAAAAAAAAATATTAGTCTGTAAACAAACCCTCATTACTTTTTCATGATGTGCAAATGGTCAATGAGAAAGTCTTTGTCAGGATGAGCAAATTAAGTGAAAATACTTATGCTACAAATGGATTTACATAGGAAGACTTCATAAGAAATAGCAAGCACTACAGCACATGGGAACTGAGATGCAAGATTTATTTTCAAATTATAACCTTCTTGGTATTATTCTGGTTTTGTTCTCTTATTTACATTGATGTGCCTAGCACATTTACTCTGAAATTCTGTTTGCTTCACAGAGTCACTTCATTGCTACAATAACTGCAGTTTGAAATCTTAACATATTTCTCATTCTTTCCATTTTTACCTCAAACTCTCTTCTCTTTAGCATCAGAGTTTATTAATTTTCAAATAACATCCATCTTCATAAAGCAACATCGTGCTTTTGAGTGTTTTTCAATCACAGATTTTGAATTCAATTTGTGGAAAGGAATTGATGACTAACTGTTGAAAGTTTTCAAGTAAATTACATGAAATACTTCATTCACCTTCTCGGTACAAATATAAGATGCAAACTTGTATAAATAACAAACAGGCACCCTAGTTCCATCTACTGATCACGCATCTTCAAACAAAATTCATCACTCTCTTGCCTCAAAAAAGACTAGTTAGATATCTGATAATATCTCAAATAATTTTGAAGATGAACTAACATAGACTTTTCAGTTAATTAGCACAAATTACAATGTTTTCACTGTAACACTGTAGTAGTTAAAGTTTGGTCAGGTTTTAGTTGCAGTCATCCCAAAGCACATTAAAAAAATAAAATATTTCAAAAGGGAAAAAAAATCCACATATTTAAAATACACTGGACTACAATAAGCATATGAACACGGTATTGCACGTTTCCACTGTGCTACAATAGAATGCATTACTGAATTATACATTGCAAGAGACTGTAAAATAAAACACATCATAAAGGACTGCATATTAAGAAGCTTTTAATAATGTTCCATATTTAAGTTTTTATATCTATTATTGTATTCATACGGTAAAATCAGAAGATTGAGATAACTTTTCCAGTTTAAACATACCACAAAATTGGTAGTCAGAGCTATATGGATTTAGGGCATGATTCAAAGTGACACTTTACTGGACAGCAACACATTTATCTGTCTCTTGTTTGTCACTTAAATCAAAAATGAAAGATTTACTATGACAGAAATCAAAGCCTTAGTGTTGCCTAAAGTGTTTACAAAGTGAACAGGTTTGGTTAGAGCATGGTACTAATAATGCCATGCTTGCAGATTTGATGCTTGTATGGATCATTCAGTTGGGAGCTGGACTTGGTGATCCTTGTGGGTCCCTTCCAGCTCAGGAAGTTCCGTGATCCTATGAATCTCCTCATACAGCCTGAACAAGCAGCTTGTGCAGCTCTGTAAATAGGCTCAGGAAGAGGTTTGTCCTCGTCACCAATTGTATCATTAAAACCTGAGACTTTTTTTTCCTGGACAAAGCAAGGACAACCATGTCCAATGTTGGCAGCAACCTTTTCCCACATGCCTCACCCACCATGGGAATGAAGTTTTAAGGAATAAGTGTAGTGCAGGTAGCTCTGTGCTCTGGTTCCCTCCTCAGATTAAGCTATTTGAAGGATCTGAACATCTGAGACTCTGCTGAGGCAAACCTGGGGTTGAGCAGATAAGGAAATCTAACCCGTGTGGGTTTGGGATGTGTAGTGAAGAGGCCTCAATACCAGCCAAATGGTGCGAGAGTGACTGACAGCGTGATTCCTGGATGATCAGACAGGGAAGTTTCCTTAACACAATGGAGGACAGCAGTTCCTCAGCTGGGAAATGTTGGAGCAAAGCCTCTCTAGGATGGAGATGTGTGGAAACCCAGAGTATTTCTCTGTCTGCTCTGGGGTGTCCTGACCCCCAGGGGAGCACAGAATTTGACCCTCATTCATGGAGAAAGTTTCCTACACTTCAAGATAGACTAGAATCCACAAAAATAGATTATAGAGAGTAGTGTAGGTGTATCACTTAAGTGAGAAATGTAGGTCTTGGGATTTTTAATATGTTGTGGATGGAAGCAAGATGGAGGGCACAGGGTGTTGTCCTGGGTTTCTTCTTCATGGGTTTGGGTGGCATTTTGTAATTAGGCAGTAAAGTCCACATTGCAGATTTTTTCAAGGGATCAGTTATTGGGTTAAAAGGGAAAATAATCCAGGTGCCAGTTCTTAATTGGATAATTTAGTCTTACAAGACCTTGTAACAAAACATTGTTAGCCATTTTTGCAGTGGTTTTCCAGCGCACTGAGCCTGGTGTGGACAGCGTGCAAAACTTTAGATAAGATAATAATAAACAAGAACCTGAAGACCAAAAACATCCGGTGTGTCTCTCTTTCCTGACACAAAACTGCTCCAGGAAGGTCTCCCCCATCAGGGGAGACCCCTGGGAGGGCCCAGCCTGAGACCCAGAAATTGAGAAATCAACAGAGAAGTTTCCATATCCCTTCTACACCACAATAATACATGGACAGCCCTGAGCTGCTGAAAATAGAAGGAACATAGGGGACGCAAAGGGTGAAAGAAGATTACTCCTCTGGTGGCAGAGAAACTGCTTCATCATTGGTTAGGATCCTTCTGCCAAAGCTGTCCTTCAGTACCAGTTACTGAGATGTGGGATTCCCAATTTGTTACAGTTTCATTGAATCCTGACTGAGTAATTTGAGGACTTCACTATAGCTCAGTTGGATTCAGCATAGCTGTGTGTGATCACATAAATCCTTACGCACAGCAGCTGTCTTCAACCTTGGTATCGAGATCAGCTTCAATTTCAACAGGCCAAAGGACAAGGAACTGTTCAATCAGCTAAAAGCCAGCAAATATGAAAGAGTAGCAGGTCTAGACCAATGACACTTCAGGGGGATTTATCACTAGGAAAGGCTAATTAATACCTTGACTCCCTCCACCTAGATTTATCTCAGGAGGTAGGAAGCTAATTCTCCTTTATAAGTCACAAGAACACCGCCAACTATAAGTGTCTTGCCACTAACAAGAAAAAGGCTCTGAACCCACTGGGACATTGGTAGCCAATTCTGCTTAATGGACTTCAGAGAAGGCTGAGCCTTCTCATCATATCTTGTAGTATTTGTAAACACATCGCGTGTTTGGATTTGGCCTGCTGACACACACCCAGCTTGTTTCAGAAAATAGCAGGAGACAGCAGTTAAAAGAACTTTATTCTTCCAGAAGAGACAGATGCCTATGTGAAAACTCTGAGTAAAAGGGTTCTCCTCAGTTGTTGGATATGCACTGGACTGAAGCTTTCAACTGCTCTAGCATTTTTTAATGCAAACCGTAGGACTTCTTTTTTTTTTTCCAAATAGTTTTATCAGCATAATCACTTCCTATTAAAGCAGTCTTCAGAAAAGATACTCCCTAAAGCATATAGATATAATAGATGGTGCAACAACTTTGTCATAAGGAAGACACTTTAAACAGAGATACACATTTCTTCTCTATCACATCCAATAAATATTTTGAAAGCAGCTACCATAAAAGGCTCTTGCTCTTCAGGGAAGATTTATGTTTCTCAATTCAGCTGGCCTTTTTGCATTGCCCATTCCACTCTTGGCCCTGGCTGAAAAGCATATTGATTTTTATTAGATCTTAAGGCTCTGGCTGTACCAATGTGGCATGACAGAAGTACAGGCTGAACACTCGGGAGTTACAATGGCTGGATAACACCACCTAATTATCAGTAACTACTGTTCTCCCCAGCAACTTTTTCTGTTTAATGTAATTCTAGTGGTATTAAATTTATTAACATACTGAACAAAAGTAGTATGCTGCATAAGGTGATGCAGCGGAAAGTCTTTCAGTCTCAGGCTGGGAAAGCGTTGTCACTAATCTTTCAATTAGGGGGGAAAAAGAACCCCAAGCAAATAATTCATGCTACTGTGTAGCAAACAGTCTCAAGCAGCATTTTTATATACCCACTCTGATCTGCTTTTTAATTTGGCATGACTGATCTGATTTTGTGATTGCTTCTGGGACTCAGTGATCAGATGCAGAAATCAGCAATGCTTTTTACTGCATTGTTTCTGCACTAACAAACTTTGACTCTGTTTACTTAACTAATAGACAAGGTATTTGATTGCCATGGTAGAGGTAGTGTATTTGTTAATGCATTGCTCACTATGCATTTTCATGGGAATGGTAAAGAAAGTATTTTGTCCTGAGTTTGTTCATATTTAGAAATTGTGTCAAATTGTCATTTTAGAAAAATAAAAAAAAGCAAGTCATCTAGCCCTATTCCAAGCATGATGTCAGCAGCCTGTTCTTCAAGTGCTGGTTTTGTGATGGTTAAGCTGATCACTTCTGAACCAGAAGGTCAAGATAGTAACTGTACTTAAAACTGATGCTTACGTCAGGTAAGAATGAGTTTGGGATCGTCATGACAGAAAGTTACATTAGCAAGGACTGTTGATGAGTCACCTAACGCAAAGCTTTTTCATTCTATTTCACATGCCATTTTGACAAAGGATAAAAAGTTATTAAAGGCCTAAGATCTTCTCTCAGATCATCTCATTTGTACCCATGAACAAATATAGAAATAAAAACAAGTAGTAAGAACATGTTGGCTTACTAACATCGGCCATGACAGATCCAATGACTTCATAAAAATCAAGTTTCATTTATGTATAGTGAAGTATCCTCAGGGAATTAAGACACAGCCCATGCACAAAGGTTAAAAAAAATTATAAGGTAAGAACAACAGTAATGTACAAAAGTCACAATACCTATGCTGGATTGGAGACCATTTACGTTCCAGAAAAATTTAAGTCTGGAACTTTGCTCCATAAAAGATAGAAATAATCAAAACAAAAGATAGAAATAATCAAAACTTTTTGTTTCGCACCAAAAAAAGACCAGGATGTAGTACAACACACAAAGTTGCACATTTCAGTACAAATAATAAGTTTAGCTGTGAAGTAGCATGTCTAAACAAGGACAGAAGGATCCAAATGCAGTTAAAAGCAGTAACTATGAGACATCAAATCTTGCAAGAGCTAACAAAAAGGTAAGACCAAAGAAACAAAACCACAATGATGAATCTGACAAACACTGTAGGTGGTTTGTCTTGTAGTTATAAACAGTAAGAAAGCGCTACATGGCATAAGTGAGCATCTGCCTTTTCCATGTCTCCATCAGCTGTGAAAGTGCAGAGGTACTGCCACCCTCAGGAGCAGCAATTTAAAAACCACATTCTTCCAGCTACAGACACAGGCATGCTGTTGCTGGCTTCATTTTAATCACAGCATTGCCACCAATTTCTTTTGTGGTTTAGAACAAATTAGCTCTTTGCTACTATTTCTGCAGTTGTAAAGGGTGAAGATAATATGAGCCAATCCTAAAAAAAAAAAAGTGTTTCCAGATTTATTATTCAGTAGCAGTTTGAAAATAAATACTGCTGTATAAACACTGCATTTTACTTCAGGGCTGAATGCAAACAAATAACTAGCATACCAACTGCTACCTTCTACATGTACTTTTATTTCTTTTAAATACATGCAAACAAATTCCCTAAAGTTAATAGGCTTAACACATACTTACTGAAGGGAAACCTAGAAATTTCTTTTTCCAACCTAGAAATCTCTATTCAGTGGCATTTAGCTTAGTCTATTCCCAGAGTATTAGAATCAGGAGGTTATTCTTATATTTTCATTATATCAATACATTATGATATTTTTACTGACATATAAATTATCCTCTTGTGAGGACCAAAACTTGGTTTTCAACATTCCCCAAAAGGCAAATAGATGAAGTTCTGCTACTCCAAGACTCCATACCAGCCCCAGTATTAGCCCCCTTGGACTAACCTTAAGCCATAGGTAATTATACAAAGTCTTGGTGGAAAATCAAGATGTTCCTAATTGTGGTCCTGACAAAAAGCATCTAAATCAGCAACAGGAATTAAAGAGAAAGTCTTCCAGTCTCTACTGATACAAAATCTTTGTGCTGCTGAGAGATTTTCCAAAGAGAAAGGGAAGTCCCTCAGTTCAAGAGCCTTGCTCATAAGTTTGTGCTGAAGAGAAGGATTCCAAGGTCTTGCCCTCCAGTGAAGGAAAGTTTATAAATAGACTATGCCCAAAACTAACAGCAGTGTAAAATTAAAGAACTGTATTTCACCACTATTAGTCAGAGAGTAAAGTAGAGAGAATTTAACCTTTGCTTAGCAGAGTTCCTAAACTGGGGGAGAGAGAAAATTCAGCAGCACTAATGCAGTCTTTATAAAAGCCCATGAAAATCATTGGCATGTCACAGTTAAAACAGCAATAATATACAGAGTATCACCATACCGTCTCAGAAGGCATCAATCCATTCAGAATAACATCACACCACCTCAGAAAGCTTCAAGCATCTGCTCTTCATTATTTTTCAGTCCAACCTTTTATACCCCTCTTGTTTATGCATTGCACCTGTGAGCCCTCTGTGCCCTTTGTGATTGGTCAGTGCACCTGGGCACTCCATGTCTCATTGCCTTCAGTGCTGCTCACCTGTCCTGCACAGCTGCAGCCCCTTAGGGATGAGGCTCCACCACAGCCCCACTCCCAATTACCACAAACTGTGCGCCTGCATTGGTGCTGTGGTCCATCATGCTAAGACGGCAAGCTCCAGGAAATCTTCAGCACCCTGAGCTCACTCATTTCAGCGCCTTCAAAGATTTGAGGATTTCTTAGGCAGACCCTTGACTGAGACAGCTGAAGCTAAAACTGAGCCTACTTATATCAAAACATAAACTGAGCAGGTCTCAGTAGGGCCATGGCATAGACAAAGCTGGAAAGGAATGTGCTCATTTGTACCAGCAGCTGAACGGCAATTAAACACATTCTGATGGATGAGGTTGGGATGGGGGGACCGTTTATTAGGGGAGGGGAGGAGGGATGGGGTGTAGTGATCGGGGAGGATGTAACAACAATAAATACAAAGCAAAGTACAATACTTTTATTGGATTATCTGCTGTGGAGCTTGAGCTTCAGTATCCTGGGCTCAGAGCTGCTTGGAGCACCCCAACAAGCAAGCAGCAGCATTCACAACATGGGTACTTCCAGGCTCAGACAGTGAATGACCTGCATATGCAACGCCAGGATGGAAACACTGTCTCACCACAGTAATAAAGGTGCTCAAAGACAATAAAACCTCTACTGGGTATTTTGCACTGAAATGGAAATATACTTGTATTGCCAACATAGATTCTTCAAGCATGTGACAGAATAGAAAGATGAATGGTAAGCAACATCTGGTTTTACGCCTGTGGAAATGAAAATTTTACCATTTAGATTAAAATAATGCTAGAAAATGGATCACTATTGATCACATATTCTGAAAGAGATTAAACGTATGCTTCAACATCTAATGATGCAAGTATGATCCAAGTGGAAAAATGTCCCCACTCCAATCATCTGATGTTCACAGTCTCTCAAAGTACAGACAAGAATAAAGAAAACAGCTATAGATAAAACTTCATGACAGATCCAGCATGCAGGTTTCCTATGCATGGAAAGTGCTTAGACTACTTAATTTTCCTGCAGTAGACAAATAGTCCCAAAAAGAGTGTTATTTGATCTGTGTTTTTATTAGAATAAACAAACAACCTAATTCAGAGTGTATGTCCAGGAAACTCAAAAGAAGCAGTAACTTTTCCTATGTAACTTAAACCATTTGTTAAGTCATTCTAGATCTGACCTACATTAAATATAATGCTGTCTGGTAAATAAGAGCCAGCTGCTGAAGCTGACAGCTTTTCTCATATTAAAAGCTGTTTCTTTATATTTAATTTCTAAAGATGACAGAAGTAGTTTCCATTTTAATTTGGCAAAGTTGTCACTCTAAAGGGCTGCTGGTTTTGGGTTTTTTTGTCGTTTGTGGTGTGGGGGAAAGGGTAAAAAATTATCTGAATTGTTTATCTATTTATTTACAGAATAAACACCTCAAGATGCTTACTAGCTATATTAGCTCAGCCAATAATACTCTCCTACCAACATACTCTTTTTTCAGAACAACAACTGTACTTAACAACTTAGATGAAGGCAGAAGACAGCCTCTGAAGACAGCTTTAAAAATAAATTTCTTTTAAAGCACTCCACACAGCGCTGTTTTGCTACTACCCTTTCATTCCCTGACTTGGCTTGACACATCAGACTGCCCACTGAAATTAAAAGTACCTCAATGGCAGAAGACTCTACCATCACTGTCTCTAAGTAACGCTAG